>NW_026294584.1:14097548-14697548 GCF_007827085.1 Peromyscus californicus insignis | reverse complement strand
CAATAAGGGGTAGTAGCATTTTGCACACAACTTTGATATGAACAGAAGTGGATTTGAATCCCAATTCAAATCTCAGGTAAACTTATTGACAAATAGTCTTTGCTGATCTTACACTGCATGCGTAGGATAATTCTCTACTTTATTAAGCTGTTGGTGTTTCCTCCATCTAGTCTGGTGGCTCCATTTGAAGATCCTTGCAGCTGTTTCTCCTTTAACTAAACCTAAAATGTCTGAGTTCTTAGAGTCTGGGTTGTAACTATTCTTCTTATCCACATTTTCTGCCAGGGTATTGTAACCATTTCATCAACTTAAATTACATGCTTGTGTGCATGTGCCTGTGAGTATTTGTGTGTGTGTATGTGTATGTGTGTGTGTGTGTGTGTGTGTGTGTGTGTGTGTCTATATCTTTCAACATCTGCATCTACATCTATATCTATACCAATATATCTAAGCCTATATCTATCTAATATATATATATCCCTAAAAGGCCATAGATTTGGTCCCTAGCCTATGGTGTCATTAGGAAGTGTTGGATGGTGTCTTTATAAAGGGAATTTAGTGGATAGAAACTATGATATCTGGGCATCCCTATGAAGAAAATATTGAAACCTCAGATACTTCTTCTCTGTTTTAAGCTTGCTGTTACAGTTATGTTCAACCATGTGCTTCTGGCCATGATATCCTGCTTCTCCAAATGTCAAAAACAATGGAGTCAACTTCTCATGGACCTTTGAGGCTTGTCAACTAAAATAAACTCCTTTTCTTTCTAAGGTGTTTTTTTCTAGATACTTCAACAAAGCAATGGAAATTTAACAAATCAGATGTATGAGTCATGACTTGGTTGGAGTTCACTGAATATAGTTCTCCAAGAGCATCCCCCACTCCCCAGTAACTACGCTGTTGAATAATAACCATCTTTTGCACATACTTGCCACTCAAAGATAAAAGCTCTCATCTCTTCAGACTGTAGTTGCTCAGAAGGTGAATTCTTCTAGTGATAAGTTTAAGCTGCCTTATCTGATTTGTTGCTTACAGGGTGAACCAAATATCTGGAATATTCTAAGTGTGTAACATGTATATATTGAAAGAAATGTTTCACAGATGAATAACAGACCAGATCTTGATTCTAGACTAACCATGTAAGCACTGATTAGGTCTTGAGAAACTGACATAGCAAATTTTACTAATAAATCAATATTCTAATTGTTTCCTGTCTACAAACACGAAAAGATGAACATAAGAGTTATAAGTGGATTTGTCAGTGAGAATTGCAAATAACAGGGGTGCCTGATTCTTCATTATGGACTAGAACAGCACTTGAGTGTAAACCTAAGTGCTGTTAAAACCCACAGACATGTACTCATCAGCAGAACTGAAAATGAAAACATCATTATAGCAGCCTTTCCTATGGTGACACTCACCCCCACCTAAACATCACATTGCAGTACTCCACATTCATATTTCTGCCTTTTGGAAACATCACAAAACAAACAATATTATAAACTGTTCTCTGACAGACAGGGTTGTTGCTCACAAAAGTCTAATAATGAACTTCCATAATTTCTTATATAGCAAGATATGAACAATTCACCTTATGATTTGGACACTAACAACTATGAAATTAACTATCCAGAGGATATCCCTTTTCAATTTAAAGATAGTGAATTGCTCATTTACATATTGACTTGCATTCATTTTTAAAAGTGCCCAATCTAATTCCTCTGTATACAGTAAATAATGACAGTTTATCTAACCATAAAATTTAAAGTAACTACTGCTCTGTTTTGGAGGTATTTTTGTGTACTAATTATTCAATAAACTTAATGGGCTAAACAGTTTTAAATGTTGAAACTGCTTATTTGTTTCCTTACCATAGTGTCCCCATGTGACAGGTACCCCATTTGTTAATAAATCCTAGCAATCTCCATATGTGTGTGCCTGAAATAAAGAACTGCACCTCCTGACATGTAAGCCAGACTTTCTTGCTGTTCAGACAAAAGCCACCAGCAGCCATGTGAGTAGAACTTGATCATTTCAGTTTTGCTTCCGTATTACAATGAAAGTGAAGTTGTTTAATGTGTAAAGAACGTTATTTAGCTCCTTGCTCCACTAAGTTTGGATTCTTAACATTTGGAATATTGATATCTCATTAGTTCAGGGATAAATTGCTACAAGCATTATAATAGGAATTATTTGGCCCAATTTTTCTGTTTATTTGCTTTGGAGGTTCTGTGTATTTTGACAACTGCTTCATTTTTTACATTTTATTTGCTTTTACTTAAGCAAAAATTAAATCAGATTCAAACACTTTATTATTTGAAAGTTTTATGTTTTGGGGAGACTGAAATTTTTAATTTTTTTTTTGTTTTGTTTTTTTTCGAGACAGGGTTTCTCTGTGTAGCTTTGTGCCTTTTCCTGGAACTCACTTGGTAGCCCAGGCTGGCCTCAAACTCACAGAGATCCGCCTGGCTCTGCCTCCCGAGTGCTGGGATTAAAGGCGTGCGCCACCACCGCCCGGCAAATTTTTAATTTTTTAATCGGTCATAAAATGACCAAAAGATCTTTTTTAAAATCATGAATTAAAAATCATCAGTTTGACCATTAGTAAGTTCAACATTTGCCACATATTAAAAACAGAAAAAAAAACCTGGTAAATTACATAATAAAGTAAAAGCAATGAAAAGAAACAAAAAGGCCCAGAGTCAACTGCATTCATTTGAGGCAGTAGGATAGTAGATATTCCATAATCATACACAATTAATTAAAACAATTTGGAAATCTAACAATACCCTACTCTTTCCAACAATACTCAGAATGTTTTAAAGATTTTTTTTTTAATTTTATGTTTGTGAGTATTTTGCCTGTATGAGGCCAGAAAAGGGTGGTGAAATGATTGTGAGATGCCATGTAGATGGTGGTATCCCAAGACCCATCTTCTGTTGGAGCAGAAAGTGATCTTAACTACTGAGACATCTCAGCACTCCCAACAGTTATAAATTTAATGAATTAATACTCATAAGTGCTTCTCTAGTTCTGACACTGTCATAATAAATAACTCAGTGCTTTTAATCTTCTTCTTCTTCTTCTTCTCTTCTTCTTCTTCTTCTTCTTCTTCTTCTTCTTCTTCTTCTTCTTCTTCTTCTTCTTCTTCTTCTTCTTCTTCTTCTTTTGGTTTTTCGAAACAGGTTTTGCTGTGGGATGGTCTGTATGTCAAATCTGTTGCTCTAATTGGTCAATAAATAAAACACTGATTGGCCAGTGGCCAGGCAGGAAATATAGGCGGGACTAACAGAGAGGAGAATTGAGAGAACAGGAAGGTGGAGGGAGACACTGACAGTCACCGCCATGGCAAGCAGCATGTGAAGATGCCAGTAAGTCACGAGCCACATGGCAAGGTATAGATTTATAGAAATAGGTTAATTTAAGATATAAGAACAGTTAGCAAGAAGCCTGCCATGGCCATACAGTTTGTAAGCAATATAAGTCTCTGTGTTTACTTGGTTGGGTCTGAGCGGCTGTGGGACTGGCAGATGACAGAGATTTGTCCTGACTGTGGGCCAGGCAGGAAAACTCTAGCTACAAGGGTGTCTTTGTGTAGCTTTGGAGCCTGTCCTGGAACTCACTCTGTAGATCAGGCTGGCTTTTAACTCACAGAGCTCCACCTGCCTCTGCCTCCCAAGTGCTGGAATTAAAGGTATCCATCACCACTGCCTGGCTTCTTAATTTTCTAATGTGATAAAGAAAAAGTTATTTGAATGAATTATGTGGTCTAATGGGATAAATATTGAGTGTTTTAGCAGTTTATAGAAAGATTTGAAGTACCAGTACAAACTATGTAAGAGATATTTAATGGACTTTTATAGGGTGAATAAAAACAAGCCAAAGGGAACTTGGTATAAAGATGAAAGATCACAGCATATCATTTCTCCAGGGTAAGGGGGTGCCTTTCACACAACTGTATCCCTTCATGTACTGTCTATAGTGCTTAAAAATAGAACAGCAGGGGAAAAGCTATTATATTTCATATAACATGAAAGAGTCTTAACTTGGGATGAAATTTCAGGCATCAATGACGGTTTATAAACATTTTATATGTAACTCTCAGGTTTCGTCACACTCTGTGGCCACTGACATGAACCTGCCCACACACTCTGAAGCGGTTAATCAAATTGTGATATAAAAGGAAAAAAGTTACACCCAGGAAAGAATATGCCACAGTTAAAAATAACATTTCCTTTAAATGGATATAGTAATGTTCAAGGGCACAACACATAGAGTTTGTACTTTTGCTCATTTCTCACAAAACTCATGTGATTTACTATGTGATAATACTGAACTACTGTGTGTGTGTGTGTGTGTGTGTGTGTGTGTGTGTGTGTGTGTGTGTGATATTGAAGAACTCAAGAGTTAACACTGTGTTTGAGACAGGCAGAAAACTCTTGCAGAAAGTAGGTATGCAGACACAGAGGTTGGAGAAGGTCAACAGGGGGTACATCATTAAAGCTGTTTTCCTCAATGTTTGAAGGTTTCTCAAGTGGGGAATAGGTTAGAATCTATACCTGCAACTATTCTTCCTACAGAAAAGGGACTTGGGTGTTTATACTCAGTAAAGACATCTTGGGCATCATCAGAGATCGAGTTGTAGTGGATGACTTTTTGAGCCATGGCCTGAAGCACCACCCCCAGTAACAGTTACACCTGCCTATGACAGCCTCCCCCTAAGCAGACACACCTCAGGAGCATGGACCTCAAGGTAATTGGCAGGTGTAACTTTTACTAGCAGCGGTGCTTCAGGGCATGGCTCAAACAGCCATCTACTATGTAGAGTTATACACTTTCAGCATCTAATGTCTTGTTCATTAAGATGGAATAATTTTCTATTAGCCAAAGAAAGAAAACAAAAGCCTAAACAAAAACAAATGACATTTAAGAGAAATCCATCTACTGTTGATGCTGTCTAATCCAAACTCTCAATCAAAGGCTAAATGAAGAATCAAACATGGCTGGGAATGAACTGAAATGAGGAGAGACAAGCATGTCTTTCAAAAACAAACCAAGCACTGTACTTCAATGAAAGCAAAACTTCTAAAGGTAAACAAGTGAAGCAGTTATAGAATATAATGAAATAGGGAAAAGTTTCAAGTGCTCAGCAAGAAATGATGCTCTGGCACACAGGATGAGAACATGGTCTCCTATTAATACTCAGGGTAGATAGAGTGAGTGCAAGTGAGAATAAAGAGGAGCACACAAAGAAATTTAAAGTGGAGGCAACTCAGCTAAGATCCAGCAAACACAGAATAAAGAACATAAGTAAAGTGATACGTCAGATACAGATCAAGCAGGTGAGTAAGAGGAGGACTCCATTCTAAATCATACAAAGCAGAAGTTCTTTAGGAAGAAACATTTGCCAACTGTTTAATGATTTTCTCTTAAAAATAGCTAGAAGAAATAAGCCTGCAACAAAACAACTTCCAGGGGAAAAGCAATGGGAAGTGGAAATCCCTCACCACACCGTGGGATTTATATGAACAACAACAGCAAAGGCCTACATAACCACGACGGACTCTGGACACAGCACCTTTAAAATGATTACAGAATTAGTTCTCAACTGGAGGGAGCTGAAATATGCAACCACACTTTTGTGGTTGCATGGATTCTTTTCTCTCTCCACCTACTATAGAAATAATTTTAGGAAAATACTGTACATCTGTAGACATCAATTTCCTGCCTACAAAAATGATAGTTTGATAAAGGTGATTTTAAATATGTTGTCTGGAAAACGCTTGTGCCAGTACTACAATTAGTAAATTATTGTTTCACCCTAACTTATGAACAATAAGGTTTATTTTGGGAGTTTAGATATCATTTCAAATGTGAAGGCATGCTTGCAAGTCATTAAATATTCAAGTTCTGCAATGAATATATGTCAATGAAACTGAGTATTTTAAATAAGATTTCTAAACTTCTGGAATAAGATTCAAATCTGTTAAATTTCATATAAATCAAGAAATCTCATAATTTAGAGGTTAATTCTATACTGTTAAAATATAAGTAAAGCTTCCATTCTCAGTAGCAGAATACTTGTAAATATAAATAAACTGATCTGAAGGAGAATATCAGTAAGCCTATCACTATTACCAAGCACAAGATCGGTCACTACAAAAGCATGTCCATCACATTTTTATTATTGTTATTATTATTGAAAATAGAGTTTTCATACAAGTATTCTGACTATAGTTCCCCTCCCCAACCTCTCCCAGATCCTTTCAACTTCCCCACCCACACAAATTCACACGTTATTTCTTTTCCTTTCTTTCTCTTTTCATCTTTTCTTTTTTAATTAAAGTAGATTCTTCTTTCGTACAATACTTCCCAATCACAGTTTCCCCTCCCTCCACTCTTCCTTGTCCTCCTCCCAACTCCACCCCCCCCCAAATCCACTCCCCCTACGTTTCCCTTCAGAACGGAGCAGACCTTCAAGAAACCACAACCAAACAGGACAAATCAAGATACAATAAAAACAAGGCAAAAGTCCTCATATCTAAGCTAGAGAAGGCAACCCAATAGGAGGAACAGAGTCCTCAGAGCAGACAAACGAGTCAGAGATACACCCGCTCCCGCTGTTAGGAGTTCCACAGAAACACCAAGCTAACAGTCATAACATGTATTCAGAGGACCTGGGGCAGAACCCTGCTGGTTCTGTGCTTGCTGCTTCAGTCTTTGTGAGCCCATGTGAGCTGAGCCCTGCTTAGTTGACTGTGCACCGTGTTCTCCTGGTGACCTACAACCCCTTTGAATCCTTCTCCACACATTATTTTTAAAGAGCTTAATCACAGTTCACCCAAGCGCCTCACACACCTTTAACCACACAGCTGAGCTAACCAGAGGCATGTTAGCAACATCGCGTGGAGGAAAAGTAAAGTTGCAGGCCTATGTTGTTCCCTGGGTGTGAGGAGGGAAGCGAACTGTGAGGGAAAACTGAAGGAGGACGGAGATACGGAATATAATCAGGACATTCTTTGTCTCGGCGGAACCAGATTCTTCCTCAACATACCCTGTCAAAATGAGGAGGGAGAGATGGAATATAGTGGGGGCATTCTTTGTCTTGGCGGTACCAGATTCTTCCTCAACATACCCTGCCAAAATGAAGAACAGAACAGATTTATACAATGAGGCTATGGTTTCTGTTCATTTCTGACCACAGCACATGTGGTAGAGAACAATTTGTGTGGTAGGTTCTACCAAGTGGGTCCGGGGAATCAAATGGACCATATAAATTATTTTATTAATTAATTATTAATATTTTCTAAAGAGTAATCCTTTGTCAGATAGGCGATTTTCAAATATCTTCTCACAGTGGTATATCTTTTCATTCTTTCTCATATACTATCAAAGGGCAAAATTATTATTTTTTCCTCTTTTTAAAAATTTACTAATTTTGAACGTTATATATATATGTGTGTGTATAAATTATGTATATGTATCTATACAAGCATATATAATTTTATATACAGAACCACAAATTTGAGACTATTTTTTGGATCATAGTGATCTCATTGTAGGGTACACAACTGAAGATGTTGTCTGTTCCTCCCTCAGAATCCATCTGCACCTCATAGTTTAGGTGGAGAAGTGAGGCCACAGACTACATCTCACACACACACACACACACACACACACACACACACACACACACACACACTCACACTGCTAGACCCATTGCTGTCCTGTGTGGCTGCTGTGAGATCATGACTCTATTGGGGATAGCTGTAAGGTAGAATTTCACAGCTCTTCTCTCCACCTTTAGATACAGCACTTAGATTCTTTCTTCTTTTCCCCATGTTCCCAGTGGACATATTTTGAATGGTCTGGTGAGGGCTGAGCAGAGATCGTCAAATATTCTCATCAGCTTGACCAGCCATGTGTCTCTACATTCCCTGTCATTCAGCTTAAACTAAAGTTTCTCTAATTGAAACTCACTGAGCATAAGACCTGTAGAAGATGAGGTCAATCAGCATTTTATCATGAAGGGTGAGGAGTCAATGAGTCCTTTCTCCTCATGGACCAACTACCAGCAATTGACACTTGTAGGGGAAGGCTATTTCTCCAGTGGTGTAGTCACAGATAAGCTGTCTACGATCCATTAAATAACCCCCTCCTCCTATGTTCACTTCTTCTTTGTGTGTATGCCTGTCTAAGTTTAACTAGAGTCATTTGATCAAGTGTGGGTCGGAGGTCATACTATACTTCCTCAAACTTTACTGGACGAAAGCTAAATAGGGTAGCTGGTCACCCCAAATGCATGGGCTTCCTGAGAAAATATTTTGTTTCAATTTTCCACTTGACTCACTTCTGGTAGAACTTGAAGTAATGGTAATGGGTGAATGATCAGTGTTTGATATAAATCAAAGATAGTAAAATTATTTTAGAAATATAAGCTGCAAGCAGGTGAGAGACCTTCCTCCAGGCTGCTCAGGCAGCTCTGCCACCCACTGGACTCTGTCCCTCCAAGACAAAAAAGGTAAGCTGAAAGAAATCTGAAGACTAAGCTTCAGTCTTTAGCAATGGCAAATCCAATTACCACCACAGCACATTTGACTTGATATACATTGGAGAAGATGCGAGGCTTGGGATCAGCTTAAAAACAGATGTGGGTTTCCAATTGAACACCCACAAGTAACTGTTGTTAGAAGTTTTGGGGATTAGATAAAGGCCTTGCCCTGCTGGGCATGCACTGTACCACTGAGCTTCATGTATCTCCAGTTAGAGATGAGGCATTCAAGAGTAATTTTAGTTAAAACTATTTTAAAACTTTCTTTATGTTTAAAATGAATGTTTGATACTTTTTCCAACAATATATTTTTAGAACAAAGATATTGTGAGAAGCATTAAAACAAGTCTGCTCCACTTCAATTTAGTCAATTGTTTCATTCTTCAAAAAAGATAAAAATGAATCTGCTTCAGCACAAATTAAAGTGGTCGTCACGATTTGCCTTTGTAAGAATGTATTTATTCATTGTAACTATTTTTTATTTTCAGTGAAAACTATCCCAAGGGATAGATTATAAATCTTGTTGTCATAATAATTAAGTTATTTATTCAGTTATATTCTTGAATCTAGAATGTTTTGGTAGTAGCAGCCTTTATCCTGCCCATATTCTGTGTACATTAGCAATTCTACATTAAATCTCAAGGGTATTCCAGTTTTCTTTATTATCCCTTGAAATATGGACTTCCATGAAGTTTGAAGGTCAAAGGAGAGACTTTTAATATTAATTTGCTTTCAATTTATTAAAGTTACTTTGTAGAAAAAATTCTTTTGTTAATTTCTCTTTAACTTTTTGCTCTTATGAAGATTTTTATCACCACAGAAGATGTGAAGGAAATACTCCTACATCTGCCAATGTTTATAAAACTTGCATGCTCAAATATTCATTAGGACTTGGATCTCTCTGTGTATCTCTTGACAGAGTAGCAAAAAAAAAAAACTTCTATAGAAAATAAAAAGGTTGACTTTCTTCTTCTTCTTCTTCTTCTTCTTCTTCTTCTTCTTCTTCTTCTTCTTCTTCTTTGACTTGTTATCTGGTGATTGAGACAAACAGAATAAAACAAGAAAATCCCAACTATTAGAGAACAGGACAGGAAGATAATGTTTCCAGTATACATAGGATGAAAAATTATTATTGAAACAGCCGATTGAATCAAGTATCATTAGGAAATGTTACTATGGTAGCTAATTTGATGGAATGTAGAATCGATCCTAGTCATTACTCAAGAAAATTATACAGTTGATTAGATCTGGCGATAAGAACTAAATATTCAGAACTTTTATAACTGAATTCAATAGACTTACTTCCCTTTTTCTCATTATTATGGATAGAAAAAGTATAGAAACATCTATAGAGAAATATAATAATTTCCCAAACGGAAGTTTATATACACACTATGTGTACGTGTGTATTTTAGCAGTATTTTGTCTCATCCATAATAATTCCACTTTGAAATCCAACTAATTTCATTATTTAGATGTGCATTTTATGACTTATCTTAGTGTATAAATCATAAGCTTATATTAAGTTAAATTTTTAATGATTATTAAGATGGCTTTATGACTCAATAGAAGATGCAGTTCACTTTTTACAGATATGACTTTATCTCTAAAAGTTATAAGTTTCAACTCCATTATGCAAAACATTGAGGAATTTATTCTATGTACTGGAGAATATAAAAATTGCTTTTTAAATGTGTGTACATGCACATGAGCACATACATCTGTGTGTGTCTGTGTACATGTTTGCATGTATAAGTTCAGGGGCACAGGTGCCATGGGAAGGGTGGAGGTCGGAGGTTAAACTTATTTTGTATTCCTTGATTTCAACTTTGTTTGTGATGTAGTTTGTTACTGTGCACTGCTCCATATCAAGGCTAGCTGCCCCACAGCTTCCAGGATTCCTGAATCAAACTTTCTTTTTTTTTTAAATTTTTATTTTGCAATACAATTCAGTTCTACATATTGGCCACGGATTCCCTTGTTCTCCCCTCTCCCGCCCCCCCTCACCTTCCCCCCAGCCCACCCCCCATTTCCACCCCCTCCAGGGCAAAGCCTCCCCCGAGGACTGAGATCAACCTGGTAGACTCAGTCCAGGTAGGTCCAGTCCCCTCCTCCCAGGCTGAGCCAAGGGATCCTGCATAGGCCCCAGGTTTCAAACAGCCGACTCATGCAATGAGCACAGGACCTGGTCCCACTGCCTGGATGCCTCCCAAACAGATCAAGCCAATCAACTGTCTCACCCATTCAGAGGGCCTGATCCAGTTGGTGACCCCTCAGCCATTGGTTCATAGTTCATGTGTTTCCATTCGTTTGGCTATTTGTCCCTGTGCTTTATCCAACTTTGGTCTCAACAATTCTCGCTCATATAAACCCTCCTCATTCTTGCTAATTGGACTCCCAGAGCTCCACCCGGGGCCTAGCCATGGATCTCTTCATCCAGGTCCCTCAGTATTCGGATGAGGTGGGATGGCCAAACACCCTGAATCAAACTTTCACTCACCATACACCCTGAATCAAACTTTCACTCACCATACGAGTACTGGGGTTACAGATGATTGCTATCCCATTACATCTGGCTTTTGTGTGGGTAGTGGGATTCTGGACTCAGGTCCTTATATTTACATGGGAAACTCTTCATCCACTGAGTCATCTACCCAATTCTAAAATAACTACTTCCTGTCATCTGGTTGTACGCCTTGGTCTTTAATGGCTAAGACTACAGCCATAAACCACTACCTTTTAAGTGAAATTCTCATTCTGGCTTTCAATGTCTCCCTAACTCACCTCTTAAACAGTCCTTCTCCACAGAGAAGTCATTTCTCCACTCTTCATTTTTGTCACAAATGAAAACAGGAAGTTTACTGTGAGATTGCCTTTCCAAGACTCCCATAAAGTCTTACCAGTATGACTTACTAAACAAGACCTAAACAAAGAGGACCCGAGTAGACATGCTACCATGGAATGGGGGAAATCTCCTGGAGCTCCAACCATAGACAGAGAACTGTCTGAAAGTAAGGGATCTTGAGAGCTTGAAAGAGTGAGAAATAATCTTCCTCAGGGATGAGCCCTCAGATGGTTACCATTATACAGACTGGGTAACTTGTATTTATGTACTGAGAATTATATATGTATTTGTGTGAGTGTGTATCAACAATTAAAGAAATTGAGGTTTTGACTTTGAAAGAGAGCAAGAGAACAAGGGATTGTTCATGGGAAATGTTGGAGAGAGGAGAGGAAGGGGAAAATTATGAAGTTATATTTTAATTTCAAAAATTAAAGATAAACTGTATTTTTCTGTTCATAATATCTTAGCAATATAAGCGCCACCATGTTTATATTATCTGCCACTTTTTTCTTAGTAATTTGGGAAATGCATTGTGTTGCTTGATTCAGGACTAGTACAAAACGTCTTAGAGCAATATTAAAGAAAATAAAAGATAAAGTAGAAACAAATATAAGCATCGGTTCAGAAATCAGAAAGCAATCATGTGATATTTTTAACTATTATAAAATTATAAATTAAAGCTGTTAGGCTTTAGACAGATCAATAATATTAAAATGATAACTAGGCTAATCAAAAACTTAAGATATGGTTACAAAGGGAAAATAGAAGATATGAAAAATAATATGAAATATTGTATAGAATTTTGTGTAATCACATTACTTTTTTATGTGAACAGACACTATACAGTGTATGGAAACTGAGTCATGAAAAAGTTGAAAATTAACACTCAGATCATAAGCCTAAAGATAAAACTAATTGAATAAAATATCTGGATAAATAAAGGAAATCTTTGCAATCTTGAATGATGTAAAACCCCTCAAAGAAAAAAGATTTTGTTTACAAGTTAAAAATAATTTTATCTTCAAAATATCTCATTAACCATAAGGAAAGATCAATCATGGTTTTGCAGGAAATATTTTCAAATCTCATAAATAATGAATGATTTGAATCCATAATATATAAATAACTTTTAAGATTAAGTAAGACAAATACCCTAATTAGGAAAAGTGAGCAAAATTTATGAATAAAACTTTAGAGGAAGATAAGAGAAGTAAAATTATGCAGTTATATTATAATCTTGAAAATAAAATAGAGTGTACAAAGTCAAATAAGCAAGACAATGTGTTCCACATCCGTAGCTGAGAGGAATATGAAAATAAATGCTAAGATTCTATGCAGTCAGTCTAGTGATGAAATAATATACACCAGGAAGAGCTTGCAGCTTCTTTAAATAACTGATGGGTCAGAAGAAGTAATGAAAGGACCTGAGCTGGCCAGGGGTCTAGCAGTATTGAGATGTCATTTTTTTAGGAGGAAGGAAAATTCAGTGAACATATACAACAGTAAGTACAAGCTTTATGGACTGGATGACAAACTGCAAGGACTTGCTGGTGCTAGGCAAAGAAAACCTTTCCTGTGTTACTACTCTTCTCTAAAATTGTGATCAGATTACCTGTGTGTTTGTGTGTGTTCCTGTGTATGTGCATTCTTGTGTGTGTGTGTGTGTGTGTGTGTGTGTGTGTGTGTGTGTGTGTGTGTGTTTGAAAGGTGTAAGATTCATTCTCCTTTAGCATTCCCAATAGCATGTGGGTAAAGCTATTCCAGCACCACTTGAACAGACTAGCTTATTTCCATTGAACTGCCTTCATCAAAGGTTGGTAGATTACACCATTGAATCTGCTTGGAGCTCACTCTTTAAATTATTATTAAAATGCCACATATGCATGCCTTGCCATATTCCATGAATTGTTCTGTCTATTCATTTTCCTATCATACTGGCCTTGGTCAGTGCAGCTTTAAGGTTAATTTTATCAAGGAGGGAGTGTCTAGGGTCCAAATATGATATTTAGTTAGATACTCTGAATTTCTTGCTTTCTCACAAAAGGTTTAGGATAAACCTATCAGTATGGAGAGAAAAACAACCTAAGTTTTTATTACATTATTTATTTATTTGTTTGTTTGTTTATTTATTTAATTATTTACTTGTGTGTCTGTCTATATGTGTACATGTGTATGTTTTCACATATGTGTGAATGACACAGTGCATCTTTGCTGGTCAGGGGACAACTTGCTAGATTAGGGTCTCTCAACTATGTGGGTTCTGGGGATTGTACTCAGGTTGTCCAGCTTACTGGCAAGCACCTTTACCACAGAGTCATCTTGCCATAAGAATTTGTTACAGACCAATGACTCATTACAATGAGCATTTACAAGGAAAGATGTGTGGACTAAAGGGAACACTCTGTGACTCACTGTGTCATATTACAGCTTCCATGCCAAGACTCTGTTTATTTGTTGGTTGGTTTGTTGGTTTTTGTTTTTTGTTTATTCAGAGGGTGGATATGAATGTACAGGGAGATGAATGGGATGGGGATGCATGATGTGAAATTCACAAAGAATCAATAAAAAGTTAAAAACTTTTTTAATTTGATGACACTGAATTTGCACACCAAGTTAGGCTAAATAATTTCTCTTATTTATCTAAATTTGTATTGTTTCACCAATTTCACTTATTTATACAAGTTGTTCTTGTATACTCTTTGTATATAATGTGTTATATTTTATCAAAGTTATTTTGTGATGGTTTAAAGTAAATGGCATTATGTCCTTCATTTTAATTTGTTTCTTGATAGTACATGAGAAAGCCAGTGACAGTGCATGCAAGCATGCATCATGAAACACTGTGTAATCACTTCAAGGTCAATGTGTTTTTTGATGTTTTTGTTTTTTTCAATCAGCAATTACAGCATCTTTTAGCAACGAAAGTTTTATTTCTTCATTTCCAAATTTCATACCTTTTTATGGCAATCAAACTCATGACCCTAGACATGCAAAGCAAGTGCTCTACAGTTGAGCCACACAACCAGCTTCCAATTTTATGGATTTTTTTTTTATCACGAGTGGGTGCTAGGATTTGTCAAGTACATTCCGTACATCTCCTGTAACGATACTGACTCATTACAATGAGTTTTCTTCTCTATATTGTTGATGTGAAAAGTCTTATTTCCTTGGTTTTTACATTTTGAGACAGCCACCATGCAGGCATTTATTAGGTCATTGCACATAATCTTTTTCCATGTTGTTATATATTATATATAACATAATATAATACATATATTAGCTAATATTTTGTGAAGTTTTTCTTTTTCAGATACTTCACAAATTCATATGTCATTGCTTCATTTTCTCTACTTAAATTGTTTTTGTCTCTTGACATTGAAGTGATAATTCCTCATGGAATCTACAAAAAAGCATTTCAATGCTATCTATTTTCTGAAAGAGATTGTGGGAAGTTGACTTTTTTATTATATGTTTGGTAGAACTCTTTTGTGTACATATTTGGTTATGTGTTAATATTTTTCCTATCTGAGTCTCTCCATTTTTAAAGCCACTGATTACTGAGTTAAGATATTTAATAGATGAAACCTTGTTTAGATTATTCATTTCTTCTTGTGAGAGTTTAGGAAGATTCTGTCATTCAAATAATTATTGCATTTGATCTGGATAATCAAAGCTACCATAGACAGTTGCTCATGATATTACCTTATTAAGCATATGAGACCCAGAGTGAAGACTTCTGTTTTATTTTTTATTATTACTGTTTTCTGCTTTTTCTTTTGATTAATTTAACTTGGTTAGAAATGTATTAATTTTACTGATCTTTTTTGAAGAAATAGATTTTGACTTAATTGATTATTCTTAGTTATTTTCTGTTTCCAGCGTGCTTTATTTTTGCTCTAAATTTTGTTTCCTTTTTTTTGTTCAACTTTAATTTAATATCTATTTTTGGTAGTTACTGTTGTGGACACTGGAATTACTAATTTTGATCTATTATTTTTGATGTAATATTTGGTTTTGTACATTTTTAAAGTATTATTTTACCATAATAAATACATCTTTTAGAAGCTGTACTTACACTTTCACTTAATTAGAAATATTTTAATGCCATAACTTTATGCTATTAATGATATTAATCTTTTATGCTATTAATCTATTAGTCTATTAATTTATGCTATTTAATCTCCAAGGATTTGGTAGAATTTTCAACTATCCCTCATTTTATTCCATTGTGGTCTGAAAGGATGTTTCCTATGACTTTTACTGAAAGCATATGAAAGATGTTTTTAAGCAGAACATCATCAGTTTTGGTGAATATGCCTCATGAGTTTGGAAGAATGAGTTTTCCTGTACTGCTGGATGAAGCATATAGAAGATTGTCTTCTAGGAAATGTGTCTATTACCAGTGAAGATGAGATGGTACCTTCAAATACAATAGTGAATTCTTTTAATTCTCCTTACAGTTCTACCAACTTTGTTTCTCAAATGTTTATTGCTTTGTTGTTAGGAATACACATCACTTCTTTTTGGACTTGATTTCCTTATCATTATACAGTGCTCCTCTTTAAATTTTTCTCTCAAGTCAACTTTGTCTGCAATTAACAATGGTTCAGCTCTCTTTTAGAGAATGATGATATTAATGTTTCATTACCTATTTTTTTATAATAATACAGGTTCCTGTGGAAGCTTCCATTTGGGGTTCATGGTAATAGTAGCAGTTCTGTCTATCAATGAGTGTATTTTCAAGTTTTGAGGAAGCATTTTGGTGTTCATAACTTCCCTGTCAGTGTCTTTAGTTCTATTTACATATTGTGAGGATTGGAACGTCAACTTGCAGATTGCATGATGAACTAAAACTGGATGTTTATGTGTCTTCTGGTATGGATTGAATACATAGTACACAGCACAAATAACACAATAACTAGATTCAAAAGATTAAACAGGGAATTACTGACTGATAATCAGTGTTGGTATAATTGCATATATTTTGCATGAGGAGAATTAAGGAAATAAAAAGGATTTATATATGAAATACTGACCTTCTTTCAATCCATTGTCCTTGTAATGAACATGTGAGGATTTTAAGTTCAAAGTTCATCAATACCTATAACACTTTAGCTTTTTTACTCTAATGACTATAATTTTATTATATAAACAACCATTAACATTTATAGGGAGATTCTCATTCAGAGCAGATACTTAATAGATCCACAGTAAGACAGAATCAATAAAGAAGATAAGACTATCATTAAATTGGAGCAATGCGGTACCAAGAGCTAGCAATAAACAGTGTATTTTAATGTAATTAAATATTATTTCTTTTTCATTCAGCTTCATTCAGTGAATGGCAATGCTATCTCAAGAAACTACAATATAAGTTAGAAAAAACTATAAAGTAAGCTACTAAAAAGAAGTTCATGAGTCCACAGAAAGAAAAAAAAATACATGTGTTAAAGAGCCAAATAATTCTGGGTAGTTTTACATGGTGTTTTGTGTCTACTAACATAATCAGAGTAACGGCCTTAATTTGTGTCCAGAGGTAATAAGAAAATACCAAGCAGAGATTTTGGCACAAGGGGTGCAAAATCAACAGAAAATTATTTGCTCTTGCTGTTTATTTAGGCCTAAGATTAAAGCAAATGAGAAAAATCTCCATTTATTCAAAATTTATTCATACACCACTCCAGAGCTAACACAGCCTTCAATTTAGTTTCCCATTTAATGAAAGAATTCTTCACACAATATTCTGTGGTAATGGCCCTCAAGCCTTCAGTTGAGATTGCAGTTCTGAAATATGCCTTCTCAGCTCCATTGAGAAATTACTCCAGTGACTGCCTAAGAGGATTTAATGCAATTTTTTGTTTAATCATTACTATAATTCTCTGAGGAAGTTAGCATTGACCCTATGTGCTTAGAAACAAAAAAGCATTGGTCCAAAAATGGAAAGAGGAAAGAGAGAGATAAAGAGAGAAAGAGTGAAGGACTTAGAGAGAACTATAACAGAAAATGCAGAGCAGACAACTGAGTTGAAAACCTGCTGTTGATCCTGCACTTGCCTCTTCTAGGGGTTTAGATCTGACGTAGTGGAACCTGACCCTTAAAATGGGAGAACTGATAACGTCTATTGGATGTGTAGATTCCCTCGTCTATGCCCACAGGAGGGGTGTTATTTCTCTGTGGAGATATTGAACCAGGCAAGATCTAGTCTCGTGGATATTTGCTATACCCTAGGGCTAAGTTGTTTTTTTAATTTATTACTAAATTTGAGTGTGTAATTCTGCATATGCTGCATGTGTGTATACCTGTGTGTATATGTGTGTGTATATGTGTAAAAGTCAGAGGAAGGCGGAGGTTGATTCTTTCTTTCCATTGTAGGTTCGAGAGACTGAACTGAGGTCATCAGTCTTCTGTGGCAAGTGCTTTTGCTCACTAAGTCATTGACCCTCTAAATGAGCTATAAAACCTGCTAAAAATATTAAATTATATCTGAAACCAAAATGAACAAAAATGAGATTAAATGAATTTCTGTCTGGCAAGACCACATACCATCAATTTTCAAAAATTTTCAGAGACTGGAAGTTACCCATATGAATGACTACCAATCAGATCATATTAAAGCATAGTATAGCCTAAATTTCCACCAAAGCACAATGAAACAGGCCAATCATTGCATTTCAAATTATAATTCACAATGAACAGTCAAGTATTACAAAATAGTCGAGGAAAGCATCTACTGTGTAAACCATAGATAAAACCATAAACCCTCCATGAAGATACACACATATACACACATACACACACCTATACATACATACACAGGAGGAAACGTTCAGCTGAAAAATTAGAATATTAAATTGTAAAAAAAAATTCAGAGTGTTATTGTGAAAGACAGAGACATTAAAAATGATGGGCAGAATAGAAATTATAGAATATTAATTCTGGAAGGTCAAATAAAGAAAAACAACTTTGAAAGCAACTCATACCAAAGAACACTAGTATCTTGGGATTTTCATTTGACCTTCAGTGTCCTGAATACTTTCCCTTGGAGTAAGGGCTATATGGATAGTAGATTCCTTCGGCCTTTTATCATCATTTTCTCCCCCCTACCTTTTTTTTTCTTTTAAATTTAAAGAACATGGTGATGGTGGCACATGCCTTTAATCCCAGCACTCTCAGAAGACAGAGCCAGGCAGATCTCTGTGAATTCGAGGCCAGCCTGGTCTACAGAGAGAGATCCAGGACAGGCACCAAAACTACAGAGAAACCCTGTCTCGGAAAACTTAAATAAATAAATAAATAAATAAATTTAAAGGACATGGATGTTAATGGATACTTCCAAAGAGCAACATACAAAGCCAGGTATATAACAGACATAATCATTGATTGAATAATCAGAAATTGCAAAATCAATTAATGTGCCTATAATCAAAATCTTGGGGAGGATAAAGCAAGAGAGTTGCTATGTATTTTAGACTAATTGGTCTACAAAGTTCATTTCAGGCCAGCCTGAGTTAGAGTTGTGGTAGGGAACACAAGCTTATGCCTCCAGCCAAATATCACCCTAATATTGCCCACATGGGTGGATCAGTCTGAAGACTTGTAGAGGAACTCAGATGGAGCTGCTTAAATTAGTTCAAAGTAATATATATATATATATATATATATATATATATATATATATATATATATATATATATATATATATATGACCTTGCTGACAAACTGCCTCATCTTCATTGTTCTTAAGTTTATAGGAAAAAAATGAGGTAGAGTCACCTTATTTTAAGTATTTTTTGCTTAACATCACTGCCTTTCATTAAATTCTTCACTAAAACTACCATGTAAAATTGCTCCTACACATGTCCTATTTTATTTTTAATATCTAGAAACCACTTAATAGCTTATATTTTACTGGATATGTTAATTTTCTGTTTTTCCACAGTCACTATGATTAGCTCACAGGGATGGGAATGTCTGTGAAATTTCTTTTTTCTTTCTTTCTTTCTTTCTTTCTTTCTTTCTTTCTTTCTTTCTTTCTTTCTTTCTTTCTTTCTTTCTTTCTTTCTCTTTCTTTCTTTCTCTTTCTTTCTTTCTTTCTCTCTATCTCTCTCTTTCTTCTTCTTCTTCTTCTTCTTCTTCTTCTTCTTCTTCTTCTTCTTCTTCTTCTTCTTCATTTTTACTTTATTTCAGCCTTTTAGAAAAGTAACTGCCACAATGCAGACACTAAACAAATGTTTGTTATGGAAAATCATAGAAAATCTACAATTTTCAGAAAGAAAAATTAAGAATTTAAGATACTAACTAAATTCTAAACATTAACACTAAAAGCTGCAAACCACTGGAAAAATAAATCAAGGTTCACCTTCCTGAGAATGTACAACAGTTAAAAAATATTCAATAAAAAGCAAGAAGATAAAGAATACAATATGTACATGTACTTTCACCAGCAGGCAAGGTTCCTGGCTGCATGTATTATTTCTTAGATTCTGGGAGATGGGGTCCATCAAAAGAATGGGGTAAAATAAAGCATAGTATCCATGGAGTCAAATAATAAGAGATGCAATCTAAGAGAGGAGTAAAGACATTCACAAAGCAGTGCTGAAACAAGACCCACAACAGCAGCTATGCAGACAGCATGAAATACAGCCTATCTGGATTGAAATCCCAAGAGAGCACAGTGGACTGAACCACGGATGTTTCTAAAGGGAATGGAGACAGAACTAATTTATTAGCTGTTTTATATAACCTTAAAGAAATTTTCTTTATATGTGTGAAGGACAATTCAGAAATAAATTAATAATAGGCAGCCACATAATATTTGACATACAAGAAAATGAAGGTGTTTCACAAAATTTTACTCAAAAAGAAAATGTAATTTTAAAGTAGCCATAGTTTCAAATGAAGTTCAGTTAAATATATACATATGTATGTATATATATATCATACAAATATAATTTCTGAGTTTTCATATAAGAACACCATAAGCTGTATGTCTCTGTGAACTGAAAAGATAAAATATTAAATGAAAAACAGGATGAAGCTTGAACATTAGTATTTAATGACATTTTATATTTATTTTGTTATGTAAAAGCCTAATAGGAAATATTTAGAAATTTACTTGAAAATTTTTATTAAACTAGCATTTTTACTTATTTTTATACTTCTATACCCATTACTTTATAATATAAATGTATGTCTAAGCATCACATTTGAAAATTAAAATTCACATAAAATATAGGCATTAAACCAACTTGACCTCTCACACATTATGTTCTATGTGACACAATTTAGTTATTCTCTTTTTACTGTTTACCTTTTGTGCACTTTTAAAAACAGTTGTGCACATCAATATTTGAGATTCATTTGATTATTTTCTTAAAACACATGCCAAAGGGAAGACTTATAAGTAAATTCATGTTTTAAAATATTTGATAAATAACTAAAAGTAGAATAAATATCAAAATACTATGCTTATATGCAGTTTTGCCCTCTCATCAATACTGAGTAGCACCAGTCATTTTTTATACTTGCTAGGTTATGTTTTAAATCCCCACAAACTTGTATTTATTTGACTACTCTTGATGTAAGCCACCTGTTCCCGTTTAGTAAGCGACTGACAGTCTCTAGAACAAGTCATCTTCTTCTCCCTTATTGTCACTCCTATCACCCCGCAGACTCTAAAATGCACATCTGACTGCAGAGCCAAGCTCCCTTCTTCTCAGACCTACCCTTCAAAAACTTTCAGACTTATTTTTTTTTATAAATCTCAAATATGATGAGATCATTTGATTGCTTATAATTCCTTGGAGGCTCACAATTCTCCATAAGGTTCTCTAAAGTTTTTAGAAAGACAAATTATCAACATTAATATATACTCAAATATTTTCTTGGAATATAAAAATATATGCAAATGACAGCTTTTATTCAATAATTATTTTTAACCAGGTTGGGGTTCTTTGTTGTTACCTTACTCATCTGAAGCAAAGATTAATTAATGATAGCTAAATACATGGACGCAGAAGTATGGAATGGCCCACCATAGAAATTCACTTATTTAGTTATCCAACAGGGTGGGAGAGGAAGGAAAGAGATACCATGATAAATGAAGACACCATGGGAATAGGGAGAAGCCGAGTGCTAGGGAGGTTCCCAGGAATCCACAAGGATGACCTCACCTTAGACTACTGGCAATAGTCAAGAGGGTGCCTGAGCTGGCCTACTCTGGTGATTGGATGGCTGAATACTCTAACTGTCATGATAGAACTCATCCAGTAATTGATGGAAGCAGATGCAGAGATCCACAGCCAGGTCCCAGGCAAAACTCCAGGAGTCCAATCGATGAGAAAAAGGAGGGATTCTATGAGCAAGAGATATCGAGACCATGACTGGAAAAAGGACAGAGACAACTAGCCAAACTAGTGGAAACACATGAACCAATAGCTGAGGACCAATAGCTGAGGAGCCCCCATGGTACCGGACTAGGTCCTCTGGATAAGTGAGACAGTTGTTTAGCTTGAACTGTTTAGGGCGGCCCCAGGCAGTGGGATTAGGACCTGTCCCTAGTGCATGAGCCAGCTTTTTGGAGCCTAGTGCCTATGCTGGGACACTTTGTGTAGCCTTGGTGCAGGGAGGAGGGGCTTCGACCTGCCTCAGCTGAATGTACCAGGCTCTGCTGACTCCTCATGGGAGACCTTGCCTTGGAGGACCTGGAAATGGGGAGTGGATTGGGCAGCGGAAAGGGCAGAAGTAGGGAGGACTGAAGAATCTGTGGTTGGTATGTAAAATGAATAGAAAATATCTTAATTAAAAAAGAAATATTAAAATCTCAAAGTAGTTTCAATTTTCATTCCCCCAATGTCTTAGGATGTTGAACAATTTTTAGTATTTTTCAACTATTTGCATTTCATCTTCTGATCTATTTCATGCCTCATTTTTTGTTTGGGTTGTTTGTTTTCTTGATGCTTAGTTTTCTGAGTTCTTTTTATGTTATAGATATTAACCCTCTATTAGATGGACAACAGGTAAAGGTATTTTCTCCAATTGTGGATTGCTCCTTTACTTGAATTATGGTGTACTTTGCTGTTACAGAAAATTTTTAGTCTCGTTAGGTCCCATTTATTAAATATTGATCATAATGCCTATGCTTTCAGGTTCCTTTTCAGAAAGTCTTTTTCTGTGTCAATGAGTTCAAGCATCTTCTCTTCTTTCTTCTCTATCACAGTCAGGGTATCAGGTCTTATGGATAGGTCCTTGATCCATCTGGAGCTGAGCTTTGTTCAGGGCGAGAAATAAGGGTCCATCTTCATTCTCCTACATGTACCTACCTAGTTTGAGAAGCACCATTTGTTGGAGATATTGGGTTTTTTTTCTTTCAATGGATATTTTGGCCTCTGTTAAAAAACATCATGTGACTATAGGAATGTTTGGTTCAGGATGGCAAAGATTATAGCAATGATGACAAATTGAGGTATGTCTATAGGAGAAATGGAACACTAACTCATTGCAGGTGGAGTGAAAACTGGTTAGAAATAGGAGGTTAGAGAGGTGGCTCAGAGGTTAAGATCAATTGCTACCCTTGCAGAGGAGCAGTCTTCAGTTCCCACAGCACCCACATAGTGATTCGCAAACATCTGAAACTATAATTCCAAATGTGTTGATGCCCTCTTCTGGCCTTTGCTGGCCCTGTATGCATATGCTGCACTTACATGCAGTCAATCAAATACTCATACACACAAAAAGAAAAAGCCTTAACAAAGCTAAAAATAGATCTACCACTTCATCTAGCCATATCACTCCTGGGTATATGTTTAAAGAACTCTATACACTACTATAGAGATAATCATTCATGTCCATTGATGCTGTAGTCACAATAGCCAGAAAGGGAAGGATCCCAGATGCCCATAAACTGATAAAGGGATAATGAAAATGTATTTTTACAAAATGTAATATTATGTAGCTGTTAATAAAAGCAAACTTGTGAAATTCAAAGGTAAATATATAGAGCAAAAAAAAAAATTCTAAATGAGATAAGCCAAACACAGAAATAGAGATGATGCATGTTTTCTTTTAATTGGAGACACTAGCTTTTACTCTTCAGATATATATATGCTTCATTTAGAGTACTTATAGGGGTCAGAAAGTTAGTAAAGAACCATGGAGGGAGTCTTTAGAGAGACAGGAGCTGGAAAGAACTAGTGTAAAGGATTAACGGGGGTAATAATGAAAGAGGAAGTGTTGAATTAGGATTGCAGGTGGAAGGGCAGAGTAGAGTAGGGAATATGAGGAGAAATAAAAATCCTAAACACCTTTTCAAAAGTCATATGGACACTTGTTACTGGAGAAGCTTTCTAACAGATACATATATACACATTTAAAGAGCTAAAATGGAAGTTACCCTATAATGGGTCAGCAAAACCTCTACTGGATACCACTAGCTAACAAGCAAAAAGTCTAGTTCAATATAATCCTTAGCACAAATATATAAACATTGTCCTCATACCCACAGAAAAGGATAATCTTTACTCTCCATCAAGAAATATTCTCTTTGCAACAGAGACCTCTACAGAAAACCATAATCAATCAAAATGCAGAGTTGAGGTGCACAGTCCCAATGGATACATCTACTCATACATTTATGGTTCAAGTAACGTTATGTAAGAGTGGACAGGAAGATTGTAAGAAACAGAGGATAGTGGAGTTTGTATCTCCTAGCAATAGCAGAAGCTAAACTCATAAGAGCTCATCAGTGTAGTGGCACAAACATGAGCTGAGCAAAAATGACACAAGTGGACTTGCCAAACTGATGGCGAAAAGTCCCTGAGGCTTTAATCCCACATAAAGAACTATAGGAAACTAAATAAAGCTGGAAGCAGAAGAGGTGATCCTCCCCAGGGAAGACCACAGCAATTGGCTGCTCGGTGCCAAAGGTCAGCCTAGAAGACACATAAACAAATAACATTTGTATGGATTCAACAGATCATATTTGAGAATATATATATAAAAAATTAATGAAAAATTATTTTTCATTTATTTTATATAATTAATATATGCTATATAATTAATGTATTATATTATATTATATATAATATTATGTAATTAATATTATAAAATTAATTATTTTATATAATTAATAAAGAAGACCACAGCAATTGGCTACTCGGTGCCAAAGGTCAGCCTACAAGACATACAAACAAGTAACATTGTATGGATTCAACAGATCATATTTGAGAATATATATATATATATATATATATATATATATATATATATATATATATATTTAATGAAAAAAGAGGCCATCAGTTAAAGGAAAACAGAAAGAGGCATAAGAAAGGGTTTGGAGAGAGCAAACAGAATGGAGAAACATTGTAATTAATTTATAAACTCAAAAATAAACAGTAACAAAATGCCCAGGCCCAGGAATGAGTTATCTCTTTTGTAGTTATTAACCAGTGAGGTACCATAGACCCCAAACATTACAGAATATTTCTACTGCCTTTGGTTACCCTCCAAAACTTGATAGTAAGACTATTTTACTGAAGACACTATATACTTGAGCCAAGGAGCATAGCGAACTCAAGCTGATAGTGACCTGGAAGTTTCATCTCTATGGGCTGGCTTTTATAGTGCTGAAAGGAGTCATCCATATTAAAAGTGATCACAGTCTTACCCAGATGTGAACTCTGCAAGCTATAATGATGACAGCCTAGATAGACAAGTGCAGGTGCAAAAGCATCAACATTATGGGAGCAATCAACTACTTTCTGATTGGATTTAAGCCCCAATCCAAAAGATGAATCATGTCTGGCACTGAAATAGGTTCTATGAACCTGTGGTAAGGCAAATAATAGTTCCCAGGGGACAATCTCCTACAATTATTCCATTACATGGACATTATATTAAACTGATTTCTTATACTTTCTCATTATAGCCATAGGTTAGTGTGTCTTTCAGTTCCCATTATGAAAGCTTCTATTTGTTGTAGATGTTGATTACCACAGAGATCCAGAGCTGGCCAAGGATCGGAAGGTAAAAGATTGAAGAATACTCAGCCCTAAATGGAATGTTTATATCACATCTATCACCTTGGAGGAAAGTGTGTGGAAACAGTGTAAGAGGCAGTGGATGGACACAGCAGGAAAACTGCAATATGAACTCATAGTGGAGGTGAAAGTATGCACAAGACCTATGCAAGCTCAAGTCAGACAAAATACCAGCACACAGAGGAAGTGGGCATGGAATCTCACCTCTCACTGAGGAACTATTGGCAATTGATAGCTGCTAAGTGAAAGATCCTAGTTTTTAAATATTGTATCCCCTGGTAGATAGATCTTGCTTCTGCAAAAGTCTACAAAGCCTACCTATCCATGATTGTATGGGAAGCACAAAATTGATCCAATTGGCTAAAAAAATGAGGATGCAATGTTGTTTGGGTAGAGGGTGTATCTTAGAGGAGTTGGAGAAGGGGAATTAATATGATCAAAACACATTGTAAGAAAACTCTAAGAACTAATAAAATATTAATTCTACTAAAATACTTACTGACTTACTGGCATATGTGTCAGTCATGCCCATCAGTTCTAGAGACATTGTGCCTATTGGAACCACCAATTCTGTTTGCAGGGCTAATGACAGGCAGGTTAGGAGCAGCAACAAATTAAAAGCAAAACATTATTTTTTCCATTCTAAGAGTATAGTTAATTTTGGACCAGTGTACTAACTTTCTAAGATACCAAAATAAAAGAGAGAAGCCTGGACTTTTATTGTTTTGGCTGATGTAAAAGTACCAATGATTAAACAGAGAGGTCTTAAAATTCATGTGCATTTTATAGCTGATTCTGGAGAGTTGCCAAGCTGACTCTGATCACCATAGTTAGTGCCAAAGACATTAGGAATTAGAAAATTGATAATTCACTCTTTGAACTATGAAGGAAAGGGAAGGTCCTTAAGAGGTGACTTAAGACTTGGGACTTCACTAAAGAGAAGCAGAAAGCTAAAGGTCAGATAGAAGAACTGCAGGTACAGGGAACTACCAGTGATGCTCCATAGAATACGAAATCACTTGGCACCTCTAAGACCACAGTGCACAATTTTAAACAGGTTTTTGTTAATAGAAAATCATGAGATCAGGAATTCCTTTAGCCAATGTGAAATTAATATATAGGATAAGTTTAATATGAACAGAAAGCCAAGATCAGTTCTGCTGTAATCATTCACAGGTAGAGAATTCAATTAAGGCTAGGTAATTAGAATAATACACTCACACACACACATACACACACACAGACACACACACAGACACACACACACACTATATCACCATATTCTACCAGAATATGGGTTTATAGAATGCTAAACATAGAATAACATTACACTTCATCACAGTATCATTACAGATACCCTTGTCTTTATTTTTTCAACCTAGCTGACTTGTAGTTTGGACACGAAATGTCTCCCACATGTTCTTGTGTTTGAATATTTGGTCAAAATAGGTAGAAATTGATTTGTGAGACTCTGAAAGCTGTAAGAGGCAGAACCTTTGGAAGAAGTACATCAGTAGGGGGTGGATCCTCAGTTTTCATAACCCAGCCATATTTCCTATTCTCTCTCTTCTTGACTCTGAAAGCAGTGTTACCTGCTGCCTCCCATGGCTCCATGCCTTCCCTGCCATGGTGGACAGCATCCATTTTTAAACTGCATGTCTAAATAAGCCCTCCAGCTGTTTCTTGTCAGGCATACTAGATCACAACAATCAGAAACCACTAATACTCTGGCCACAAAAAATCACCCAGACCTGGACATTTTATTTCCTCACTGGATTATTTTGGGTACCATTTAGAGGTAATTTAAATAAATTTATAGGAAGAAAACAAGAAATAATTAGAAAGAACTCAATATACAATTTTAGTGGTCAGTCTTCTTCTTTGGGGTCAAGGTGATAATGATAGATCTGCTCTGATATTTTACCTGGAGTCAGTAGAGAAGGAAAGAATCCAAAAGAATATTTTAGAATGGAATCATTTTTAGTTTGCATCTAAACCTAACAACTAAACAAGTTCCCCTGAGTGAAAATAAGTCCTGTGTAAAGCAAAGGGAGATTAGGGGGATTAAGCTGCACATGTGGAGAGTCTAAAAGTGGGATCCTTGGTGAATACTGGAGGTATTTTAGAGCAATCTAGTTTATATGTGTTTGTTTTTAATTTAGAAGAACAATAATGTCTCTGGGGCAGCAAAGACTTCTGAGTGTGAAGATGTGTGTGATACTGTTTCGATATAAAACATTTGCAGCTAATAGTCTTCAAAACAAGAGTATGATCTAAAGACTGTCCCATGAGGAATTAATTTCTATTGACATGTTCACTGTATTAATAGTCATGGTGTTGTTTAAGCCAAGTGACTGTCATTTATATACACATTGAAATTGCTTTTGGAATGATGCTCAGCCTTTGTAGGAAATTAGAAGACATCTGAGGCTATAGATGAAACAACTGACTGTTTCCTCAAAATAAGAGCTATAAATAGAAAGAGGTTGCCAAAGCTAGAGCCTCATTATATTTACTTGGGGGAGAGACTTTAAAAAATCAGATGTGTTGATGGTGAACTAAACTTTCTCTATAAATAATGCCTGAATAGCTCAATATTTAATCAATTTATAGAAAAAGTATTATTACGTGCTCAACAGGAAGTTTTATTTTATTCTTTAAAGTTGTGTATTTACTTAACTTCTGCAGAATTAAATTGTGCCTATGAAGTACCAACGATATGGCCCAGCAGTTAAAAGCACTTGCTGTTTTTGCAGAGGACTGAGTTCAATTCACATCATCTACATAGTATAGCTCAAAGACATCTCTGACTCCAGTCCCAGGGCATCTGATGCTATACCCTGTACTCTGCAGGAATCAAGCACTCTCATGGTACATACACATATATACATGCAATTGAACACACACACACACACACACACATACTCACGGATAGTAGAGAATGTACCTATGAATAATATCGTTATAATAAAGTAATCAGGTTATATACAATATTGATATTTAGATACAGAAAACATTTAAGATTCAGAAATATCTTAAATGGAAGGATAATGAATGAAAGAACGATAAAAGGAGAATTCAAAGGTTGTTTTATTTCTAGTTCTAATTTATTCAACTGCTGAGTAATGATTGGATTCTAACTTTGGATTTACTTCTCAAAAAAGATCATATTACTGGAAGTTCAATAGCAGAGGCAAGAAATTTTATCTGAATCCACATGGAAGTAAAATGTTGGCAACCATGCTTATTACTTGGGCCAAAAGTTATTCTTAGTCAGATCCCACCATCGTCATAATCACTACGCCTGTCAAGAAGAGTTCTTAATGAAGCAAGAACCAAATGGTTGTATTTAGCTTTGAAATTTGGAAATTGTTTTTGCATATTTTATTTTAACGAAGGCTTCATTTGAGGAACATAAAGTTTCCTTTCATTTAAAAGAGAATTTCAAACTCAGTTTCATCTAAAACTGAAGTAATTTTCAAAATATTTTGGGCCAAAATAAATGTTTAAAAAGAAGTATTTCCACATTTTCCTGGAAGCAGATTAACAAGGTCTACAGCAGATTTAATTATTCTGGTGTTTCCAAAAGTGGGCAGCAGGAACAAAATCTTAATTGATTTTGAGCAAAAAGAATTTGGAAAATTCTGTGTTTAATTAGCTTTCCATGAAGTTTCAGCTCCTAACATTCAGATAGAAGCTGTCAATCTCAATGAAACGTGAAGAAATATAAGTTGAAATGAAGCCATTAAGTGGAGATGCATCATCGAGAGAGGGAAGAATATGAGCCAAGAAGGGCAGGTGCAAAGCCATACGGTGTCTTCTAGAAGACGAGAGGGACAGGCTGGAGATCCAGGAGATAAGTTTGGAAATAGAGGCAAAAGCCAGATTGTGGGGTTTTGAATAAGCTTATCCTTTTTTAAATGTCAGTCACCGACTACTGGGAAGTGTTTAGAGAAAGAGCAATTGTATGAATATGGTTGATGTAATCTGGTCAAAATTGGATGATCTGATTTTGAACTGGGAAAGTGCTGGACATAGGGAGTTCAGATAGAAGCTCTTAGTAATGGCCTGTAATAAGAAATGGAGAAATGAGAATGCAAAATTGAGAAATAAGTAGAAGACACTGAAAATATTTTATAAGTGAAATTGTTTCAAAGCTAAAAAATTCCCAAAAGAATGACAATGGCTTTGGTAGCCTGTAATTATTTGTACATCTTAGCACCCAGCTTCATACATGTTCCTATTCCCTGATGTACATTTTCTGTAATATGGGATGTACTGGTTTTGGTTACATGATTAACTTCCGTTTCTTCTTTTAAAAAATTAGATGATTTGTTCTCTCTTCTTTATAAGATCAGTTTCATGTTTTCTCTTTTGAACTTTGTAAGCATATAATAACTAAAACACTTAATGCATTATAGTGTTCATTGGCTTGTCTCCTAAATTAGGCAGCTTGTTCCCTGAAGCTGAGAAACAAATCCATTCTTTTATGTATCCATCATAGTGGTACACATTAGAAGCTCTATAATTGCTTGATGAAAGTGAACACTGAGGGAAGATACACATAAGTCTAAAAATATATGGAAGTGAATATAAAGATGTGATGGAAAGATTGAGAACAGGCTGTTCTATTAACATCTAAGAAAACCTATAAATGAATACGAAGAAAATGATAGAAAGAAAATTGGTTATGGTGAATTCTAAGCTACAGGGTATGCTGCATGGTGCCACACTTCTCACGAGGAACCTAATTATCTTCTATTTCTTCCTTGTAGCTATATCTTCTGTCAACATTGTCATCTCATCTGGAGGTTCAATTCCAAATGTGTGTACACATACACTTGCCTTTGTAAAGCACAGCTCAAGATCAAACACCACTCTTCTATGAGACCTTCCCTTGTCTTTTCCTGAATACTTGCAGTATTGTTATTAATATGTAGCCTGAAGACTGTCTCTATAAAATCCCTTAGAGTACAATGCTTTTAGAATTTTATCTCAACTTGTACCTTTCATTCCATTAAGGAAGAAAGGATGAGAGATTATTTGCATCATCACTTTACAATGTCAAATGGAGTAATTGATGTGAACAAATGACCATCAATGGTTATGGAACTCATTCCTGGATCAAACTGTTATTCCCTGGGCCCACTTCCTATAAATGTTATGTTCTATGAAGACAAGTGCCCAGATATCACCTGTGTCTTCATGGAAGCATTTGCTATTTCCCCTCGCATATTCCCTCAAAAGTAAAGTAGAAATCTGAATTTGATCAGCTTACTATGATAACTAGAACAACCAGTTTTATGGAAACACAGAAGACTAACAAAAATGAGAAAACAGCACTAGGAAAAAAATCTCAAATGTGGGAAATGGATTATAAAGAATAAATGTTAAATGAATAGCAAAAGAATTATAGATTGAATATTTTAAATATAATTTAAATCACATTATATCATGTGAAAAATAGATACTTTGGTATACAGATTTCAAACTACCTGAATTTATAATTTATGAGACAATTAGCAAAACAAAATAATTCAATGATATTTTAACATTGATAATGATACATCTTTAAAAAATCATTTGCATGTTGAAATGTTTTGACATAATCCTACATGCTATTTGAAGTTTTCTTCAAACTTCTATAACAAAATGGAGCAAGGGTAGTATGGCAGTATAAATGAAACAAGAAAGAATATTGTGGAAATTCAATAGGACGTGATTTACTATATACATGTTTGAAATTTTTATGCTTTCAACCACAAGATCCAGTGACCTATATCAGAGACCTATATCAGAGTTATCAAATTAGACCACTAGAGGAGATTCCACTAATCATTCTTATCAACAGATTCCAAGGTGCTAATAATACACACAAGAGCTGAACATTACAACCCTGAAATAGTGATGCCCCCCACCTTGCCTATGTCAGGTAAATACAATCATATATATATATATATATATGTATATATATACATATATATACATACACATATATATACATCCCGTGCATCAGGACTGAAGCTCTATCATGACCAGCATTGTATTTCACAAGGACACATATGTAGCATTTATCCCATAAATGATAGAAAAGATTTCATCTCATTTACACAAAATTTACCCAGAGATTACAATGTGTCAGCTCCATTTGCCACTATAACTCTTATTAATAATCGTTTGGCCATAGGAATTTTCTTTCCTTGCCACAGGAATATGGCAATCATAGTTCCTAAGTCATCAACATCTCCATACCTTAGCCAGCAAAGGAAAAATCTAACGAGAACAACTTATGTGACCTATAAAGAAAATGAACTGAAAAATGTATACTTGCCTTTTTCTATTGACTTTATATGGTTTGAGTTTTTAAAAATTTTATTTGAAATGGCTCAATCATTGAATAATAATTTTATTGTATTGATGCATTCTCAGACCCAGTATTTCCAAATACACCTTGGAATATTTGAAGGAGAAGAACAAAACAAACATCAGGAGGGATTACATCAAGTCTGCCTTCTATTCTGTCTGTGTACTAATCAAATACTTTAGTTCTGCCATTAACTACTTAGGTTACTTTGAATGTGAAACTGCTTTACTGGTTCCTGGTTTCATATATGTATTTCATATATATACCTCTTTACCATTATATATAATATGTACATCATATATATGTATATATATATTATATATATTACATAACTCACTACTCTTAGGGCATCTCTTAGTTCACTTCTAACTTTATGGTACTTCTAAAAAAAATGACAATGCCTAACATTTGAACAGAAAACAACCTTTCACAGAAAACGAACATAAAATGATCTCACCTCAGAATCTTAGATGATAATAAATAAGGCTGAATCCTTGCAGTTCTGCCCTGAAGTTATAAATCAAGGAGAAGGGAGGAATTTTTTCCCACTTTGGCTTACCTGCTTATGAGCATGGTCGTAAGAATTAATATGATTGTCAAACTCCTGGTGTTTGTGATACTGCTTGTCACATAATTCACAGTAAAAATTCGCTTTTGCGTCTTCCAGAGCTTTCGCTGTGGACTTCTCCTTTTCTGCAAAATCCTTTAAAAAGGGCAAAAATGTCAGTTATAGTTTTCTCTGATAGGAGGCAGATTTCATATTAACCAAGCTAGTATTTAATCTAATCTGACTAAAATAAAATGTTGAGGTTCCAGACCTACTGAAAGTTCATGTCCTTAAGGGAGTAGCTTTCAGTGTAGCATCATTGCTAACTTATCAGTGAACACAGGGATTCTCCAGAAGTGGTCCTCTGGCTACTGCTACAGCCTGGACATTATTCATCCTTCTCTAGTAATACATCCCAAGTTGTAATTCTGCCTAGTATCAAACACATCCCTGTCCATTTCTGCTTTACCTCCACCATACATTTCTTCCTCTCATATACTTATTACATTTTTGTGTCCCATGCAATACTACCTTCCCCCAACCAATCAACTCCTCACACTGAACATCCCAGGGATATCTCTACTCACTCTATTGCTGAAGCCTGATTCATATACAGTCTGAAACTGACTTCAACCCAATGTCTTCTAAAGCTCCAGAACCTGTTAGATCCCACTGTTATAATTATTTCATGTGTTACAAAACCATTGTCTTTATGTTTTATGATATTTCATCTATAATAGTCTTGGTTATATCAGTTATCTACTTAAAATGCTTTCAAATTATCTCACTGCCTACATGGGAATAATGATGGACACAGTGTTCATTCATTTTATAGATATATTATCCAATATTCACAGACAACACACACATAACCAAATAAGTAAATGGCAAAGAGATATGAACTAGACAACCCATGCCTTGCTCCATGCCTTGGTATTAAATGACAATGATTTGCTATTTCCCTTTACATTCATCCCCACTACGTTGTAATGCTTCCTTTCTAATTTACATCATCAGATTTATACTTCAGTCTCTTGACTATCACCAAACATGCCATCTTTTTACATGTTTCTTGTGCCACTAAATTCAAGAAAATATTTAATTAATTCAGTGTGTGTGCCTACATTGTTAAACAACACAGTGTATGGCCTAGAAACAGGTACACATTTAGGATAAATTAATGAGTAATGGAAATATATTCATGCCTACTGCCTTTACTTAAAATGCTCTCAAATTCTGTCATCTACATGTTAATATGGATGACCACAATGATCATATTTGTTTCATAGATATATTGTCTAGTGCTGACAGATGTCACATACCAAATAAGAAGGTGGTAAAGAGATTTCAACTAAACAATCTATGGCTATCTCCCTTATTAGTAAACACCACAGTCACATGATTCAGATTTAATCAAAATGATAAATCAAATGACCACACAGAATAAGGGCATGAGCAGCCTTAACAAATAGGAAGAATAAACCAAATGCCTGGATTATCTTTCTCAGAGAACAGAAGAATTGGAGAACACTCAAAGTTAACACAAGATAGAAGCCGATTGAATAATCTGTATCTAGTAAGAAAATCAGACTCTGGCTTGTGTACAAAAACCCAGTTGTTCAAAGAACCAGGATAATGGCCTGATGGTGTGGTGATAAGTGGCACCGAAGGATGCCTTTGAAGTAGTGATAGTCCTCTTGAATTAGTAAGCTTAGCATCAAGGGAAACCATTATTCTCATGCAATCATTACTGTTGTTTTTCCTCTTTCCTCTTTCTAAGAATTACTTTAGGAAAATCATAGTTATTATGACATTAGAACAACAGCCTTTGCCATTAACATTGGTCCATTGCTTAAAATTGCCTCAATCTCATGCAGCAGAGAAAGAAATAACAAAGTTAATGGTTGAGCTATGGCACGTATGCATTTTATATTAGTCTAGACTGTGTAGAGGATGGTAACTTAGCCAGCAGCAAGACTCCTCTAGTTAATTCTTGTATTTTCCTCTTAACCTAGTTATAAAACTCATTTAATTATCATATCACATGGATTTTGGTTCCATGTTTAATAACTTAAGGCTATCTTAAAGAATTAAAACCACATGGCATTTATTGGGCATGCTTTCATCTGACAATATGACAGGACCAAATTATACAACATATTCCTTACTTTATTTAGATACCAAGAAAAGATGTATAAATTCTTACATTCTCCACCATTAAAAAGTCCTAAAGACAATATTTGAGTCATTTTATGAAGAGAGGAAAAATAGATAAGGGAGTTTACATAGTACATCAGCCAAACACACAAATATAGTTCATATACAAGTGTGTCCAGCAAAGTCAGAGGTAAAAATATAAACCTAATATGGGGGATTGGAGCCCAGGCATTGTAAATGAAGAAGCTGAAGCAGGAGGTAGGAACTATTGATGGATGATGAGAAAGAGAACAAGGAGAAAATATAGAAACAAGAGGGGTACCTTAAGAATATTTGCAAACATAAAATCTTAATTTACAGCTAGACAGACAGTAAAGGTTGCTTTGTAAGACACTTGTGGTCTACCAGCTCATCTACCCAGTGTGCCTCAGGCCTATTCTAAAGGGTGAAATTAGACTGTCTAGCAAGATGGAGCTGAGTTTAGCAACATGTACCAGAAAGCTGGTGGGTAGTCTCAGACTAGACAAATCACTTAAATCAAACCTGTCATTTAGTAAGTAGATCACTGACATTCAGAAGTTAAATGATTTGTATCAAATCAGAGCACTATGAATAGTAAAGCTGAAGATAATCTTTACTGGTTCATCCTCATCCATCAACTCATCTATCCATATTTTCACACTGCCAATCACTATGTATTCACACATCTAAGAATCCCTTATAGGGACACTTTCAAGTGTTACATTTTCACAAGTTTTATAGTCTCATACAATTTACACTCTAGCAGGACAGAGTTATATGCAATGAGGCAAAAACATAAATTATAGCTGGGCAGTAGAGGTACACACCTTTAATCCCAGCACTTGGGAGGCAGAGGGAGGTAGATCTGTTAGTTGGAGGTCAGCCTGGTCTATAGAGTGAGTTCTAGGACAGTGTGGGCTATGCAGAAAAGCCCTGTCTTGAAAAAACAGACAAACAAACAAACATAAATTAGGACAGTGATAATCACCTGTTTCCAGAGGATTCTCTGGTTTATTGTAACTAGAATAATTGATGATAAAAGGAGAAAGTGATTGAGTCTCTGTCTTTCCTTCTTTCTCTCCCTCTATTAAATACTCAGTAAGCAGGTACTAGTTAGTGTTTTCTTTTAATTTAATGATAAGGTAATATTATTGATCTAAAAGCCCTGATGGTAAATTAGGATGGTATTTAATTTCTAAAGATATTATACAATCTGTACACACATTTGAAGGTTCAGAATAAATATAAAAGTAGTAAAAATAACAATCTGTTACCAGTATCTGTAAATTTTAAAAAGATAAATGAGTAAAATAAGAAGACAAGATGGAAATCAACCCTCGATTTACAGTTACTAAGATTGTTCATATGGATTATAGAGAAGGATAGTTCTGGACGTGAAGAGCATGAAGCAATTATAATACCAATGATAGTTCCCTGTTTATCAGTCTCTATGATTCTTTAAAATATTGACAATTAACTATAGTGTGAATATGATAGCTTGCTTAACAAGTTACTTAAAAAATTAAGTAAATGGCAATGGAAATTCTATATTGTGACTTGGTAATAATTCTGTATAATTAATTACTATGTATAATTAATATTGTGGGTGCAAGCAGAGATTATATATACTTTTTGTACCAAGAATCTTATAGTCATGTGTATAATAAATGTGTCTGTAAGCTGGCAGGTATTCTAACAAAGTATAGCATTTAATTAGAAGATTGAATATTTACTATCATATTACTGCAATGATCACAATTATCACAGTAATTACTGCCCACTGAAACTGTGGAATGCCTCTTGTATACTAGCATTGTACAAAATTGTGCAAATACTGTATACTTTTCATCTTGCTTAATTTTTGCAGTAAACTATGTTTTATGATTGTCTCATTAAGCATGTGAAGGAAGGGTGCACACATTTTGACACAGACCATGTTGTAGAGCTTGGAATTATGCTCAAGTCAGCCTGACTTAAGAGCTATTAATTCCTGTACTCACAGCTGCTCCAATGACCTGGTTATTAGCTAGCTGCTGCATATGTCCACAGCTCCAGTTAACTGGTTGTGAATATGGACCTAGATTATAAAGTGAAAAAAGAGCAAACTCATTGCTGATTTTACATCCTGATTGATTTGAGGATGCAACTCAAAATGAATAAAAACCTGCATTTGAGCTTTTATTATTATGCGATTCATTGCTTTAAGAATTCTAATATTCTGTTATTGTACTGGTCCCCAAAAAGCATGCTCCCCTTGTTGCAAATAAGTAGATATTGCTGATTCATAAAATTTTTTGGCCTCTGTTTCTTCTTGTAGCTTGTTACAAACTGAATAATGGAAACATGCTTTCAATGATTATTTATTTCATTTTATTCATACAGAGAAAGTAATTTAGTTTTTGAAAAATGAGAACCTTGAATGTCAGCCTGTACCTTAAAATAGTTCAAGTACCGAAGAGTTCTCAGAATAAATGAAGGGGAATAATAATAAGTAGTTAGCAAGATTGATGTGAGGAAAAGTGCTATAATTTTTGTAGTTAGTACAGTGCAACACTAATGCAGAATGGGGTCAGGAAGCACCACTCCAGACTATGACAAAGCGTAACCTAAACACACAATATCAAAATGTGTCTTTAGAGTGAGGATAACTGTCAGCTTGTCATTTGAGAAACCACATGCAGAGGAGTAGCTCCCAAATGTTACCTTGTGAAGAGAAATTTATATTCATAAAAGGAATTTCCATTTGTAAGTATGTCTACTTTTCTACTTTTCTATACCCAGAAGAGACAGGGGCCTTTAAACCACTAGAGACTCTCTTTGGGTGTGGTGAGGAGCATGATGTGTGTGCATGTGTGTGCATCACACGTGCAATCATGTACAGAGACCCTTGGAGAACTTGGGCTGACTTTATCACTGGCAGGTCGTTCCCTTCAAACAGGGTCTCTCACTAAACTTGGAGCTGGCTGGTGTCCTCTCCCCTACCAAAGCTGGCCAAGCTGACCATCAAGTTCCAGAGATTCTCCTGTCTTTGCCCCACACAGCACTGGCCATGGACTACATCAGGGTTAGTGATCCAAATTAAGGTCCTCATGTTTGCATAGCAAGTACTTTGTCTACTGAATCATCTCCCCAGCCTGCCATCCCCCGGTCCACCACCTCTCCAGGTAGAGGCTCTTAATTAAAGGGAAAGAATTAACTCTACCAAATCAATGGTGCTTTTTGGCACTTAATCAGAACTTCCCTGAGCACTTCTTTCTTTACTTCAAAGACGGTGATGTTTAAACCTGAAGTCTAAGAAAACTTCAGAAGCTGGAGTCCAGAAACTTATTGTCTAGATTATCTCTCTATAATATAGAGTGTGCATGTCATCAAACTGCTTTTGGCTTTTCTCTTGTTAATCTGCCTTTTGTTATAGCAAATGACAGTTAAGAATTCAGTGAAGTGTAGTCAGGCTTTCTCTTGTGGGATCGCCAGCTCCCCCAAAATGACACTGAGACTTATTAGCTTTAAAAGCTTGACCTTTAATTTAGGCTTGTTCCCAACTAACTGAATGGTCAATAGCTAGGCAGGAGAAGTTAGGCAGGACTTCTGAACAGAGAGAGGAAGTCAGAGGGGTAAAATCTAGGCATGCAGGAGACACCAGCGAGACACGGAGTGAATCAGATGTACAGAATAAAGGAAAGGCAAAAAGCCACGTGGTAGAATGCAGATTAATAACAACAAGTTAATTTAAGTTATAAGAGTTATTGTGACAAGCCTAAGATAAGACCAAGCTTTCATAACTGATAATAAGTCTCCATGTCACTATTTGGGGGCTGGCTGTCTTAATGAAAGAGTACTACTACAGTGAAGTGCAATTTCCTGTCTTTCTCTATGTTGATATTCAGTGTGCACATGTGTGTGCATGTGTCTATATGTATATGTGTGTATGTGCATGTTTTCACCTGTGTGCATGTTTGTACCTATATATGTGTGGGCCCATGTTTGTGAATATGCATGTGTATGTATACATGTGTGTATGTATGTGTGCATGTGTATGTGTGTGAATGTATGTGTATACTTAAGTGTGTATGTGTGTGTATGTGTGTTTATGTGCATGTCTGACATGTTTGTATCATTAAAGATATGTTTTATCAAAAACATTAAAATTATACCCTTGTAAGTCTGCAAAGCAAAAATTTAATGGAATTCTAAACAAGAAAAGTTTTATCTTTCTCTCACTACCATATTTTACAAAACATAGAAATAATAGTTTTGCATACAATTAGAGCTTTCATATTTCTGTGGGTTTTAGATTATTATACTGTTGTTAATTTAAGGTCTCAGTTTTTGAGCTAGCCTAGAACTCACTACATGAACCAGTCTAGTCACAAAATCAAGATGATCTCTCTGCCTCCCTAGTGTGAGTATAGGGATTACATGACTACAGTACAACACCCAGTTTTTAAAAACATTTATATTTTATTGGTGTATGTGCATATGTGTGTATGTGTGTGGTTGTGTGTCAGAGGATGCTTATGTAGAGGTCAGAGGAAAGTTTATTTTCTCTTTCTAGCATGTATGTTTTGTGACTCATTCACGCCTTAGGCTGGGTGTTAGTCACCCTCTCTCTGCCAACAGGTTGGGATTTTTTGCTCTGTTTTGTTTTGTTTAGTGTCTGTCTGTCTGTCTTTGGACTATTTAGCAATCACACACAGAGTAAAGACAGCATTATACCAGCTTAATTATATTAGCGTTATTAATACTGATTTCCTTAAACTTGTGATGCGCTTCTTTCATTAAAGGAATGGTCTTTGTATTTATCGAGTCTAACACAGTGTTTCTTACTTAAAAGAAACTCAATACATAGACAGACAACAAGGATAAATGATGCATTTCCCATGGCATTTGTAGATATCATAGGCTGTCCTGCCAACGTCAGTTTCCATGGAGAAGAACACTGCTGAAATAGTGCTAGAGGAACTAAGTGGGTGTGACTGCAAACAAGTGGAACTTTTAAAATAGTTTTAAAATGAAGATCCGAAGGATTAGGGAATCTATTAAAAAGTTCCCACAGAAATGCAAAGTTGCAACCAGCAAAGAGTAACACATAGAGATGTGGACTCCAGACTTACACTGCCTCTCTAGTCTCTGCAATTAGTGTTTTGACTTGTAGTTAATTGTGAGTGATGATCAGAGTTTTTCATACTTGAAATCAGATATCATCAAAGTTGGAACTCTCTGTCTTTGTTCTGGGAAGATATGTCAACCAATTCCAAGATTATGAAGTGAGATTTTTCTCTTCTTATTAATGATTCATTTAAGATGTTCACATTAAGCAATGAATGAAATCACATTAAACATGTGAAATTGTCCCTGGGAAACCTACATTGGCAGCAATTCAGTTCAATTCTAATTTGGAAAGAATGACAAATTTCTGAGTTGCTGGTCAAATGCCAGCCTGTTTATTGTATTTGTGTATATGAAGCAATAATTAAATATCTCAAGCTTGCTTATGTAACTGCTAATTTTGGAAAAGCATCCCAAATAACTACAAGTGAACAGGCATTATTTTGAGAAATACATTCACTCCGATAAGATCAAATGTTTGTAAGAATTCAAGACCACCAACTTCATCCTTTCTAAAATTAATTAATATCCAATTCTAACAGAAAAAATATTTTGAAAGGAAATGAGGAAATACCAGGTACGTCCTAAGATAATCATAACAGCAGCTATTGATTCATTGCTAAATTATGCATGTTTGTCTAATTATAAGACAAAAGAGATAATATAATTTCCATATTTTTATTATAATTTTTTTTATTTTTAGAAATTGTAATGTAATTGCATCATTGCCCCCTCTCCAATCCCTACTCCAACTCCTACCCCATACCTATTCTTGCCCTTATTCAACTCCATAGCCTCTTTACCTTTAATTGTGTGAGTATGTGTGTGTGTGTGCATATATATGTGTGTGTGTGTGTATATATATATGTGTGTGTGTGTGTGTGTGTGTGTATATGTGTGTGTGTGTATATCTGTGTATGTGTGCATGTGTCAGCCCATATAGGTAATTTTTATTTAATCACATATGTTGATGTATACACAAACTTACATCTTTTGTATTTATTTTTACATAGTTAATCATGTAATTCTTTATGACTCTTTCAGTTACCTTTATTATCATTTCACTCTTCCTCTTCTGTATTTAACTTTCTATATTTCTTACTGGTCTTATACAAATATAATATTGCAAAGGTTTTTAAAGTTGTAGATTGTTATGCATAATAAACAACCAACAAAACAATAAAAACACATGTTAATAAATTATTTTTGATAGATACTGGCTAACCAACATTCAAGTTCTATTAGTTTCTAATGGCAAACATCTAAGCTTTCATCAGTGAAATGAGACAATATCCCTGGACAGGGAAGACAAAGAACAGAGATAGTAAATGTCCATCAAGAATACATACATGAGCCGGGCGGTGGTGGCACACGCCTTTAATCCCAGCACTCGGGAGGCAGAGCCAGGCGGATCTCTGTGAGTTTGAGGCCAGCCTGGGCTACCAAGTGAGTCCCAGGAAAGGCGCAAAGCTACACAGAGAAACCCTGTCTCGAAAAACCAAAAAAAGAAAAAAAGAATACATACATGAAAAAGTGTAAGGAATAAGTGAGTGAATGTATTTGATTGCTATGTGTTTTGTTATAGACTAGGATAAAGGGAAGATTTTGGACATCTTGAATTATGTAGGATGGGGCGAAAACCATATAATTTTACAACATAAAGTATAAACAGAAATGTAAAAGATTGTGTATCCCAATAACAATTTTATTAGTTACTTTATGCTGCTATGATGAAAGACTTCATGGCCAAGTGAGTCATGGAAGAAAGAGTTTGTTTTGGCTTATGGTTCAAGGGGAAGGGTCAGAGGCTACAAATCCTCCAAGCCCTCCCCTAGTGATGTATTTTCTTAAGCAAGGTGCTGTCTTCTAAAGCTTCCAAAATCTCCACAAGCAGTGCTCTGGGGCCACATGTTTAAATACCTGAGTCCATTGGATACATTTTTCATTTCAACCAACACATTAATACATTAATTTATATTTATCAATTAATAACAAAATCCACAACATTGTGCAGAACAGGAAAGAGTTGGAGAGATTTATAGGAATTCTGAGGTACTCTGAAAATATACTCTTACAGTTAGGAAAAGATGTATAAATAAATCTCACTTCATTAGTTATTCCTTCATTAAACTTACGGAAAAGCAATTACTGTGTGCAAATAATCTGATCCATGTCATGTGACGACTGCAGCACAGCTGTAGGAAAGCAGAATAATTAAGGGCTTCACTGTGTGGGGGACTTATTAGACTCCCCTTCCGTCATTTCCCATATGACAAGAACGACCCTGGGCAACCTCAAAGAAAATGGGAACTATTGACAGACTATATTTACAAACATTAAGTCCACCTGAAATTCAAGAGAAAATTTCTGTATTTGAGGTTATGATTTTAGAAAGTATTTATTGTGTGGGTGTATAGAATATGATAAAGGAATGGGTTTTTTTTTTGCTTCAGACTGGTGAAAATACTACACCATTTGTAGAGGTAGTAATTACCTCCCTATCAATTCAACTCACAGATAGGTAGAACTATAATGAATATAGACATATTACATTCATCTAAATTGAATACATTTAAATGAATATGTTCATTGTGCATCAGACAGGAAACAATTTCATTTAGCTGTTACTCCTGATACAGCTACTTACTGTAAAAATGCAATTAATAGTCTCTGACATTTCATTTTCTAACATAAGAGAAATCAATGAAAAATGTCAGGTAACTACTTTTCTAAAAAGTTGCTAGTGACAAAACCAGTTACAAACCATTTATTAATTCAAAAGCTGGAACAGTTGAACAAATGCTCTTTCAGAGATAATGACCTAGACACTGGTTCACCTTTGGTTAGGAATTGACTACAAACATATTTCCTTCAGAAAAGACTCAGTAATTATAAAGCAATTCACATTCATTTGGCTTCTAATATACTTTAATATTAGTCGAATAGAGCTTTCTACATATTGCCCATATGCTGAAAGCAGGCTTGGAAATTCCTGCAGTTATATAATCAAATAGCATGAAGCCAATGGCCTTCATTCTAAGGATAAATGGGTCAGATGCTTGTGAGTGCCCACAGAAACATGGTTGTCCTGAATGTATGCTGATGTGTGTGATAATAAGCTTTTTTTTATCTGGGTACACTGATCTGTAACCAGAGAGGTTTAAAAAGTGATTCTTCTCACAAAGACACTGAACTGCTCTTTCAAGCTCACTATTCCAGGTTTCTAACTAGTAACATTATAGTAGGTAATTTGCTTTCAAACTCAGGGAAGGTCTACAATTGAAAAAGAAGTACACTGTACAGACACTGTAGGTCTCAAATCTTGACATATTAGCATCAACCTGGGAAAGCATGTCAAAGTTAGAGAAACATATGAAAAGAAGTAGTTCCTTTGAGATAAAGACATTCCAAAAGGCCAATCTAATACTCTAAAGAGCTCTGGAAAATATTAGCTTATTTTGGAAAATAAGCTGAAAATGTTTATCAGTTGCAGTCAGTAGGCTGATTAGCTGTAAACTAGCACTAGTTAATTTCTGTCACAGTGAATGACAGGAATAATGGTGCAGCCCTCCAAGACTATGACATTTTACAACTGTGGAAGTTTATCACAGCCACTTCAATGTTAAGAACAACTGTATTTATTCCTATTACAAGTATCAGTAAGCTGTGCTACAGTGTGTGTGTGTGTGTGTGTGTGTGTGTGTGTGTGTGTGTGTGTGTGCAGGTGCTATGTACTGAGGCAGTTTAAAGAGGAGTTTCTGTGGTTCCATTTTAAAATAAGAACATTCTAAGAGAAGAACCACCCTGTGCTGAAAAGGATCATAGATACCCTCCTGAAAAGGACATTTTACTAGAGAGAAAATTTTTGGCTTCCTCAAGTTTAAGAACGGTGACCAATAGCAGATCCAGGGTGAGAGTTCATATCCCTATCCCTTGCCCTTGAGAACAACAGCAGAGCAATGAATTAGATGGGGCCATTTCTTAACTTTGAAAATGCAGTTAGTAGAAGGATCAAATTTCTATGCTTCTGAAAATTAAAATGCATGAATGACATAGATGTAAATTTGAAAGAAATATACTATCCACCTTTTATCAAATCACATAACTACATTCAAAATATATTTAACAACGTATTTAAAATTATATTCCTAATTCTTGGCTGCCAGAAATAGAACATTTTTGCTTTACAACCTTTTCTAGAAAAGAATCATTCTTGAGAGACACCTTTTCTTTTTTTCATTCCTCTAAGCTGAAAAGCCACATTTAGGATTTCACTAGTCTGTACATTGCTAGTTACATTCATCATGAGTATTGAACTTAGTGCTAAAACCTTGTTGTAGAAGAAAGGAAGTCACCAACCCCATCTTGATTCAGGAGTAACATTTGAGATGAAAGAAAAAATGAAAAAATTCAAAGCTAAAATGGATTAACATTTTTTTTCTTTTTATATTTCCATGATTCCTGTGAAAGTGCTTAGTGGAGTGGAGACTTGGGTGTTTGTGAATGTTGAATTAGTTCCTTCCCCAGACCACTATATAAGATAACAACAACAACAACAACAAAAATCCATGTTCTAAATAGACTTTTTGACAGTCTGCGGGGATGATATAAAGTCACATGCTATAAGGGACAGCACGTTAGAGCAGATAAACATTAGTGGGTTGTAGTGGGCTGTCTGTACTCGTAGAAGGAAAATAATCAAGTGATAACTAAGAGAATGGATCTCATTAACATATAATTTTGTTATGGGTCTGAATTATTCTTGGTGGATTTGACTCCTCCAAATATAAAACTATTCAATAAAACCTGGGGCACTCTTGGGTCGAGGGTTTAAGATGATGACATAAAGGACTCCTGAGAGTTGCACAACTCCCCTTGGTAATGAGGTGACTACAGAAGCTGCTGTGTGTTAATGAGAAACAAACTGTGCAGCCCTTTCAGGGTCTGTCATTTTGACTCTTCATTTTTTTCCTATTGCAAATAGTCATTATTTCTGACCAGTGGCTAAAGTCATAATTACATTTTCTTCATGTTTTTCCTCTGTATACTCCATGTGACTATTTTCCCGGAACAATTCTCTTGGATTTTTAGCTATTTGTTTCTTAGCTTTTGTACAGTTTGAGTTCACATTGAATTAGTCAAAGTTAAATTAAATTATCTTTAAAAATTGTTTTCTACAGAATGATTTATTTCTACCCACAAAGCCATGGAAGACCCTGATTGTATCTGCTATTAGGTTAAATGTTCAATTTTAACTCTGGGTGGAAACTTTATCCTTATTAGTGGTTTCATTTGTCAGCAGAGCTCTATTCTGCTCTAGCTTCAGGGAACTTTTAAACCCAATTAAGTAGAAAAATTTCTTCTATCATATAAGAAGAAAATTTTCATTGACAAGAGACACTATGTCATTAAATATTTAAACAAGCATTAACTTTCTCAGGGTTTAGCAGCAAAAACTTTAGTAAAGGGATTCCTTTTCATTTTCTGCTTCCGCAAATACCAAGAGGCTTTGCCTTGAACGCCACGGGAGGAACTCTGATAATGAAAAGGGGTGAACGTTCATGAGTTCCCTCTAGTTTGGGTTGGTCATCTGCAGGTTTCCCCATCATGGTTCAGATACACTTGCTCATAGAATGCCTTCTCGCTCTCCCTTCCTGGACTCCTGGAGCTCTGCCTGGTGTTTTGCTGTGGATCTCTCCATCTGCCTCCAACAGTCATTGGAGAAAAGTTCTGTGATGACAGTTAGGATATTCACCTATAAAATCACGGAGGCAAGCCAATTCAGTTCAGGCACCCTCTCCCCTATTTCTAGTAGTCCAAGCTGGGGTCATCCTTGGAGATTCCTGACAACTTCCCTAGCACCGGATTTCTCTCAATCCTCATGATATCTCCCTCCCTTATGATATCTCTCTCATTGCTTTCCCACTACAACCCTATGCCAGCTCGACCATCCTGTTCCCTTATGTTCTCATTCCCCCCGCTCCCCCAAACTAGTGGGAACTCATGAAAGTTGGATTAATGGCTGTATAACCTACATGGGACTGGACTAGGCCCTCTGTAAGGCGAGACAATTGTGCAGCTTGATCTGCTTGGGGAGCACCCTGGCAGTAGAATCAGAATCCATCCACGGTGCATGAGAGGGCTTTTTGGAGCCCACTACCTATGATCCTATGATGGGATCCTCTTGCAGCCTTGAGGCAGGGTGAAGGGTTTGGACTTGCCTCTACTAGATGTGCCTTCCCATGGGAGGCCTTGCCTTCTTGTGGGGGGACATAGAGGGTGGATTGCGGGGAACCTGGGGGGTGGGAAAAGGGAAGTGGGGGATCTTTGGTGTGTAAAATGAATGAAAAATTATCTTAATTTTAAAAAGGGGTGAACAAAGATGTGTGACTAGCAAGAGAACAGAGATATCTACTTAATAGATGAGTCCTCCTTTCCTTTAAAGATGAGTGGAAGAGAAGGATAGTAAGGTAGAAAAATGCAACTTTGTGGGGTTAGAAAACTGAATCATACAAAGGAAAGTATGGTAGGAGAAGGAAAGTGGAAAACAAACACTTTCTTTAGTTTTAGATAAAATTTATTTAGTCAAAACATGTTTGTGGATCTAGGAAGATGACTCAGTCAGTGATATATTTGCCTTGCAAGCATCAAGACCCAATTTCAATGTCCAGAATCCATTTTATAAATCCAGGAATAGTGATGAGTTTATAAATCTAATATTAAAGTCAGGGCTCACTGATCAGTCTATCAAACCTGCTTAGTGCATGTAAAGCAAGGAAGAGACCCTGTCTCAAAAGATGGAAGACTCCAGCAAAGGAGAAATGCCCAAGGCTTCCCTATGCCCCTTCTATATACTCACACATTTTATCTTATTCCATTACACACATTAAACAATATATACAAAGCAGTAGGGGACACATCTCTTCCACAATTGTCCCCAATTTTAAATTTATTAGTGTAATGTTGATGGTACAGGAAGATCAATTATATTTACATATTATGGAATCAATATTTCATTGAATCAATCTTGACCTTTATGTTGTTTGTTTATGACTGAAATTACCAGTGCCCCTCCCTGCAAATCTCTTGTCATGGGATATTTTCAGGCCTATAAAATTTTGTAGTAATTTGAAGAGGGTGTTTTCATTCTGTATTGAATATTTTATGATTCAGGAGAGAAACTCAAAGACTAGAAGTAAATTTACCAACTATTTGTTAAGATCTGATTGAGGTAGATGTCAGAGAAGGATGCTGGCATTTTCCTCTGTTGCTCTCCACTTTATTGCTTTGAGACAGAGCCTCTCACTGAACCAGAAGCTCACTGTTTTAAAGTAGGCTGCCTGGTAGAAAGCTCTGGGGTCTGCCCATCTCCACACTTACCACTCCCAATGGGGTTCCAGGTACTCAACCATGCCCAATTCTGTGTGTTTATGCTAGATATTCAAATTGTACCTTCTTGCTTCAGTAGCAAGTTCTCTTACCTACTGAGACATCCCCGAAGTCCACTAATATTTTGGGTGTTATACAAGGTGACAAGAATCTTCATATACATGCTCCTATACCTTGTTCTTAATCATTCCTCACTCTGTTATCCCATATGAATTTATTTACACATCTAAGTTATGTTTTGTGCTATTTTTGTTTCTACAGAATTCAACATCACATACAAACTGGGGTATTAGATCTGAGTGTGATGTATTGTCACACACACACACACACACACACACACACACACACACACACACACGCCCCAGAATCAGATCATAAACAGCAGCAGTTGGGTCCAGTTTGGGACAGAGACTTGAGGAGAGTTTTAGGTATTGGACTGTTTGCTCAATGATAAGGGGCAACATCATTCTTGTAACTTATACCCACACAGTATTGGTAATTAAGGTATTGATCCATAAAGCATGATAAAAGCAATTTCTTCTCATAGGGAAATGATAGGGTTATGTGTGCCAGAATGAGTGATGTACTCCATATGACAAGGCTCTCCCCAACATGAGACTAGTCTATACCATAGATAAAAAGAAAAAAAATTCCAGTGGGGGGACAAGCAGAAGCCTGGGTCAGGTGCATTTAATCAAAGTCCTTTAATGTCCTTTACTGCTGGCTAACTCTTACTTCCATATTCCCCGTATGTCACCAAACTCTAGATAAGTTACATATATTTCCTCTACTGTAAAGAGGCTATGCTTTCTAATGCTGCTCACTTTCTGATCTGGTCTTTAGTTATTTCATGTTGCATGCCAGTACCATTGAGCTAAGCACAGACAAGAGTTTAAATTCTTTTTGCTATTAACTGGAGATTACAAATTTCTTTGTTGTTTTGAAATACAACTTTATAAAATGTAGTTATTTGAATTTTTATGTTGATTCTGTGTAGAAGTCTACCCAATTGATCAACAGTAAGTTATACTTGCTCATTCTAGCATTTCGTAGATTTACTTTTATTGTGCTTATAATGAAAATAGGCCTATATGTCATAACAAATAATCTCAAAGTCATATTACCTTTTTGGCACAAAATATATGATAACTTATAGCACTTTCATAAATTCCAAAAAATCTGATTTTAAAATGGCTTATTAAAAAGGAAATATGATCTTATAATGCTATTAATATTATGCAGATACAATTTCATCAGTGTTAACATAAAAAAGATAATTTGAAATGGTTGTGATGCTACACAGGTTACTATAAATTGCAATAATAAAAGGATCACTTTTTGGAATATTTATATAAAAGGACTGTTTGGGGCCATGCCAGTTGTCTCCTGTGTTTTGCAATGAAAAAGAATGCGTATGTGGGCCCTAATGTATTCTGTGCATCTGGGAAGTATTCCCAAAAATAGTGCTCTCTTTGCCTGTATTATTTGTTTAAGCTTATTAATTTGTGAAGTTAGAGCTGCAGTCAAGCATGTTTTTGCAAAAAGATTTATTATGTTTGTCAATTATGTTGACCACTTAGATAATATTTTCATGGAAAATTGAACACTCTACAGCCTATGTTCTATTCATCAATCTTCAATGACTAGTTTTGTATATGCAAATAAGATGTCATTTTTAAAACTTGCAATGTGTAAGCACATCAAAATTGTAAGCAACTGAAGAATAATTTATTTATACAGAAATGTTTGGATTTCTTTAATTGTAAAATAAAATATGTTCAGATTTCTATTTTCTAGTGTGCTACATAATTAAATTAAACATAACTAAGTTAAATCTAGCATGTGCATTAACTGTGTACTGTACACTAAGGGCAATAGCAATAACTTGTAGGTCCTTAAGAGGATGTTCATTTAAATGAATAATAAGTAAGTTGTGAAGGGATTTTAGATTTTTTCCAAAGGCTTTTCAGCATCTAATGAGGATCACGTGTAGTTTTTCTTTCAGATTATTTATATGGTAGATTACACTGACTTTTGTATGTTGAGCCATCCCTGCATTTCTAGGGTTAAGCCTACTTGAGCTGGTGGAGGATCTTTTTGATGTGATTTTTGGTTCAGTTCACAAGTATTTTATTGAGTGTTTTTCATCTATGTTTATGAGGGAAATTGGTGTGTAATTCTCTTTCTTTGTTGAGTTTTTATATGGTTTGGTTATCAGGGTGACTGTGCCTCATAAAATGAATTTGGTAATTTTTCCTCTATTCCTATTTTGTGGAATAATTTGAGGAGTCTTGGTATTAGTATTTCTTTAAAGTCTGGTAGAACTCTCCACCAAAACTATCTGGCCCTGGGTGTTTGTTTGGGAGACTTTTAATGACTGCTTCTATTTCCTTTAGGATCACAGATTTATTTAGGTTGTTTATCTGACCTTAATTTAACTTTGGTTAAGTGTCATCTATTGTGAAAATTTTTCATTTCTTTTAGGTTTTCCCTTTTGGTGGAGTACAGGATTTAAAGTATGTCCTTATGATTCTTTGAATTTCCTTGGTTTCTGTTGTTATGCCCCCATTTTTGTTTCTGATTTTGTTGATTTGGATATTCTTTCTTGTCTTTTTTTTTTTTTTTTTTTTTTTTTTTTGGTTTTTCGAGACAGGGTTTCTCTGTGTAGCTTTGCGCCTTTCCTGGGACTCACTTGGTAGCCCAGGCTGGCCTCGAACTCACAGAGATCCGCCTGGCTCTGCCTCCCGAGTGCTGGGATTAAAGGCGTGCGCCACCACCGCCCGGCTTTTTTTTTTTTTAAATGATTTATTTTATTTATTATGTATACAGGCCAGAAGAGGGCGCCAGATCTCATTACAGAATGTTGTGAACAACCATGTGGTTCCTGGGAATTGAACTCAGGTCCTCTGGAAGAACAGCCAGTGCTCTTACCTGCTGAGCCATCTCTCCAGCTTCTTTCTTGTCTTTTAGTTAGTTTGGATAAGGGTTTATTTATCTTGTTGATTTTCTCAAAGAACCAACTCTTTGTTTCACTGATTCTTTATCATTTTCTTTGTTTCTATTTTATTGATTTCCAACCTCAGTTTGATTATATTTTGCCTTCTGCTTCTCTTGGGTGCATTTGCTCGTTTTTTTTTTTTTAAATAGAGCTTTAAGGTGTTCTATTAGGTTGCTAGTAAGAGATCTCTCCAATTATTTTAGGTAGGCATTTAATTCTATGAACTTTCCTTTTAGCACTGCTTTCATTTTGTGCCATAAGTGTGGGTATTATATATATATATATATTGGATTTTAGAAAGTCTTGAATTTCTTTATCTATTTATGTCTTGGCACATTTTTCATTTAGTAGAGAGTTGTTCTGTTTCCATGAGTTTGTAAGCTTTCTGTTGTTTCTATTGTTATTGATATCCAACTTTATTCCATGGTTTTCTGAAGAATACCAGGAGATATTTCAATTTTCTTCTATCTATTGAGACTTGCTTTGTGTCATAGTATGTGGTGAGTTTTAAGAGAGTACCACAAGTTTAACAGAATAAGGTATATTCTTTTGTGCTTGGGTATAATATTCTATAGACAATCTGTTCTGTCCATTTAATTTATAACATCTTTTACTCCTAGTATTTCTCTGTTTAGTTTTTGTCTGCATGCCTTGACCATTGGTTAGAGTGGGTTATTAGAGTCTCCCACTATCAGTGTGTGAGGGTCAATATGTGCTTTAAGCTGTAGCGATGTTTCTTTCACAAAAGTGGGTGCCCTTGTGTTTAGGGAATAGAGAATAAGAATTGAAGTCAGTAGTCCTCCTATATATAAATGAAAAAGAGACTGAGAAAGAAATCAGGGAAACAATATCTTTACAACAGCCTCAGATAATATAAAATATCATGGAGTAACTCTAACTAGGCAAGTGAAAGAACTTTATAATAAAAAACTTAAAGGATTTGAAGAAAGAAATAAAAAAATAAGAAGATGGGAAGCTCTCCTATGCTCATGGATCAGTAGAATTAACATTGTAAGAATGGGCATCCCACCAAAAGTAATCTACAGATTCAATACAATCCCCATCAAAATTTCAATATAATTTTGTACAGACCTTGAAAGGACAATTCTCAACTTCATATGAAAACAAAACAAAACAAAACATGATAGCTAAAACAATCCTGAACAATAAAAGAACTGCCATCTCTGATTTCAAGTTGTATTACAGAGCTATAGTAATAACAACCACATGATACTGCCATAAAAACAAACAGATTAATCAATGGAATTTTATTGAAGACCCAGGCATAAATCACTCTTGGGTATGTACCAAAAGGATGCTCTATTCCACCACAAGGACACTTGCTCAACTATATTCATTGCAGCTTTACTCACAATAGCCAGAAACTAGAAGCAGAAAACAATATATATGTCCCTCAACCAAATAATAGGTAAAGTAAAGTATTACTCAGCTGTTAAAAAATGACATCGTGAAATCTGCAGGCAAATGAATGCAACTAGAAGAAATTATCCTGAATAAGGTAACCCAGACCTAGAAGGACGAATATGGTATGTATTCACTTATAAGTAGATATTAGTCGGAACATAAATGATAATCAAGCTACAATCAACAGACCCAGAAAGGTTAGATAAAGAGGAGGGCTCTAGAGGGGATTCATGGATCTCCCTGGGAAGGGGAACTAGATTCTGCAGGTGGACTGGGAAGAGGTAGGGACAGAAATGGGAGAGATTAAGTTGGGGAAGTGGAGGGAGAGAGTGTGGGGAGAGACTGCTGGAATTGGGGTGGGGAGCATTTGGAGGGTGGTGTGGAAACCTCATGCAGTGGAAACTTCCTGGAATCTATGAGGGTGACTTTAGTGAGGACTCATAGTAATGGAGGATGCAGAGTCTAAATTGTCCATCTTTTTAGCAAGGTAAGGCTACAAGGGTGGGCTGTGTTTGTATTTGGTAGAGTTGTTGACCCAGGGGGTACTATGGAGATCCATAAATGACCCAAGCTGATGCTAGGAAAGAGGATTTCTCTCTGAAAACTGACAGTGGGACCCAATTGCTGAGGACAAAATCCACACAGCTCATTGAACATAGAGACATAAAGCTGGTACCTGCATGAACCTTTCAACTTTATGTTCTTATCTCTTTGATGTGGGAGGATACTCAGCAGGCCACTGAAAGAGCAACCTAGACACAAGCCTAGCAACAAAACTTTCCACCTGCAGTCTATCCCACCTGCAGGATGGCCTTAGACAATGGTGGTGCAAGACTTGTGGGATTGGCCAACCAATTTCTGTTTTGACTGGAGGCCCATACCCAATACTGTCTGGATGGGCAGGAACCAGAGACTGGATAGCCCAGAGATTCAGCATAGAACCAAAAAAAATCAAAGAAATGATTACTAATGATATTCTGCTATACTCATAGATCAGGGCCTTGTCCACTAGTCATCAGAGAGGCTTCCTCTGTCAGCAAATGGGAGCTTGTACAGAGACCTACATCCAGACATTATGCAGAGAGAGTCTCCATTGGAGTTCTCTATCAGTTCCCTCCCCTTGGCGTAGGGGAAAGCAGCAGGAGAGTGAAAGGGAAGATTGTAGGCTTCAGAGGGAATGGAGGACACCAGGAGAACAAGGCACACTGAATCAACTGCGTAGGGCTCATGTGGACTCCCAAAGACCAAATTGTCAAGGACAAGGTCAGCATGGGTCTGCACCAAGTTCTCTACATATATGTTATGAATGTTAGCTTGATATTTTTGTGGGAATCCTAACAATGGGAGTGGATGTGCCTCTGACTCTGGCCTTCTCTTGAGACTCGTTTCCTCCTGTTGGGTTGCCTAGTCTAGCCTTGGTGTGAGAGCTTTTGCCTTGCCTCATTGTTGCTTGTTTTGTCATGTTTGGTTGTAGTCTCCTGGAAGCCTGCTCCTTTCTTTTCTTTTCTTTCTTTTTCTTTTTTTTTTTTTTTACAGACAGGGTTTCTCTGTACAGTTTTGGTATCTGTCCTGGATCTCGCTCTGTAGACCAGGCTGGCCTTGAACTCACAGAAGTCCTCCTGGCTTTGCCTCCCAAGTGCTGGGATTAAAGGGATGCGCCATGGCCACCTGGCCTCTGCTCCTTTCAATAGGGAAAAAGAGGGGCAGTGGATCTAGGTGAGATGGAATTTGGGAGTGCCAGGGTGGGAGGATTGGAGGAAGGGAAAAGCTGTTGTTGGGATGTATTGTATGAGAGAAGGATCTATTTTCAATAAAAATATAAAAACCATCATTTCAATTTTTAAAAGTTAAAAAAAAGAAACATAAATTAAGGTTTCTGTTTTAGCAAACTTAAAGCTTCATAGCATTTCTCCCCCATTTAATATTAATATTTAATATTAATATAACAGCAAAAAGTAGAAAGAAAGGAAGTGGAAGCACTTTATAAGGACTATCACTGTAGCCAGGCAACAACAGAGGAGATGGAGGGAAAGAGAAAGAATTGTTATGCAAACATCTCAGTAGATGAGGATTTATATAAAGAAGTTCTCAGAACACACAGAGCCTGCATAGAACTACAGCTTTCATCTTTTCAGTTGGTCTTATCTTCTTCCAGCAAGATTTTTGGAAGGAGCTCATGTTACCTCTATAGGAAAGTGAATCACCTGTATTCTGCTACTAAGAACTAAGAGATATGAAACTGAACTTTTAATTAGAGGGTACTGAATATCTAAAACTATCTTTATCATATCTGTGGTTTAATATGTGACTATAGGTGTCAAAGCTGATTATATACTTTAAAAATAATTACACATCAACAAATTGTTAAAAGACATGATTAGTCTTCATTTATTTTACATTTTTATATGGATTCCAAATTTTGAGCTTTCCGGAAAAAATTTATATAGATTCTGTCCCAAACAGAACATAAATTTCTATTCTGATATAGTTATTTTTTTCAGTTCAAATATGAGATTTATTTTTTATTTGGATGCATTTCCAGGAAAATGTTGCTAATAAGTTTTCAGTCAAATATGTATCTTTTTTAGTGAGTAAGGTGCAATTTAATACACGAATATGCTTGGACAACACACTTCTAAAATGCCCTTTATGCATAACCCCAGGAGCTAATGAGCAATTCAGGATTTACTTGAAGGCAAACAATAATTCAGCAGGCTATTTCCTGTAGTCAACCCATGTTTATGAGACACGAATAGTTTTCAGGTGCAAATTTTGTGTTATAAAGATAGGAGCTACTGAGCTAATCAGCCATCTCATTGAAATGAATTCCTTGCTTATAGTATTCTATAAATTGATACTTAATACTCAAATTAAACATAACAAAACCATTCATTGTAGTATTTTAAAATCTTTTGTAAAATGCACTTAATAACTTGTTTTTTTTTTGAAAAAATGTACATATATTATGTAAATTTTAATTTCCAGTCCTCTTATCTCTAAAAGAACCATTTCATGGACAAGGGTCATTTGAAAATTTGTATTAATAATTGTTGTCTTTTGGGAACAGGCTCATCACAAGTCTAACACAATAGGTTAGAAGAGAAGAGTCAGATAATAAAATGTTCTGCAAAACATGAGAGTTAAGAGAGACATGGGAGAAGAACACAAACTATCCAGGCTCACAACTCTCTACAGACACTCAGCCAAAGAGATAAAAAGGAACACTCACTTCACCAACCTTTGGCAATACAAAGAGGTCAAGGCCCAGGAACACAGAGCAAATGAATTCAAGGCTAACACAAGTCTCCCAGGTGTCTTTAATTGAATTATTTGCACTCAAGTAAAAGACTTTTGTTTCTACAATTACTAGTTCAAAGGATGTGAGTCATTTTCTTTCTTATTGGTTTGGCTTTGTTTATGTTTCTTCCAAGCTCCCTTATCATTTTTTTGGTAAGAAAAACGACTAAGCTCAATGTATGTGCTGTCATTACTCATATGCTTTAACATTTTCAAGGGAAAGAAAGTGATCCATGGCAATTTATATGGCAGGGTAAATATTCTCTTTCAGTTAAATGATTTTCTCTATTAAAAACAAAAGAAAAGGAAATGGAAGTTGAAATAATTAATATCAACCATAAAAGACTAAAATTAATTTGTGTCCATGTGGAAGTGTGCTGTAACTAGGGTAGACACAGTTTTGAATTTCAAATAAATGTATTCAGATATTTGTGAGTTTTCAAATAAAATGCTAAGAGTAATTCGAAATTACCATGAGAGATAAGCATCAAGTTTGACAGGATCTATCAGACCTTGGCCAAGAGATTTAAATTAGAAAAGTAGGCACTAAGGAAGTTATTTGCCCACAGAAGCCCCCGAGATGATTGTTTCCTCAGAACTCATACTGCAAAGGGCTCTTATTATTCTTCAAAGTGAGCAGGGGAAAAAAGTGATTTCTCCATACCCCACAAAATGAATTCATAACCGCAACACAACTGTGTAGTCCTATCATCCAGGCTCACACAGGTGAGCAAGTACATTGTTCTTTCTCTAACTGTATTTTTTTAATCAAGAAAATATTACTACTGGAGAAAGTATGAAAGTTATTTATTTCAAATCCAGGTCCTACTCCTCAGATGTAAACAAATTCAATTGTCCTTTAATGCTCAGGGTTGTGGTACTGGAAGGGGTAGGGAAATAGGAAGTAGAAATGTAACTTTCAATGGAACAACAAAAACATGGAAAAATGGAATCTAAACATACCCTTAGTTTGCTTTTTTACTTATGCCCTTCACTGCATGAATGAGTTGCTTTGTTTGTCTATTTGTCTGTTTGTTCCTGTCCTAATACTAGAGGAGTGGTTCTTAAACAATTGATTCAGTTAGCAATAATCACTCTTCAGATAAAGCTCACTGGCTACCATGCTGCCACTGGGCAAAGTTAATTATTATGAAATACACAATATTCATCTTACTATACCAAACACCCAAAGGACTTTTCTATACAAAAATTAAAAATTATTCATGTGAGATACCTTCTTATTCAAGCAGACTGTTTTTACATCAAAGAGAACAAAACTGCATTAAAAATATATTCACTTTATTTTTTTGAAATAATGGGAATTAGTACTATATTTTTATGGTGCATAGTATTCTAAGATAATCCCATGGTGGCATGAATATTTTTTCAAAAAAATGTATTCTTTATACATGCATACAGCAGGATTTTGTAATTTTCATTTGCAAAACCACTTTATCATTATTTAAATTGATAATATATTCATTTTCTTTTCAATTATGAATTTTCCACTTATTTTAAGATTTAATTTCTAAGTAAACTGACAGAAATTTCAAATGTTCAGTATCATGGGCATGTATATGTTTTGATTTTAATATAAAATAATATTGTTCTAGATGACTTCTATAGTTATGGATGTACTAAGACTTGAAAAGCACTAACTTGGCATGTACTGTCTTGACCTTCTAACACTTCCTTTTAGTAAAATAGAGACTCAAACAAAATAAATTTCTTCTGAGATCTATTTGAGTATTTTACAAATGGAGTAGGATACACAACACAGTACAGACTGTTCATGGAAGGTCTATTTAGAACAGTGGGATTTCTCTGGGTCTCGCCATGTATTTAATGCTTCTCTCATAGCATGTTACTTCAGAGAATATTTTGTACCTTCTGTGTGGTGAGACATCTGTGGGAGGCAGTGTGTCACATGTCTACATTTCTTTCAATGTCCAGTGTTGTTAGATGTTCTGTATGCTGTGAATATGTGTTGCTCTGATTGGTTGTTAAATAAAAATGCTGATTGGCCAGTAGCCAGGCAGGAAAAGCAGAGAGGAGAATTCTGGGAGGAGGAAGGCTGAGTCAGGAGACACCAGCTTGCCGTTCCAGGGAGCAGAATGTAATGGCACACAGATAAAGCCACAGAACATGTGGTGACATATAGATTAACAGAAATGGGCTGAGTTTAAGTGTAATAGCTAGTCAGTAGTAAGCCTCAGCTAATGGCCAAGCAGTTTCAATTAATATAAGCTTCTGTGTGCTTACTTGGGGGACGTGAGTGGGAGAGATTTGTCCTGACCACCGACAGGCCAGGACACAGGAAAACTCCAGCTACAGTCCAGATCAAAGTTGTATTCACTGTTCTTTGAGTTCACAACTGACATCCGTTTCTTTTATGAACTTGATCCACTAATATATATTATAAACCATAATCAAGACTGAGTTATATGCATTTGTATACCATTCTGTGATGAGGTTTTTAATGTGCTTTGATTTTCCAGTTATGCTGTAAAATTAGAAGCCTGTGACTGCTATTTCTTTTGTGCCTCACACACACCTAAGGTCATAATTGATGCTCACTTTGAGCAATGCACATTTTTTTCTGCTGTTCTTAACTAAGGAAAGATACTGTTGAAAACCCAAAGGTACAAAGAGGCTGGGGAGATGGTTGGTTCATTTGCCAAAGCGCTTCCATACAAGCATGAAAATCAGTTTGAATCCTCATCATCCCTGTGAGAGGCTGTGATCCTAGTGATGAAGAAATAGATACAGGGTGATCTTTGGTACTTACTACCCAGCCAATACAGCTAAATTGATGAGAACTAGCCTATGCATGCAAGTGCAAGCACATTTGCAAATATATAGCCACACAAGTGTGCATGCATAAACCCATAAACACATGTCCAAACAAAAGTGCATCAAAATTTTCTTCCAGGATTTTTAGAATAGACACATATCCTGTGTAGTTCTCCCTGGAAATAGATACATTTGTACTCAAATGTGTTTCAAATGTGTGTTTGTCAAAGGTGCTAGTCATAATATTGACATACAATAGGTGTCTTCAGTTAATACATAAGTTGTCTATTATAGAGCCCTAGCCTCTGTTTGTTGTAGTGAATCAGTTGAACAGCTGGTCTGGGCAAGGAAGACATAATAACAGAGACTATATAATTCAGTAGTCAATTCATTGATCAAATCCATTTCTCTAGTAAAAGAAGAGATTTGTGAATACCTAACAGAAAGAGAGCAGTAAAGAAATATTGCTCATGAATACTGAAAGGATAAAATAATATGATGACCAAATCTAGAAAATGTAGCAAGATAAAAACTTTAAACATGTACATATAAGCACATACATTTTAACATACATAAATTAAACACACACTTATACCCTTAAACACATGCCTACCTTTACACTTGAACATTGCATAACTATTTCATGAATACCGAATTATTCTCTTCAACATTTATTATCCCTAGGCTGAGGAGATGAGCCATGATCTTTAACGAGTCATTTTTCCTTTTTAAACTGTTTCACCATCCATAAAATGAATTCTTAAACTGAAATACTCCATAAGATGTTGGATCTGCCTCATTAAAATAAGAGCAAGGGGGAGGAAGAGAAGGCAGGGGACAGGCAGAGAGGGAGAGAGGAAGAGGAAGAGGAGGGAAATGCTTATTCAGACTTTTCATAGTACCGCTGAACAGTTTGGCTGGTCAACGAGGCCACCTCTGAGAAATCTTCTTTTCACAGACTAAATTGTTCCTTTATTCTGTCTGCATGTATATGGAACCTGCCCCTATATATCTAACCTTTGGCCAGGCCAAAGTCTGCATGACAGAGAGCCAAGAAGCTTCTGCCTGTTTGCTGGAATTGCTTGGTTCCAACAGTGACAACAGCTCCTATGAAGGGCTAGCTCTATAAAAGACTGGCATTAAGGGCCCGCTGAAAGATTTGTCAGTGCTTGTCATTTTTTTTTGCATCTAAATTACTCAAACCTCCCAACATGATGCTGACTTTGGATGTTATATATGTAATTGCCAGAAAGATTTCCACTGGAATGTGCAGAAAGTGGCATAAATAAACAGATAGACTTAGTCTTCTTGTTATCCTTCATAAAGTGGAGGGTTATGACTCTGGATAATCTTCTCATGGTCATTTTGTTATCAAAGAAGATTTTCTGTAGCAATTAAACTATTATACTATTCATTCACTTCTGAGATGCACTTTACCTGAGCTAGGAAATACTCTCAGGAATTCCACATTTGGAGTCAAGGGAAAATGTGGTTAAGGGCATTGGAGGAATGGCTGTTACACCATTCATCTGTTAAAAAGAAAACTTATTTTAAAAAGGAAATAATTTTTTAATGATTTTTCTACATATATTTATTATTAGTGTTCCGTGTTATTGCACAAACAATTCTCAGCCATCTAAACTTTCCTTCACTCTTAACTCTGTGGATGAATGGCAAAGGTTATTTGGTACAAAGTGATCAAGAGAAACTTAATTTTCTTTCTTTTATGCACTTCAGCATGTACTTAAGATAAATACTACAAACCATGTTTACTCATTAATATTGGTCAATCAAAAGAAATTATCATATGGGGTTTTTTACCTATTCTGTTGTTGTGGGCAATAGCTTTAACTACATGGGTCCTCCCTTACCCTGACTTGACATCTGTTGAATTAAATTCTCCACCTGCCACACATAATTCCCCTAGGCATCCTAATTATTGTATTTAATAAGTTTAGATTTCAGATAATGTCAACCTCAAATGAACTGCACCTTGCTTTGGAGAATGTGCTTCAACAATATATCTAAGGGTCTTTTCATGCATCATTTCAATTGTTTATTTCCAAATGTTATCTCTAATCCTATGCTTCTTTAAAGAATAATGGATAAATCTAGTGATTTCTACTCATGGTTAGGGAGCTCGTCACTTTGAACAGCATCTTTAAGACAGGGCAATTTCCTACTTGATCCTATTGAATCAAATACCATCTGCTCAATGTTAATTTTATGCAGTTTCTGTTTCAATTAATCATCCATTTAGAAAGTGCATAAGCTGAAATATTAATATAGTATTCTGGTTGTTCAGTTGGTAATTGAAAATAAAGTAACACCTGACAGGGCTTAGGAAATTTCTCTTATCTCACATATTTCAAAAAGTGCAAATTTTAATAAAATATAAGTCAGATATAATGAGAAAATATATCATAATTACAATAAATTTTTAAAGAATTATTATATTTATAGACAACATCTGAATCAAATATCTCACATTATCAGTCTAGCCCTCTCACAGCCTTTCACAGAGTAAATAATCACTACTCTAATTTCTATATCTTCTGAAAACCAGTTTTACTTGTAAATGACTTGAAAGGTCAGTAGACATATAATAGATAATGAATAGACCATTAGAAAGATAAAACACAGAAATAGATATATAGATAGACGTAACAGCATAGTTTTTTTATTTCATTTTTTGGCTCAATACTGTGATTATCAGATTCATTTGCATAATTGTGATGACATTTTATTGAATTTTTTTGCTATATGATCCTATTATGGAAATATACCACCATTTATTTACCATTTTCATTCTTGAAGCATATTTGTACTGATACCAATTTTGGAGTATAGGGAATGGAGATGCTGTGACTATTCATTAAAGTGTCTTCTGAAGTGGAATTGCTGAGTCACAACACACACATAAATTCAACCTTATTAAATACATGATATATATCCTTAGTATAATTGTTTTTAGGGCATGGGATATTCCCTATCCTTCACTATACTTTAATCAGATATAAAGTTTAGGTAAATGGTAAGGGTTTGGCCAGCTCTGTAATAATTAGTAAATGAAATGAGAGAGGTGATTTGAGATGAAATAGAATGGGAATTAAAAAGCAAAATTTCATAATGTTGAATCAAAATTTGCACACAGGTCTATACACATGTTTCTTAAAGCAAGAATTAACTTTTTGAAACAAAGAAGTCTTGTCATTAATTTTAGGTTCTTTGTCAAACATTGTGGATCAGAAAGAGAGAGCTCAGGGTATAAACCAATGGTCTAGGAAAGCTCGTGCAGCAACCTGAATTTCTATTAGTGCCCTGAGTTACAGCTTCCAGAAGCGCTATGTCTCTGTGGCACTCTTCATATTCCTCTGCGTGGCTTCTAACAAACAAGGCACTGGGAAAGAATTAGCCCTACTTCTCAAAATTTATTTATTCTGAAGGAAGATTACCATAAAATATGCAATGCCGGTGCCTCAAAGTGTTTACTTAAGCTTTTATTCGTGTAACAGGCTAATTCAAAAAATAAGATCATATTTGTTACTGCAAATTAGGCTTGGCAAAAAAAAACTTTACTTTGCATTTAAATCATGAGTATGTTGCAGTGACCTGAGTTCTGCCTAACTGTAATAAATTCTGATTATTAATAAACACATATATTTCCAATACTATGCTCTCCAACTATAAATTATGCACATTAAATTGGGTACACTGCTATAAAGTATACTTGGAAAAAACTTTACATTTAAGGATGAAGAAGATAACTTACTTATAGTTACTAAAATAGCTGTCAAGGCAAGGAAAACAAAATATGAAGGAGGGCAGTGAAGCAATCAAGAGAATGTTGGAGACATATTTATAGACCAAACTGAGAAACAAAGCCATTCTAAACATGGACACGCTTAAGTAGAAATGTGCTTGTGAAATCCCGGTTGCTTTAAAAGAGTTTGTGCTAATGCTGTCTCTTATTCTATCTCACTACTGCAAGTGATTGTCCTTTTCAGCCTTTGTAACCAACTATTACCTCAAAGGTCATCAAAATGTCCTATTTGCCAAAAGCTATATCATTCACTATCCTTACCCAAATACTTCAGATTGTCTTCTCTTTCTTCTTTTAGTCTGAGTGTCACAGTTAGAAGCTTCCCAGTAACCAAATACCCTTTAATCCGATTTTATTTAACACACAGTGCCAAGCACCCAATATGTCCTTCCAATTATGGCATTTGATGAAACCATATGATCTTTCATGGACCACCCAGAACTTTTATGTTGGCCACACAACAATTTCTGAAAGCTTCAAAAACAACCTCTTGTGATTTTAAAATTCCACTGTTTTATACCTCAGAGCTTCACCAAGTCTAAAATAACCCCATAGCTAATTAGAGGAAGGACTATGTTTCAGTATTATCAATTCAGACTTTGAAATTTGATCACAATGTCCACATCCAATTTTTGTCACTAGTAGTTATTGAAATTTGAGCAAATTAATTCCCAATACTCCTATCTTTCTTTCTCTAATAATATGTTGCTATTAATAGCCCACTTCAAAGAATTTTGTAAGGAAAAACTAAGATAATTTTTGTAAATGTTTTGTACATGTTAAACTCCAAATATTATTATTTTCTTACTGAATTAAAAATAAAAAAACACATAGCATATTTTATGAGTTAACCACATACAATAGTTCCACTGAGAGTAGAATCAGAGATGAAAGTAGTCACATTGGTCACTTACATAAACACATATTTCTTGCCATATTTTGTCTTATAGTGATAATTCTACTCTGAATAAGCCCAAGTTTTATTATATTAAAGTTTTCTATGAAAATAAAGGAAACCTAAGAGATGTTTGTCTTTGGTCTGAGGACTGCAAGATGACTGGCAAGCTTTTGAGGGGAACAAGGAATGTTAAGGGGGAGAGGTTTGGATTGACTTGGAAAACACGTGACTGATGGAGCTTATTGGAAGCGATACCTGCAGAAGAGAAGAATGGTATTGATGATATTGCTGTCTTGCTGTGAACAACCATCTGCATTCATGCAAGTACACAACACAGGGTGATGCTCTCAGGAGAGCCACAAGAAGAAAGCTTTCACCGTATTGGGAGATTGGGTTATAAAGCTCTGTTTATAAAAGGCTCAAGACTCTTTCTGTCGAGGACATAGGCTATGCACCTCTCCTTCTAGCTCTCTCAGTTTCTCTGTTCCAGGCATATCCCAGGTCTAAAGAAATAATAATCTTCCACCTCTTATTTCGTATACTTAACGATAATGATCAATTTATGTCTTACAGTGGTTTATAGATAATCTATCACCTTTACCAGCTTTTGTTGAAAAGAGGAAAAAGGCACTGGCTGGCATGCCTTAGTTTCTATGTCCTGCTGTCCCTCATTTCAGTGATTAAGTAAATAAGTATGGGCTAGGATCTCACACTTACAGTGCCATTGTAAACTAAAAAACGTGAACACTCATTATCCTCTATTGTGAGGTTAAGTGTAAAAATTCCATGGTTTTAGTCATATTTCAACAAGATTTGTGTCTCTGGATTAATATAGAAAGCAATAATATGAAGCATGTTTTAAAACATTCAAAGAAAAGATTTTGAAAGTTGTCCCTAGAGAAGCAGTAATCCCGACGGAGATGTGTATGTTTAACTCGATTGAAACATTATACAATGTACACGTTTTGGAACATTATCCTGTTACTTCAGTTTTCATTTTTATTTATTTATAATAGGGGGACAGAGTCTTACCCTGTATTCCAGGTTGGCCTAAAAATCACCTCAACCTTATTGTCTCAGCCTTCCAAATGCTCGAATTACAGACAGAAGACCCCACTCTCAATTAATAAAATAATTTTCTTTAGAAAGAGATAAACAATACAGACATGAAGGACATTACAACAAACTTCAGAAACAAATAAAATGTTTAAAGCCTTCATATTAAAGTCAGTTATTGTAATGATTTCCAAATATTGCAAAGATGTGCTTAATGTGGTTCTATGGTACAGACAGAAAACTGAAGCATGCTTGAAGCATGCTGAAGTTGCTCTGTAATTTTATTCAGTGATCTTTGAACTTTTTGACGAAAATATTCTCAACTGACCTATAAAAACTGACTTTCAGGCTTAAAAGTAGCTTCTTCTCCCTTTGTAAAGCATACTACCTGAATCACAGATGAAAGGAAGCTGTTTCTAATACACCTTCCTTGGGCACATGACCCCTGACCCCCACCAATCACTCTTTCACTCATAAGATTTCATAGTTCTTCTCCAACCTAGTTATGTAAGCTATAATTATTCTAATGATAAACTTTGACTTTATGTTTTATTTACTTGGTGAGATACGAGTTAAAAATGAGGGAGCTATTTTTATAAAAAAAAAAAAAAGGAAAACACATGAATCAATGGTGTTGAATTAGGTGTGAAGACAATAGCATTAAAATATTGGGGTAACACAACTGTGAAATAGATGACATCCATATTATTTTGCATGTGTTAATTGAATTTCATTCTATTTTTGTTCTTGTTTAGAAAAAAACTTAAACATGAAATTTTCAAGGATAGATAAGCAAATTTTGTGTATAAAAAGATAAGTAATTTCACTCAATTGAGAAGATACTGATAAAAGGAAAATTTCAGGCCTATTATGGAAGATGCATAAGTCTTCTGAGTTAAAATTTGGGGTTCTCTGTGTTGTCCTATAATTTTTGTATTCTATGGCTTACTTATCATCAGGCATCTAATCATACGAACCAAGAGTATTAGCCTGGATAGAAAGACAATGAGTATCTATTAGGGCCTTGGAAGTGCAGAGTATAAAACATTACTCAGAAATAAACAAAAACTAAGACACGCTATCACACCTGCAGCTTCATCTTCTAGCAACATTTTCCCTCCTTCAGTTTAGCTTTAAAATGCGGTGGAATAATTGGTACCCATACAGAAAGACAAACTCCACAGGAATAACATTTAACTTTAGATGGTCTGGGAAAAAATATTCATTGTAGTGCTGTTTATTTGTATTTTCTTAACATCTATTACTATTGGGGGAAAAAAGAAGCATATGATAATCAGTACATAAATTATATCAAGACATCTGAGGAGGAAATGGAAGGAAAATTACCCATTCTAGGAAAGGAAAATTGTGATAGTTATTTTCTCTGAGGCCATCTCTGTTAATAATAAAGTCAATTTCCCAAATCACTTCATTGAATAGAAAGTTTAAATATACATTTTTGGTTCTGAAAGGTAAGTACAATATACTCTTTCTGTATGTTATTGTTATGTCTGTAAACTAATGCTCATTTTACTTTACTGTTACTGCTTGAAAAGGTCTTCTCGGGTTTCTTAGTTTAATTTAAAATGTAATAAAAGATGAGTCTACTTAAAACAATCAAATAGTTTATGACAAATTTTTGAGTTTACTGATCATCACTTGAGCATCTCATTTTCCGTTTGGTTTAATGACTAATGCCGCAATTTGCAATGCCACTTCAGCTGTGGTATGAAGGGTTCAACAAAATCTAAAAGAATTTTCTAGCAGGACTTTTCCTTTACTCACCTCATAAAAAGCATTTAACACAACAACATGTATTCCAATTGTTAATAATCTTTTAAAGAGCTGTTTAAGCCTTCATATGGCCTCAATTCCTTTGTTGAAAACAGTTGCTTTGTTCAAATATCTATTGCTGAATAAGTCCAATCTCCCTACACTAAAGAAACTCATTTCATGGTAGGATCATAAAGTACAAAAATGATTATTTTGCAAAATAATTGAACTCTCATCAGTACAACTGGAAAAGACCGTGTTTGTGGAGATCAGAGAGTACAACTCTAGTCTGAAAATTCTTTCTCAGAATTATACAACATGTAATCATTTCTTTAACATAAAATAGCTTTTAGTAGTAGGAATGTCATGTTATGTGGAAATATAATGTAATTTGTGACTATTAAGATACAAATTTAAGTGTTTCATAAAACTGGCAAACCATTTTTGATTACAGATACATGAAATGATTTGTACTAGATCAGCCCTGGCTTGCCAGATTCCATTAGAAGCTCTTATCTCCCATCTAACAGCATCTCTAACAACACTGACTCGTTCAACTTACTTCATGTCATAGTTCCCCAGAGCAGGTAAACCAAGCTGATGCTTCTCTTTAACTCTGGGTTCTGTGATCTCTAGTACTTCACAATCTCATTCTTCAAATGGAATCTTCTGTGTGAAGTAAAGAGTTCTTTGCAGAGTGTAGAAAGAAAATTAATTACAGTATTTCCATGAATTTTAGCTTGACAGATCTTCCTTCAAGATCCTGTCTGTAAAATACATGGCAAACAGATGGAAAAATGAAAAGAACATAATAAATAATAAGTAATAATAAATTTTCACTATTTGTGTTCTTAATCTTACTATGCAAAATAAAGTTTATGTCAAAATAGTGAATACAGAAAAGCTTTTAGACATGGAGGATTAGTACCTAATATTGTAATAGTGTCTAACCTAACAAAATTATATTGCATATAGTCTTTGAAAGAGAATATCACCTGCAGCCATAGAGATGTCCTGGCCCAGGCCACTGCCAAGGACTGTGTCTGGGAGTGTGGCCCTGCAGTGGCCAGAAACTGCGGTGATACCCATGGCTTCTGATACCACTGGGGGCTCTGCAGGTGTGCAGGTTCTGGTAAGTCATCTGATACCATGTTGGTGTCCAAGGGCCATGCTTTCACCAGGGCCATACTGATCTGGGTAGTCCATGCTGCCACCAGGGCCACAGTGACATCCACAGAGAGCTGCTGCCAAGAGCCTTGTCTGAGTCTGTGGTTCTCCTGAAGCTAGAGTCTGTGATGATATCCATGGCCAGTATTAGCAATGTGGATCATTGGAACCATACTGTGCTGGCCCTGCCCCTCACTGGATACTGCAGCAGAAGAGCTGGACCTGCCCCTCACTGGATACTGCAGCAGAAGAGCTGGACCTGTCCACAACTGGATACTGCAGCAGAAGAGCTGGACCTGTCCCTCACTGGATACTCCAGCAGAAGAGCTGGACCTGTCCACAACTGGATACTGCAGCAGAAGAGCTGGACCTGTCCCTCACTGGATACTGCAGCAGAAGAGCTGGACTTGTCCCTCACTGGATACTGCAGCAGAAGAGCTGGACCTGCCCCTCACTGGATACTGCAGCAGAAGAGCTGGGCCTGCCCCTCAGGGTAGAGCTTCCCCACCACACACACTCAGGATGGTCCCACTTCTCACCACAAGTGTGCATCTCACCTTGACAGTGCACTAGAGCTGACCCTGTGGTTGGGGACGCATGTAGGAGAATGGAGAATACTTTCAAAATGTTGGAGATCTCACTAACAAAATAATATAGATAATTCAGTTTAGTGTTGGTAAACACAAAGTAGAAACTTTTAACAATTATTCTTTAAAGATGTGGTGTGAAGAGTTATTGATACCCTCTACCAAGGAATACAAGACCGTCAATTATTTGTTGGTTGTAACCCTGTACATCTTGTCCCATGTCATTTACATGGAACAAGATGCATAAACATTCTTGATCTCTCTTGGGATGTTTAGCTCTCAGTCGGTTGCATCAGGGACAGGATTCCGTTGTTTCCTTGTTTTGTGAAACATCTTATCTGCCAAAGTGTATTTACTCACATTTCTCAATTCCCAACATAGCTTCTGCAAAAGCAGAAACCAGGTAGAAGCCACACATATCCTGATGTACCATTGTGATTGTCTCAGCTCAATTTCTCCTTATTACTGCCCAAGAATATAATGCTGTGTGATGGTGAAGGAAAAAAATTAAAACAAAAAAAAACCAAATCATTTCCACATGCTTATGCTTTTTAGTTGTTACATAAATCATATACATGTGAATGGCAATGGGTGGAATATTTGATCATGTTGGAATTCATTAGATATACAGTAAGTATTTTGATTGATGCTTCTAAAGGCCTTAAGACCATTGTGGATGTATTATTTGAATGACTAGGTACTGTTGCAAAAATTATGTCAAACTAAATAAACATAAAAGTGATTATTGGTTTGTATACAAATATCAGCTGAAATTTGCTAAGATATGTGAGAAGAAGTATGGTAATATTTTATTTTGTACTAAAATGTTATTTGTATGTTAATAAATAAAGTTGCCGGGGGTCAGAGCCATAGGAAAGCCGGGCGGTGGTGGCGCACGCCTTTAATCCCAGCACTTGGTAGGCACAGCTAGGTAGATCTCTGTGTGTTCAAGGATACATCCAGCATTGGAGACACACGCCTTTAATCTCAATACCAACCATAGAAGACCTGGAGGTCTATACAGATAGGCAGTGACAAGGCAGTCATGGAGTTGGGTTTACAACCAATGAGAAGGCAGAACCGAAAGTCTTTATAAAGACTTTAACACAGGAAGTAGCTCTCTTTTGGAGAGGTAGGACCACCGCAGGAGGAAAGGTAAGGTTTTGGCTCTTAGCTCTGACCTCTTGGCTTTCTTCTTTGCATTGTTTCTGTGTTTCTTATTTAATAAGATGGTTGGTTACATCTACAAAGAAGGATGGAGAAAGGAAAAGAAGGAATAAAAGACACAAGGGAAGGGAAAAAGAAGAACAGGCAAGCCAAGAAAGAGAAATGACAAAGACAGATAGAACTATTTGATTGAGAGAGAATGCATGGGCACAGATATGCCACCTTTCTTTTCATTTGAAGGCACAAGCAGAAAAGATGTTTAAGACAGATGCAGGCTCTGCTCCTCCTGCCTATCTACACTAATTCTACTATACAGAACTGTCCTCTAATCACCCATAAAGCAATCTTCAAGTTTCCAACTGGTCAGTAGTATTTCAGTTATAGCTGCTTTTTGTTGATAACATTTATTATTGATATAAATCAAATCAGCAAAGGAAAAAGGGGTACTAGTAAATGATAGTCCCTGTAGGTTATAATCCTTCCACTCTCTTCAATATGCATATCATAATCTAGTGCATTTGGAACATTCTTAATGTTTTATTTGTCTTGGAGTTAAAAATCTGAAATAAAAGAAAACTAATACATCTAATCCCCTAAACTCCTCCAAGAAGGAAGAGGGGCTTCCTATATAAAAGTGGCATGCACTTAGCAAATCTTTTTTTATTTATTTTATTTTTTTTTAAAGAACACATTGCTTCTTCCTGTGTTTGGGCTGTGGCTTTCCACTGTAGCTGGACTTTCTAACATCTGTTAATTGGTATAGGATATTCTGACCAACTTTGTTCATTTATCTGGCTGTGATTTATTTCACTAAAACAGTATCCCCCATAAACAAATCTTTTAAATTAAAAAACTCCATTCTTCTCTGTCTTCAACTGTAAATATTATTAAAACTACCAATTGCTTTTGCTGGGTTTCAGTTTAGAACAAAATTAAAGGTAGTAAAAAATGAAAATAGGGATGAACACTTTCCACAGAACTAATATAAAAAATTTTTATTAAGAAATTTTTTGTTCATTTTACATACCAATCACAGATCCCCTTCTTCCCTCCTCCTGCCCTTCCATCCTCAAATTTTAATTGAGATTTATATTTTAGTGCATTGGATCAACAATTATAGTATATTCCTGTGTTCTATCTTGGCTCTATTGCTATTTAAGAGTTTGACATTAGATAGTTAAAATACATTTGTAAAACAACAAAATTAAACAGTATGTTTCTAATTATTCTAGTTCCAGTATCTAAACAGATTCATTACATCAAAATGGATATGATACACTATTAAATATTGGTACAGAAATTAACCACTAACAAATTAGTATTATATTTAATGAGTCAGACATAGCAAGCAGTATTATATTGACTTTTGTATCAAAGAAAGATGCATGGAAGAACATGTAGATGAATGTCTTGATAGTATCTTTTCAAACAGGTATTTATAACATTAATTTTAACATATATATGGGAATGTATTACCAATTTTTTCTAAAATGTCAAGAAAATCCTTACCAAAAAAAAGTTTTGTTTTAATCCCAGAAGTAACACATTTATGCAAAAGTAATAAAAACTTTATTCCTTCAATAATGTTTAATTCTATTTTCACCACTGCCAAGTAAAATTATGAATACATTATATTACATTGCATTTTGTGTGCATTACTTTATTCCCATGGGGAATTATCTTTAATAGAAAGCTGGAGACCACAGAGTTTATGTCACCCAGGAAATGCTTTGTTTGCTTGGATTCTAAAGTTTAGCACCAAATTTATTGTATGCAGTTACAAGAAAAGTGTTGACAGAGCTTTCTTGGCTGCATCCTGCTGAGTGCTAGAAACTGACTTCAGAAGTGATTCTGTGATGACAATCAGTGCAGAATTTCACAAGAGGTGTGCACAGAATACACTGGGTTCCACTGCTTTGTGTCTGTCGAGCCTGCAGCTCTGTCAGAAGTTACCAGCCCTTCCCCTTCTGTGGAACAGATTCCTAACCCATAACCATAACAGCGTATCCAAAGAGATGGTTAGAGTAGCTCTGAATATGGTGACATGGCCAAATATTCAGCTTTGCAAGAAAGGGCAGCAAGGGATGAGGTCGTTAAAGAACTAGAGTTTTGACCCTGCATACAATGTCCAGATCTTAGTTTTAACTCTACAATACATTACATATATGTGACTATGAGTTTGGTAATTGTACTCAGTCAGTGTCAATGCAGTCAAATGATTAATAAATGAAAATAATGGCACAGAATGACAGCAGGCACTATACAATATAATCTGTCTAACATAGAAAAGATATCAGTTGATAATTTGACTGAAAGTTCTATAAACTATGAGTGTTTTACGAGTGAATCATAGTCAATGACAATAGAATATAAACAGAGTATTATAATGATCCTAATCATGGTATTTGTTCTTCATGGTTAGTGACTCTGATCTTTACATTCATATAAAATAAAATATACCTTATTCAAATATTAGATACATTCCCTTTGTGATCCTCTGTTATTCAGGGCCAACTGATAAGCTCAAATATGAGTTTCTCTTGGTGATACAGAAACTAAATGAATATATTGATCTTTTCTTGTCTAAAAAGTTATATGTTTTCAGACTTAGTTCATAAACTTGAATAGGCTTACAAGTCACTGACCTACATCATTTTTAAACATTCTCCAAGATGTCATCACATATGGAGATTCATTACACATTCTTGAGCATGTCAAATCTTATTAACATGACATGATGGACTGTGACAGCAGAGACACTGTTGAGCCTGATTTATTTCTCAAATTATACATATAAGCACAATCAAAGATACCACAGGAAACAGCTTTGATATAATTGCAAAAATAATAATTTTATGAGCTAGATTAAATAATATTACTTAATTATAGATTAACAACTTATTATGAAATGTGTTTTATAGTGTATTATCCTCAATGGCAGTCTTCCTTGGCATTACTATTTTTTAAAATGATTAAGACAAAAATGAGCACAGGCGAATACTGCCTAAGAACACTTTAAGGTAAGGTTGACATCATTACACCACATACTAGTATGGTTGGATTCCCTCTTGTGAGAACTCAGAAAGTATTTCACTAGGAAGAATGGATGCTGGAAAAACTTACCAAATATTTCCCCCTTGATTGATCCATTATCATTCAGCCTTCCTTATGCTAACACAGGATTCTGAAGTGTAGATAGAAAATTCCTATGCTGTCCTCAGTGCTTTCTTCTTAAATGACAACTGATAAGCTACATAGCTTTTTTAGGTCTGGTTGGTACGCAAAATCCCATGCCTTCAAAAAGTTGATGTGCTCAGCATTAATGTCTATATACAGAAAACATTAGATGTTGGTTCATAAGTTTTAAAATTAATGAAGGCCTGTTGTAATTGAAGTTCCTATCTAATACATACCTACAATTTATTTAAGATTGATCACTATCTTTCTTTCCTTTTTTATTTATTTAAAATATTTTTCGTTTTACATACCAACCACAGTTAACCCCTCCCATCCCTCATCCTGTCCTATACCCCCAACTCCTGCTTCCCCCCACCCACTCCCCATCCATTCCTCCAAAAGGGTAAGACTTCCCATGGGGAGTCAGCAAACAACATTCAGCTGAGGCAGGACCAGGCCCCAGCACACTCCCCGCTCCCCCTCATCAAGGCTGAACAAGGCATCCCCACCATAGAAAATGGTCTCCAAAAGGCAGCTCATGTACCAGGGATAGATCCTGATCACACTACCAGGGGCCCCTCAAACAGACCAAGCTACACAACTGTCTCCCACATGCAGAGGGCCTAGTTCAATCCCATGCATGCTCCTCAGCTGTAGGTCTATAGTTCATGAGTTCCTATGAGCTTGGTTCAGTTGTCTCTATATATTTCCCTATCATGATCTTGACCCCCTTTGCTCATAATAATCCCTCATCCCTCTCTTTTTCTGGACTCCTGGAATTCGGCATGGTGCTTGGCTGTGGGTCTCTGCATCTGCTTCCATCAGTTACTAGATGAAGGCTCTATGATGACAGTTAGGGTATTCACCAATCTGATTATAGGGGAAGGCCAGTTCAGGAATCCTCTCTACTATTGCTAGTAGTCTTAGCTAGGCTCATCCTTTTGGGCTTGTGGGAATTTCCCTAGCATCTGGCATCTCCCTAACCCCACAATGGTTCCTTCTATCAAGATATCTGTTTCATTGCTCTCCCACTCTGTCCCTCCCCAAGCTCAACCATCCCTCATTTTCTCACTCCCCTTCTCCTTCCCTCTACTGCCTCCTCCCCCTCCCAGTTTACCCAGGAGATCTCATGTGTCCCTCTTAGAGACACTCCTCCACGGCTGGTGGGAGTGCAAATGTGTATAGTCACTTTGGAAGTCAGTATGGTGACTTCTCAGAAAATTGGGAATCAATCTACCTCAAGACTCAATGATACCATTCTTGGGCATATACCCAAGGGATGCTCAATTATACCACAAGGATACTTGCTCAACTATGTTCATAGCAGCATTATTCATAATAACCAGAACCTGGAAACAACTTAGATGCCTCTCAACCGAAGAATGGATAAAAAAAAAAAAAAAAATGTGGTATATATACACAATGGAGTATTACTCAGCTGTAAAAAACAATGACATCGGGCTGGAGAGATGGCTCAGAGGTTAAGAGCACTGACTGTTCTTCCAGAGGTCCTGAGTTCGGTTCCCAGCAACCACATGGTGGCTCACAACCATCTATAATGAGATCTGGTGCCCTCTTCTGACTTGCAGGCATACATGCAGGCAGAATACTGTAAACATAATAAATAAATAAATCTTTAAAAAAAAAAAAAAAAAAACAATGACATCATGAAATTTGCAGATAAATAGATGGAACTAGAAAATATCCTGAGTGAGGTAACCCAGACCCAGAAGGACAAACAAGGTATGCACTCACTCATAAGTGGATACTAGATATAAACCAAAGGATAACCAGACAACAACCCACAGCTCCAGAGAAGCCACATCACTATCTTTGATTGTTCCCATTCTTTGTCAGATAATGGTAACCATGAATAGGTATGATGATCAATATGACATACCCAGGAAATGAAAAAATGAAGTATGAGACATTTCTACCCACATCCAAAACTCTTGCTCAATAAACTGTGGACCAGGTTCTTGATAACATTATGGGCCAGCAGGATTTCCAGTATTCACCTTTGAGTTATAGTATGTACTTTCCCAAGATAGTTCTAGGATTAGGTTGAAGATTCAAGCAGAATAATCTTGTGGATTTGAATTTTAAAATGAGTGATTAATAGAATGTATATTTTATTCCAATTTTATTCTGTTTTATACTGGACAAAAGAAATAAGGACAGAAGTTGGTGCCAGGAAAACACTTTTCACTATATCATAAGTGAATTTATGTACTGTAAGGAACATAAGCCATAATGCCTGGGAAATAAATAGACATCTTTCAAAAGAAAGAATATGTATCTTATATATCCATAGCCTCACATTAGAGGAAGTTTTAGAGTGGGTGAGGCTGGAGCAAAGATCAGAAGGTAATGAAAGTGATCAACTGAGAGATGGCAGCAGGACTGATACAATGGCCTGGAAGTACAAGGAACACTCTAGTCCCAGATGTGTTTCAGAATAAAGCTGGGGCAGGGCTTTGGATACTATAAGAGGGATATAGAAATGAATGGTTGATGTGGAATAATCTTTTTGTACACTGTGAAGATGTGTCTCTTCCAAGGTACCTTCTGATTGGTTTAATAAAGAACTGAATGGCCAATAGCTAGGCAGGAGAAAATAGGCAAGACTTTCAGGGAAAGAAAAGAACCCAGCCAACTACCCCGGGTTAGTGAAGCCATGGATCTTGGAGAAAAACCTACAGCTACCATATTACTAAAGGAGTAATCTAGGTTCAGTTGTCTCTATATATTTCCCTATCATGATCTTGACCCCCTTTGCTCATAATAATCCCTCATCCCTCTCTTTTTCTGGACTCCTGGAATTCGGCATGGTGCTTGGCTGTGGATCTCTGCATCTGCATGATCTGCATGGGAGTTGCCAGCAAGACATGAAGGGAGTCAAAAGTACAGAATGGAGGAGAGACAAAGAGCCATGTTGCAAAATGTAGATTAATAGAAACAGGTTAATTTAAGTTACAATAGCTAGTTGTTAACAAGCCTAAGCTAAGTTCAAGCATTCATAATCAATAATAAGATTTCCAGTCAATATTTAGGAACTGGCAATCCCTAAAGAAAGTTCAATGAGAACAACCAAAACAAATCGTGACTACAGATGTTCAGTTGTGAAGAAGACTTTTTGGCAATAACATTTATATAAAGAGAATGCAGTATAGCAGTATGAAAACTTGATCTAGAGAGACTCAGTCTCAGTTAAAAATCAAGGTCTGAGATTATACTCCATTAGTAATATGGTAGTTGTAGGTTTTTATCCAGGATTCATGGCTTCACTAACCTGGGGTAGTTGGCTAGGTTTCCAGCACCATGTGTTTCCTCTTGAGAGAGTTTTAAAGCCAATTAGAGAGGGATATTTTTACCACTAAGCTATGCATGCCACTAATGCACCCTTAAGGTTATTCTGCCCTGCTGGTCATTGATGTGATTCATAGAAGTCGTAGCTGGTTAAGACTGTTCATAGCTTTCCCTCTTTAGAAGCTTTCATGGTGCCTTTCATTTGGTACTATGAAAATTAGTCCACAGGGATGAGGCATTCAAATCAGTTATAGCTCAGGGACCTTCTCTGGGCTCTGTGTCTGGAGTTCATGTTATATTTAGTAATACAGACTTACTTTCTACCTCTGGCATATACCCAAAATTAAGTGTAGCCCTTACTCTTTATCAGGGAAACTTGTCTTTGCAACAGATGAAAATCATTACAGAAAATCATAACCAGTCAAAATGCAGAAATGTTGAGCCCAGTCCACTGGATGCATCTACAAGCCACCTGCACACCCAAGGCTCAGGGACCATTGCTGAAGAGAAGGAAGAAAGATTTCAAAAACCATAGAATCAGGTAGTTTGTTGGGAGACTATGTTTCCTAGTAACAGCAGGAGCTATATCCATTAAGTCTCTCCAGAACAACTGCCTAAATATGATCTGAGCTAGGACAAGAGTCATGGAAATAGCAAAGTGAATGAAGAAATACCAGAGGCCTCAGTCCTAGGGAAAAGATGACAGGCAACCAAGGAATGATGAAAGTGAGATAGAGAGTCCTCTCAGAAGGAGCACACCAGTTGGTTATACAAATTGTCAGCCCTGAAAACATATATACAAGTAACATTATCCAGACTTAACAGATTGTGCTTAGGAATATATATGTGTAAGTGCACATAAATATTCCATTATATACATACACACACACACAAATTAATGAAAAAAGAGGACATGAATTTGAAAGAGAATAAGGAGGGGTATATGGGAGAAAGGTAAAGGAAGGAGAAATTATATAATTATGTAATCTCAAAAATGATTAAGGAATATGTTTTACTTGAAAAAAATAAGGTTTGAATGAAAGTCAAGAGCTGAAGTATGAATTAGAGGCAAGTTCCAAGAATGAGCCAGGCCAGAATCATATTGTAAGTTTGTTTAGATACATCTTTTTGTGATCATACGTTAACTCCACAAAGTGGATTTTCTGCCTTAGCAGAAAAGGGAAGCAATTGTGAAAGTTTTTGAATTTAACATACATTTTTGAAGCACTAGACAGATAAACTACTAATTTCCACAACTTGTATTTTATTTGAGTAAGAAAATATCCATCCAATTCACAATATCAGATTGTAGACTGTTTTCCACTTCTGTTTCAATTACTTTTTTTCAGCCCCTTTTTGAAAGGAGTTGTCAAACCAACTGTCTTCATTGGCACAGAGTCAAATCACACCTGACTTATTTTTTTACCTTCTCTGTACACACAAAAGAGAAAATAGAAAAAGATTTGGACACATGTACCTCCTCTCTATTTACTTTGTGAACCCAATTTCTGAAGGATGAATGCTTCAAAGCTGAGCAAAGCCCAGAACAGTTAAACCTGAGAAGCTTTGATGCTCATCTGTGCTTGTCTGTTCCACATCACTCTATAAAGTGCTTGTGCTGATGGGTCAAAGTCACTTAACAGTCTATTCAGGATAATACTTCCATGGAGCTAACTAACGAGAAGACTGCTTATTTCACTACACATTATCTATCAGTGCTACTTCTTCATACTAAAAAAAAAATTTTTTCAGTGAATATCCCAGACATTCATCTTAGTTCGATTATGAAATTTACCGTACACTGGCTTTTCTGAAGGAAAGAAAGATGATTGCTAGAGATAATTACTCCACTATGATTAATGAGTCCTTTCAGAATTGCAGCTCTAGACTAGAAATCTGATAATTTTCATGAAATCAAAGAGTACCTTTTATCAAAGGACTTATTCTTTATCACATTGTTGAAAATAGAATCTAATATCCCATTACATGAGTAGGTGATAATATATTCATCAATGATATGTTTTAGAACATGTTTTACAGCTTCTAAAAAATGACAATTTCAACAATCAAAAGCTTTCTCTCGAATGTGGATGGAAAGTGATATTTGGGAAAGCTGCTTCATTCATTATCATAGGAGATTTTGACATGTCCTTATCATTAAATAGGATGTGTTAATTGATTTGTATTTAGATGATAATATAATTATAGTTTAAAATAACTTGAAAGGATAAGAAAAAACTAGAGTTAATCATGTCCAACCTAAATATATTTCATATTTACAGAGAACCACACCAAGTTCTTGCCTTCAGCCAGTCATGGCTTACTTGTCCCTTAGCCATTACTTCAATGTGAAAAGAGTCTCTCTTCCTGCACCTCTGCTAGTCTCAAATGGATGATGATGGATAGAACATTAAGATCTGTAAGAAAAGTGGAAAGGGAGGATGGCATTTACACACTGCTTCTCAACCTTATCTCTTCTTTCAATTTGTCATATTTTAAATAATTCCCATTCATCAGTTAATGCTCAATAATTGACATCTTTTGAGAAGAAATGTAAGAATAAAGTACTTGAGCTACTTTTATCCCTAACAAATGTAGAGCATCAGATTTTGTGTTTGTAGATATCACTATTTACAACTTTACCCCATCAGAAACACTGGGAAAATTTCAGAACAAAATATACTATTAAAGCTACCTGTTGAAAATATTTGCATGCTTATATAAGTTTCAAGTACTAAGAAATACTGCTTTAAGTCAACTGTATGTAAGAAACACTGATCATTAAAAATGTGCAAACATTATTATCATCATCTCTCTTGTACATGTTCATGTGGAATGGTCAGTGAATTAAAACCTTAACATTTTTATGTGCTAAAATTTTAAATTTAATATAACTGAAGAATGGAAAGAAGAGTACAGCTGAAGAATCTGCTGCATGCCAGAAAAAAAGTTTTCTGTTTATCAATAACATCCATTTGTTCTTAAAACGTCTATATGAAAGAAAGATATATTTTTTAGAATAGAAAATTGTTAGTAAAGAAAACTATGCAGTAGGAACAGCTTTTCTGGAGTTTTGCTAGACAGATAAAGAAGCCACTGTGTTATATGACTTTAAATAAATTAGAAAATTAGAAATAAATTATAGTAAGACAAATCCACATGGACAGTGGTGGTGATCATATATATTGTCTGTTTACTAATACCAGGAATTCCAGGGTAGCTTAACATTGACATTTCTGCCAATGTCACTCATAATTTGAGCGAGAAGGGGAGAGGAAGAGAACTATTTGCTATTATAAACATCAATGTAACTCTAAACCCCCAAAATCAACCCACACAAGTGTCTTGTGATATGAAGCTTGGCCCATAGTCTCTGAGCATAGAATTTTGACCAAAATAATCTATCCTATACTGCTATTACACGAACTAATGCTCTTTATACAGGACTTATTATTATTATTATTATTATTAGTAGTAGTAGTAGTAGTAGTAGTAGTAGTAGTAGTAGTGTTGCTGTTGTTGTTATTAATTAATAGTAGTGGTAATAGTATTTTCCAGAGAATGAAGAGGTTTATAAGGCACTCCTAATCTAATACATTTTGCCACATTTTCTTGAAAATGCACCTATTTTACATTAAACAAAATCCATTTACCATTATGCAGCAAGAAACAGTAGTAAATGATAAAAATTAATAATAATGATGAAAAGCATTCATGGTCTCTTCTCTCTGTGGTGTAAGCTACTTTCTGTGCATTCAGTTCTACACTGACAGTTAAATCACTTTTGGAGATGAGAGTCCCCCCAAGTGCTTTCAGTGTTTTCCACTACTACAATATCATACCATACATCTTGAGTATTGAGTGAGGGTAGAGGGATAATTGTGTCTATGGTGGATGATAGAAGATAACAAATTTCATAAAGAAGGCTCTAGAAAAATATTAGCAAAATTTTCTCACCCCAAATTTAACAATGAAGGACTTCTCAGAGCAAAACCACTACATTTTATTCCCTTCCAATTGTCAGGAGAGCATCATTTACAACACCCAGATTTCATAGTTAGTGTAGCTGCAAATAGGTAAATTTAATTGAAAATTGTACCTCTGAACTTTAGAAAAATGAATTTAAAAAGACTTATGTAACCTAAATATCTAATTCTGTGGATCACTTATAGTTAACTTTTCTTTTCCTACTTGTCTCTCTGTTATGCAGCGAAACTCCAATATTGATAGACATGGAAGGAGCTTGGGAATGATTTATGATGTCTATAAAACTAGTCTTTCAAGCACTCTGAAACCTCTCACGTTCCAGGTAAGACGAATGTAGATACTGGCTCATTTGAAAGCAGAGGTGCAGTTAATATGAAAACATGTCTAGAACCCAAGCAGACAGATAGGTATAGATATAGATAGATATGTAGGTAGATAGATAGATAGATAGATAAATAGATAGATAGATAGATAGATAGATAGATAGATAGATAGATAGATAGATAGATATAGGCATGTAGTATTCTGTCTCTATGAGTGTTCCCTAGATCATCTTGATGAGACTCAGTGACTACATTTATATTCTTATACTCCTCTGGCATTTGTCATGCTTGAAACAGAATCAAGCTTTCCAGTGGGGCAAAATTCCATGTTTAGTAAATATTTACCAGTCACTATGGCACATACAAGAAACAATGAGACTGGATTCAAATATATTTCTAAAGGTGTCAGCTGACCATAAGGGATGTATGGGATTGGTACTGATGAAACAAATATAAGTAATGACTGTAAATACTTTGGGGGAGTCTCTATGCTGGTGCCTTTTTCTTACAAGTTTGCTAGGCCAAGTGAGAATCTCTCCAATGCTCCTTTGTGCCAGGGATGCAAAGCTTACTAGGAAGTTAGAATTTCAAGGATTAAGTGCTTACAATGAACATAGGATGTGTAAGCATAGAGTGAAAATTTATCTTTAGGTAATGACTACATTGACATTAACATGGAAAATGTACTTTGGTTACTACAGCAGGAGAGTTGAGGAAATACAAATAATCAGATCTTTTGCCTTTTGACATGAAGTTGGAAAGGAAATGGAGAGATGACCCCTGGGAAGTTGGAGCAGGAAGTGAGGGATAGATATGTAGAAAACAAATTGTTTCCATGTATGAAATTTTCAAAGAACAATTAAAAATTAAAGAGAATAAAAATTCCATTTTCAATATCGATTTATTATTAATTTTATGTAATTACTTATAAATAACTGATAAGCACTATAACATTAGCTAACATAGAGCAGATATAATTAATCTTAGGAAAATGACAAACTTTTGATTTTGTGTTAGATTTAATTTCTTAACCAACATATTTTCACTTAAGAATGAAGTGCACTTTAAATGTAACAAAAACCATTTCTGATAGGCAGCTCAAATTCTGCTCTTTCAGGCTTGTTTTTTTAAAAATCCCCTGGGAAATTGATTCAAAATACTGAATGGGAATTCAGAGAGTAGACACTAAAAATTTGTAGTGGACAAATAAGATGTGACTGACCCCAAAGAACAAAATACATGATTCTTCCATTAGGGTCAGCAGGTCTGACTTCAATTTCAGCTTGGGAGTAACTTTCTGATGCCTTCTTCCAATGAGGGACAGGATAAGGAGCCAGAAACAGCATCTCAGGTCTCCCAGACAGGAGCTCTGAGACTACCCCAAAGAATCCTGGCAGAGGTGACTGTATTTCACCGTGGCATTTGTCAGCCTGATTGTTTATGGCTCATTTCTTTACAAAGGCATAAAAAATAGTAGACAAGAAAATGGATAATTTATTTTTGAAAAACAAAGGTATTAAATTCAGATTTAAAAGCTTGAATTAAATTCACACAAGGTAGTATTCAACAGTTGTAGTCAACATATCATAATGTACTATCGGATTCATCTAGGTATTGTCCCTCTGACATGTTGGTCTGTGGAGTATGATTATGAAAAATCCTACTCACAACCTCTTGTGACTGCTATTTGACAGAAGCATTCTCCCATAAATCATATATCTCTGATTTCTTTAGAGGAAATACTGATTTTTAATTTTCAAATGAGTCTTATTTTTTTCTTTTTTCTTTTTTTTTTTTTTTTTTTTTTTTGGTTTTTCGAGACAGGGTTTCTCTGTGTAGCTTTGCGCCTGTCCTGGAACTCACTTGGTAGCCCAGGCTGGCCTCGAACTCACAGAGATCCGCCTGGCTCTGCCTCCCGAGTGCTGGGATTAAAGGCGTGCGCCACCACCGCCCGGCATGAGTCTTATTTTATTCCTCAAAATGCTTACATGAATATTTTAAAATATATAATATCATTTTGAAAAGTCATTTATCTAAATTTTTCTATGTTTATCACAGAGAGAATCAAAAGTAAAAGACAAGTATAATAATACTGAATTTCCAGGAGAATAAAACGTTTGTCTATTTTTGTTCTTGACTTTCTCATATAATTTATGCTTTCTGGTATTCTAGAATTATTTGAACATCACAGTAGACTTAGTTACAGCCATATACCAGAAACACTTTGTCCAGCAACATGACTGAGTACTAGTTTGTAACAATAGTTGTTTTTAGAAAAACACTATATATATATGTGGTACTCCACTAAGCACTTCACAAAAGTAACATAGTCAATTGAAACTGTGCTGACATAGAGATGTTGCAAACCAACTGTGCAGACAGGGGAATTTCAATTTAGAGAGGTAGCATGACCTGTCTAAGACTGCAAGGATGAAAAGCAGAGGAGCTCTTTGTCACCTGCCAAAGCCTGTCACCTTGGCTGCTGAGCACACTCCCCTCACTTCATGTATTCTCTGTGATCTGTATGCAAAATAATGTAATAGTTGATAGTTTATATATGCAAGAAATTTTTAAACTAAATTTAAATTCAAGAAGATAATTGAAATTTTCTCTTTAATTTTAGATCAATTATAAAAATAGTATTGCTAATACTTGCTGCTAGAAAAGCAAATCCAAGGAAAATGTGAGAGAAAGATCATTATCCCTAACTTAATTAAAATTGAGTTAAATTTGTCATTTTTTTCAACAGGCTATTGCAAACTACAGAAACGAATACATGCCTATCCAATTCCAGCCATCTTGAATATTCTGATTAATTTAGTTTCAAAACTGTGTAGGAACATAATTTTTATAATTGAACCCTTTTATGGAAGACTTTAGGAAGGAACTATTTTCTATTAATGTCTGAATTGCTTTATTTTGTTCTCATAAATCCATGGGACTGCAGCAATGAAAACACCCCTAACTTGTCAATTACACTCACTGCTGGATTTTTAATTTATTGCATTTAAATGGCTCATGATTCCATTCATCACCTTTATAAATTCCCAATTGACTATTTCTATTGACATGTTTATTACCCTCACACAGATTAATGTCGTATCCTGATACTGTATGATAGTCTGTAGTTCATAGGTATGTTATTGCATTCTACAAAATGCTCTTAAGATGTGAAATGTTTTCTTCTGTCTTATTACTCATAAATGCTAGTTGGTTTTCTTTATCTTTTGAGTACTTCTAAATTGGACAAACTATATCCCATCAATATCTCTGACCATGTACTGATGTTTACAGATGTTCTGTGGTAATAATGGTTGTAAGGTATGATGGTTCAGTGCTTCCCTGTTGGAGAGTAATTAGTTTAAACACAATTTGGAGGCTCAATGATTGCTTTATTTGGAGACTAATTTAGACCGTGCTTTGATATGAGTTCATTTCGGTATCATGCTAGAAACTTTTGAAAATGAGTAAGGGAGCTCACTACTCACAAAGTAAATGGCAAACATATTCACTCACCTTTAATTTAAAGATTAAGGAAGTGATTTCATTTCTTTAATTTCCTAGCCAGAGTGCTACAGAACTAAATGATTTTTTAAATATAATTTATCCTCTGGATTAGTGCACTGATCCAGAATCAATTACATAGAATGTCTACTAGAGACCTAGGGAGGAAAATACCTTCTGGTCATTATCACTACTATTTTTCAGTTTGGTATTTATTCTAGAGAAAGGAATTCAGTATATAACTTTGGAATGGGTAAAGGAACATATTAAATAAACTGCAGTATGACTTTAAGACTATAGTCAGCAATCCATTGTTTCCATTATTATTTCATGGTATCATCAATTTACAAGTAAGTTCATCATTCATATGCTTTGAATCATGGCTAAGGTTAAAAAAGTAACTCTGACTAGAATTTTTTAATATCCGTTAAGTTTCTCCACTTTAATCTGATCTATCTACAAAAGGTAGTAGGCCAAGAGCTTCATAATTCTGTCAATTTTATCAGTTTCAAGGGGTGGGTTAGAATATATAAAAGTTACTGATCTTGTCTCATTTAGTAAACACATCTAAGCAAGCAAGAGGGTCTATTCATGCTTCCTTTAATATACCAAAATGAGCAAAAGGATTTCAAATGTAGATAGAAAGATATCTCAAATATATTAAAAATAACATGTTGTAGTAAAAAAAATGATGAGTTGATAAGAAGCCTTTCTGATCTTCTGTACATCAAATAGGACCCTTGTTTATATAAAGAACAGAAGCTAATATTATCTACACATCGATGTCTTATATAGTGAAAGTAAACATTAGCTGATAGACTTGTAAATGATAGGAAATAGTCACATGAGCTAAAGAAAATGGCAGGAAATTATCAAACAATAAATAAAATGAAGCTCTTACACAGACTAATTGAAAAAAATTATTTTCTTTCACATAATTGAAAATCTACTGTCAATATATGATATACAGGAATAAAGAAATATACTTATGAGGAAAGAGCTTTGTATAGATACATTTAAGCAATACTTAGGCAATATAGAAGATCAGTGAGTGTTCAAACAACCTTCTTGACTTCTATATGACCCCACAGCATACACAAGTGTGTAAGATGAAGATACAGATGTCAAGGAAAGTTTAACTTCCTCAGTTATTTCGAGTCAGAAAAATTACCTCAGGGATTAACATTTGACAATGACTTTAGAAGTCAGTAACACTAAGGATATTTGAAAAGGCCACAGAAAGGATGCTCTTTTACAAGCTTACTTAAAATAAATATTAGATATATAGTTGAAATGAAGTCATACCACAGGAGGTGACAATACTTCCCACAAGAGTCATTAACTGTCTAACAAAATCCCAGTGCCAGGCACGAGAAACTTTCCTTTGAGTTGCTGGTCAGGGGTTTCCAGACACTCCCTAAATGGTATAGGATATTGCCATTAGTTATCTCCCAACACTTTAAAGCAAGATCCTATTGCTGAAGACATCCTATACTTTGGACACAGGACATGGGGAATCATATTGTAACTGACTGGAAGCCTGCTTGACAACCAGCTTCCATAATATTAGAATGTGATATTCAAGCTGTCAAAGGAGAAGAAAACTCACTCGACTTACCCAGCTGCAAAGTCTGTGAACTATCACGATGACCATCTCAGCATGACAATCCAAGTGGTGGAATAGTGGATCCTTTATCTTGGGACTAACAAACAACTGTGTATTGGAGTTAGATCTGCTCAAAGGGAGGAAATCATGCCAACTGCCCATGGCTAAAATGGTCATAGACCCTAAAAGACAGCCTACTATTGGCATTTTGGTAAACAAATATAATTTATAACTATATTCTAAATATTAATATTCTCAGATACTTGTAATTCTCACATTACATCAAAGAATTTTCTTTTTGTAGTAGATGGAGGCTATCCTAGAGATCCACAATAGGTCAAAATGCAGAGAAAAAGTGACTATGGGGTGTCCAGCCCCATTTGTCACATATACAGCACAATCACCTCAGGCTTAGGGAACATTTTGGAAAAAGGGACAGAAAGATTGTAAGTACCAGAGGACCATGACTCCTACTGCCAGATAGTCTGAACTGAACATGAAAGTTAGCTGAGCATGATCAAGACAGCAAACCAGTAAGCAATGTTTCTCCATGGTTCCTGCCTCCAGAGTCTTGCTTTGAGTTCTGGCTTGACATCCTCCAACAATAATCTGTGAACTGGAAGTGTAAGCTGAAATAACCCTTTCCTCACCAAGTTGATTTTGGAAAGAAAGTTTTATAATAGCACCAGGAAAAACAAATTTGAACAGAATCTGAATACAGAGTGTTATTTTTACTTGATGGTAACAAACTTAAGTGATGAGGATCTTTCAAATGGAAAATTTTCATTTTTTGTTCACTGTTGGGAGGCCCCACTGGCCAGAGATGCAGTCTTTTATTGCCTGGCAGTTTTCTCCAAGCTGGACAACATGAGGGACTCCCTCCCCAGTGAGACTTCCTACTCTCTACCTGGCCTTATCTGGAGAATGTCTCCAGGCCCAGAAGACTGACCTTATCTAAAAGCTGTCTTTAAGCCTGGATGTCTGATTTATCTCTAGTGTGACCCTTGGCACAGTTCCCTGCTATAAGACTTGTACTAGGAGCTTTGTAACAGGATCCTGCTGCCACATATGAAGCCTTATGATAGGATCATGCTGTTTAATGCAAATTAGGTGATTCCCCAGCTACTGTCCCCAAACTGACATATTTCCTATGCTCTGGAATGAAGTTGAGTTATCTCACTGAAGTCATCTCCTGGAGGGCTCTCTCCACCATATCCACAGCCATCTGAATCCTGTTTCCCACTTCTGCTCCCTCCCCACTCTCGGACCTGCAGGAGGTCATCCAGAGGAAGAGGAAGAACCACAGTTCACAGTTTTGGATGATATAGTTCATGATTTATTTTGCTGCTTCTGGACCCATAGCAAGCTAGCACAAGATGATGATGTTAATCCATGGCTGTGTGGGAGGAGGAAGAGGAGGGGGATTCTCAAAGCTCTTTTGAGGTCATATCCTCAATTACTGGAAGGCTTCCCAGTGGATCCCACCTCCTTAAGTATCCACTACTCCCCAACAGTATGTAGACATTTCAAATTCAAACCACAGTACAAGGCACGGTCAGCGATTCTAAAATATTTTCTCTTTGAAAGAGTGATAAGAAGAGAATCAGATGTCTAGAAACTTATAAAATTAAGAGCAGCGGAAATAAGAGCTGTCATGTTTGAGAATAAAGATCAAACACACCTGTGTGAAAGGATATCCAAGACAAGTATTTGAAGCTGTTACTGATCTGTGGCAATTTTCTTTTAGAAACTCCAAGAAGTGGTTTATCATCTGTTCTGGGTGCACAGAGCATCCTCAGGTGAGGACTGCAATACCACCGAGGAAGGCTGATCTGACTAGGACCACAGAACCCAGAAAGCAGGTCTGTTCCTCTATTTTACACATTGATGTAAAAGTCTTGGGCTTTTTTAAATGTCTATTAAATTTTTCTTCTTTCAAATAATAATGTACTCTATTGAAATAAGTTGCTTGGCTGGTTAATTTTTTGTCTATTAGTTTGCTTTTGTTGTGGACTTAAGACATTTATCCCATTTAAGATGAGAACTGACTTATAAAACAATCAACCAATTTACGAAAACAGCCTTTTCTGTGAAAATGAGTGATCTATTTCTATGCACTGACAATTCAGTAAATTCCCAGGTGTAGCTTCTTATAGAAAAATTGGAGGAAACTATATTTTCATATTTCTCATAGGTACTCGAGCCAGTAATGAGTAACTGTAGAGAGGTTGGAGTTCCCTCAGGAGAGATACAATATAAACTCAAATTACCACTGCATCATGATTTCTCTTTGCCTTAGCTAAACAGATACTTCTGGCAGCATTTTCTTGTAGAAACCTCTTAGTGCTGAAGTGCATTAACCATGACATTTATTTCTAGTACTTGCTCATAAAGTGTCTAAAGCTGCAGAGCATAGAAATCTCAACTGCATTAGGAACAGCCATTGTCTTCCAGGACTGTTTTGTCCCCTTTTAACTGACTGCTGTTCAACAAGAAGCTAGGAAATATAAGCAAGAGCTCTCCTGGGACAAGGAAAATGAAGCACATAATGCCAGAAAGTGTATTCACTGAATTCTTGAATGCAAAGGAATATGGACATAAAAACAGTACAGGCAACCAGACCCCTCTCTCAGGGTTGGCTTCATGTGATGGCATTGTGTTGCCCTTTCGCCTCCCTCTTCCTAGTCATGTGGGCTCCATGTCTTACTCTTGCTCACTGAGCTGTCACTTTTAGGTTCCCCCAACAAGTGCTGTCCATGTCTGGGGAGCAAATCCTAGACCCTGATTGAAGCTTTTTAGGTCTCTGCTGCCATCCTCGACATAAAACCTCAACTGTTTCAGCATTCCTGCTGCTCGAGAAGACTGCCAGGCTGGCTTCCCCGAATCTGTGCTTTGCCAGCTTCAAAATCAGCCGGTCAACTTGTTTCTGAGACAGAATATATTCCTTTGTCATGATACAACAAGACTTAAGCAAGACACTGCAAAGGATCTCTTAAAAGCATGAAGGCGAACGCCAAACTCTGGCTTCAAATCATTGTTCTTTACTTACTGGGGGATTTTTTTTTAAAGTGCTACTTGAGGTCTCATTTGAATCAACTTAAGAATAAAAGACACAATAATTTCCTCTCAGGATTGTTGAGAATATAAAAGGTTGTTTTGACAAAGTTAGAATACAGTGTCTGTGAAGTAATTAATATTGTTTCATAACTTGTTTATTTAATATTTTTGGCCATGAAAATGAATCCCCATCTGCGAGTAATGGGAACAACTGAAGCCAACGTTTGCTTACTGATTTTTAGCTATTGAGTTTCAGAAAAAAAAATTGCATATTAACTCATTAGTTCTCTAAAAATTTCCATAAAATAGTTAAGAAAATAAATATTCATTTTATAGATGTGAGGTACTGAAAGATTACATAATGCCAGTATTGAGGTTTAAATCTAAGTAAATCTGTCCATATAAGTGCATTTGAAGCAACTCTATTAGGCTGATGCCTTGGTCCAATCTTTTCATGGTCTCAGATCTATGGGCTGCCAATTCTCTTGCTTCATATTTCATTTTTTGGTTTATTATTCATATTTCAAGACCTTGTGTTACTCCTTTTCTAAAAAATAATTCTACAATATTTCAGTTCTTGATTTGTTTTGAATTTCCAAAACTCTGTGTTGCATAGGAGGCATATTATTGCCTTCTTCTTTTATGTGTGTGTGGCATGTAGATGTTCTCATATTTTCTTCTTTCTCCTCATAGCCTTTTAGTACCTTGAATACTAGAACTGCCTTATGCCTCCCATGAAAAATACAAAAGTGAGTTCCGTTTGCTCCCAGTGAATAAAAAGACAACATTATATAGAATAATCACATACATAAAGCATCTTATCTATAGAGAATTTTACTATATATTTTATAAACATCATTTACTTAGAATTTACCTATAATTCACTTAAGTTTTGGTGGAGTTTTAATGTAACCATTGTTAATGGGCTTCAATGGAACGTCCAATGAACATGTCCCTAGAACCACTTTAACTGCACCTGGACCACTCTTGAAGGAAATGACCAACCATGGGGGGTAAAAACATAAAGCTGATCTGTAAGAGACTTAGCTTTGTCCATTTTTATTTAGTCCATTTTTGAGAGCTTACAATTTTCTAAGGAGACAATTTCCTTAAGAGCCATACATAAGTACAGCTTTTACTATCAAGCAATTCTATCTGACATTTTCTTCAAATTCCCCCAGGTTTTCTTCATTAGAAATTGCTCACTGTAGCTATTTGTGTTTGCTAAGGACTTCCTTCACCTATTTTCTGTGATTACAGGTTTTAAAGATGGGCAAGGCAGGTGGGCAAGAGTTCTGCCAGTTAATGAACACATGGCCATGCTCTGCTCGTTGGATTTGCTCTTATTTAATTCTTAATGGTACTGATGAATTGCCTGTGAAGGTGTGGATAGTTTATTCTAACTATTCTCTGCCCTCTAGAACCAAAATAATTTAATGTCTTTATCATTTAATGTTCTTTCTTGTTTTCAGATACATTTATAACTATGAATTTATGTTTATTGGGAGACCATTTAAACAATGTTGATGGTATTTTATCTTTTAAATTAGAATATATTATATTTAGAAACTGAGTTCATACACAAACACATCTATAAAAATGCTATACAGAGTCAATTTCAATTTCATGTCCTTCCAAATAAAACATTTTGACAGATACATGATTTTGCTTTTATCCTTTATAAGGAGGGCAGACACAATTCCAAAGAAGCAACTTATTAAAGGTACTCTATACAAAATTAGCCGAGTTTTAGTAAAAGTAGGTATCAGCTTTTCAAAACTATAAGTCATCCATCAGTTTTCTCTTGGGCTAGTAAATGGAACACACCTCACTGCCTCTGTTTCTAAGGCACAAGAAAAGGCATAGCAGTAGTGCTCAGGGTTTAGTTTCATTAGTGCTTTCTAAAAGAAAAGGCAACAACATTTACAAATGTAACTCTGTGTTAAGAGGACGAATATTAATGATTCACTTGCATAGGTCTCCAATTCAGAAGGGTTTTAGCCCGTTTCATGTGTTAGTGAATCAGGTGATTAGCTCTCTCCATGGTGTCAGTTACGGAAATAACCTTTGCTATTATGGAACTTTTTAAGTATAATGTTTTGAAGGATACATATATTTCAAAATCACTAAATTTTTTATTTGAGAAAAAAAATGTTCTCCTTCTCAAAGAAGATATAGCAATGTGTATGAAATGTCATGTGTGTACTGAATTTAATATAGTTCAGCACTTAAATATTTAGAATCTGAAGTAGAAGAAACAGTTGTTTATTTTATATCGTGAGTTTGAATGTTTTGCCTACATGTATATATGTGCATCACGCACACGTCTGGTACCCTCAGAGATCAGAAGAGGGAATCAGATTCCATGGAACTGGTGCTAAGGTTGGTTGTGTGCCTCCCTGTGGATGCTGTCAACCAAACCTGAGCTCTCTACAAGAACAAAAAGTTCTCTCAACTGCTAAGATATCTCTCCACACCAGAAACTTTAAAAAGAAAATACAATGATTCTCTTTTAGTGATGGTCATCAACACTTTTGTGTTAGGGGAAAAAAGTCAAATAAGCTTAAAATGTCCAACAATAGTAATTGGTTAAAAATTGCATTTGTTAGAGTGGAATACTATGCAAGTGTTATATGTAATGCTACATAATCATGATGTACACCAAAATACAGAAACAGTTAAATGACAAAAAGAAAATAAAATATTATGTATGATATAATCCCCTTTCTCTAAAGTTCTACTGGTCACATTTGACAGAAACATACCTTAAGTTTTTATGCCATAATTTTAATAAATAATTTCAGGTAAAATAAAAATAGAATTTAGATAATTTCTTTTTTAATTACTACTTTTTTGTTGTTTATTTTTAATCAGAAAAATATACGTATATATTTTATAAAAGGCAGTACTCATTAATTATTTTTAAAGAAAATGTATGTGATTTGTGTAAAAAATACAGTATTTCAAATATTTCACTGAGTAGCAAGACTGGATGGCTTTCCTGTGAGATCAAAAGAACCATGTTGTCTGGGTTTACATTTTCCATTCCTAACGACTTCCTTAGACATCCAGCTATTGTAACAGCATCTGGGATTTATATAAAAATCAAAACTTAGTGCAAAGACATATTCTGACCTGTATTTGAAAAGTACTCCATAAGTTTCCCAAGAAGGGAAGGTCTGATCACTCAGGCATTTTCAGCACATTTTCTTCACTCCTCAGAGATTTCACTTAAAATAACTCTACCTTGAAAAACACAATAACCTTAAGAAATACTGTTTGGGGATTTATGCTCTTACAATGTTATAAAAAGAAAAATGGTGGAAAATGAACCAAAAACAAGAAAAAGAGCCCCACTTCTCTCAATCATTTTTACTTTTATTATTTTTAAATGAATGGATATCTAAATTTTTACAAAGCCCCTGAACATCGCATCTATATTTGCCTAGCTCCTCTTGTGTTTTTATAAGAGGAATTATGTTTTGATGTCAACAGTTCATTTAATAGAGTTTGTATATGAGCAGAAGGGTGTTTTGTCTTAGTTGATTTCCAAGCCATCTTACTTTCCAGAAATGATCAGGTGCACAAGAGTTACCGCTATTGGAGCCCCTTGCTTTTTAAGGCAGCTTTGCAATTTACCGTAAGACACACATGCTGATTTGAGTTCGTTTACCTTTGGACATTCTTCTGAGGCAGGCAGAACAGGTATCATTTTCTTAGGAGAACCCTGAGTTAAACAGGTTAGAGCTCTTGGTTGGAAATCGATTTATCATGGTACCACTTCACCATGCCAATGGTGGTTTGCTGCCTCCGTGTAGGATTGCATAGTCTATGATTTACAGAAAATAAAGAATTTAGCTTCAGAAATTCTTATTAGTAAAGAATCCCTGAGCTCACGAACTATAGAGGATTACATATGTGTGTCTGTGTCTTCAGTCTGTTAAATACCACAGAACTACTACCTTAAAACCTAATATATCAGCCGGGCGGTGGTGGCGCACGCCTTTAATCCCAGCACTCGGGAGGCAGATCCAGGCGGATCTCTGTGAGTTCGAGGCCAGCCTGGGCTACCAAGAACCAAAAAAAAAAAAAAAAAAAAAAAAAAAAAAACCTAATATATCACATTGCTCTTTAGATTTTCATTTAAAAAGCTCAGAATAGTGTATATAAATTAATTATACATTATAATAAATATTAATTTTTCAGTTTATTAATTCCCTATCCCTAAAATCAATTTCTTTTTGCTTTTTTTTGTGTTAGGGGTTAAATCTAAGACCTTGCACATGGAAGACAATTGTTTTGTAGCTGAGAACATAAGTAATGACTACTAGTAGTTCATGGAACCAGGACAACCAACATGTCAGTTATATGAATTTTTACCCCAAACCTGAAACCACTTTTGCAATCATGGAAATATCTACTACATAATGCTTTCATCTATTATAAAATATATATTAATCATTTTAATTTTTATCATTGGAGCTTCACTACACTGTTCTAAAGTTAACACCCCATTGTGGTACCTTGGAATCAAAGGACCCATTCACAGATTACTTACTGGCAGTAAGCACACGGTTCTATTATAAACTTATTAAGACACTTAGATCTGCATGTATAAATGTAGCTTTAAGTTCTTAAAAATATTTACGTACATTTAAATGTTATCTTTTTAATTAAAAAATAAAATTTCTAGTCAATATTCATCTTTCCTTAGTTAATATTAGTAGTACTAGTGAGCAAAGTGTTTTTGGCAGAAATTGTTTCTTTATAAAGATGAGGAAGAGTTCAAAGATAAGTGTGAAGTTACTTCCAGCATAATATTTTGATAGTTTCCAATTTAATCAACTTCATATACATAATACACACACACACACACAAAATACACAACGTATCTTTGTTTATACTAATGCCATATAGACATGACACAGCATGGTACAGCCACAAAGCCGCTTCAGGAAATTGGTTACTTGTGATTGCAGTGATTTTATTATTGTAGCTGTAAGCTCTAAACATCCCCTGCTTCTACTCACAAGTGGGAGAGCCTGCTATTGCAAGAATCAGGCCTTCTGCCAGACATCCTTTAAGTCAAAGGGATTAAGAAAGAGGCCAAGACATTCCCCTGACGTCTGTCATATTGACACATAAAGGCTAAGTAAAAACAGGAACAGTGGCTCTTACATTGTCTCCTTGAGGATCCTGAAGGTCAGCCATGATACAAATGTTGTTGCACATGCTGAAATAAAAACATCAGAGCAGCACCCAGCCAGTGCCCAGTGACAGGGTTTCCTGCCCAGGTAGACAAGAAGAGACAAGGCTCTTGTAATCCTGTCTGAGCTGTATCTCATCTCAACATTCTTCATGAAACATTGGGTGTGGTTTGGGGGGGGAGAACAGAAGATGATGATCAACTGGATGCTTTTGTGCATTTGGTCATAAACAAATATACAAATCTCTGCTGGTGTTCACCCACAGACAATATTATAAAAGTAATACCCGAAAGTGCTACTAGATCTAAGTCTTGAAAACTTATGTTTTCCAGTAAGCCTGTTTTCTGATCTATAAATGAGAGAGTTATGGTTTTACAAAGTTCTTATGTGGATAAAGATTATATATGCAACACACTTAACACAATTACTGACTTAGAGTAAGTACTTCAGGTAATTAATGATATCCTATAATCTGTATTCAAGTCTGTTCCTTTCCCAAACAGAGGGCTAGGAAAACATTCTTCACTTTTACCCATGGATCATCCAAACGTTTCCTCTGGACTTTAAGCTCAACCAATCCCCACCACAGCCCCATTTTCCATTGCTTTGAACAATTCTTCCATGTAGAATTGAGTTAATCCACAACAGGCCAGAAAATTCACATTCTCATTCCTGAGATTGCCTGGATTCCTCTCTTTGACACCATTTCAAGGTACATGTGTTACTATTTAGGATGTCCTTAAGAACCCAAAGCTCCTCGGGAGCAGCCTGTATCCTAGTGCCCTTCAACTGCTATATCCTGTTAGTGGCCAGACTTGATTGGTGACCAGAGAGTTGTGGAGTATTCTACAGGACAGTTCTACTTTGAACCGAAGAGCAGTGAAGATTTGTGGGTGATTTTAGTGGTTCAATCTGGAGGCACCTCCGTGTGAAAATAAGGACCTGAAGGGAGTTTGCTTGTGGCTCTATCTCGGATCGATATTATTTGTCTGTATTCCCATCCCCTTGTCGATCTATTTCATTAAAACGAAACCCTCTTACAAATGCGTTCTGTGGAATTTAATGAGTCTTTACCACATGTACCAAATTACCAGCCTACCAGCGCACATTCCAGAGGAGTCTATGATGGTTTGTGTGACTTTTGATAACTCACTCATACTGTTTTGTTTTCCACTTGGAAAAGTGGTAAGAACACTCATAACAAATTCGTAAGGAAAATTGAATACCACTATATATAAGACAATTTAATACTGGAAGATTATAAATAGTAAACAAACATTAACTGTTATCATCATAATTAATGTTGACTTCTGTGACTTGTTACTAGCAGAAGAATTTAAGGGAAACCAAAATGTCTTAGTTAAACTAGCATTCTAGGGTCCCTGCTCAGTACTTGGTACAAAGCCAAGCTCAATTTCGTATTTTTCATACTGAACTGAGTAGCATCATGAATAATTTCCTAATAGTGATTATGATTTATCATTCATGCACCTGTAATGAATTTCAGCATTGAAAGAGATCGTGACCCATGAAGACTTTCAACTATAATGATGCATATTCTTTATATGTTTTTAATTTAAAAATTATACACATCCCAGCACTCGGGAGGCAGAGGTAGGCGGATCTCTGTGAGTTCGAGGCCAGCCTGGTCTCCAAAGCGAGTTCCAGGAAAGGCGCAAAGCTACACAGAGAAACCCTGTCTCGAAAAACCAAAAAAATAAATAAATAAATAAATAAATAAAAATTATACACTTTTATTAAAATTGAATTAGATAACTTTGTCCCTCTGTTTCTTCCTTGGTACCCTATCTCCAGCCCTGCACATATTCCTTCAGCTCTCCTGCTCCCTGTACCAATTCACAACTAAAAATATAAAAAATAATATAAAAATGTCCTCAGAACTTGATCCTCTCTTATTATATTCTTCTATATATTTATATATAGAAATTATATAATTCTTGGATATGAATGTATTCAAAATTTGGAAATTTTCAGAAAATAAGAAAAAGACAGGATTATAGAGCTATAATGCACTACTGTAGTGAAAGAAAGTTTAGACTTTATATTTAAAAAAATTATTAATACAATTAAAAAGGTTTAATAATTTTTACTATGATAATCACTTTAGTTTTTGTAAGTTATATTTCAAAAATTCAACAAAAGTTTTAACTGTTGAATTATATTCTAGCCATTACTATAAGATATATCACTACATGGTAATTATTAAAAATTTTTAAATAAAAGGCAATGTTAACCTGATATTTGACAAAATACATGAGACTCAGATTTTTAGTAGAAACATTTTAACAATTTCTGTAGACTTCCTATGATAGTTGTAGGAGGAAGACAGGAATACGCCCAACTGGGTCACAGTCATTCAAACCTGATTGAGTATGTGCTAAAGTAACTTCCCGCTTGGGCCAACCCGAAGTCTGCTAGGGTGGCTGGAGACTGCTAACGTGGAGACTCATGGTTGATGGAGTCAATGGAGGAAGGACAACACATCTCCAGAGGACCAGTGTGGTGCTGGGAGGGGATATAGAGGCGAGCCCAATTTCTGCAGTAAAGGAGTCTGCAGCATGCTGTGCTGCTCACTTGACTCCTGGAGTCTGTGTCGTTGACTCCTTTTGCTTTTTCGTTGATGTATGTCTAAAATAGTAAAGCAACTGAAACAATATTTCTTCTAAATTATACAAAGAAAAAGTACATGTGAAAGAAATCACTGTCACAGCAATGCCTGGAAATATGTCACGACATGCACAAAGGTAAATTTTCTTCAGTGTCAGAATGGCAGCGGTCATCCTCTTCCCTGTATATACTGGCACTGTGGAATCTTTACGGACTTCTTCCAGTAAAAAAGTCTAGACAGTCTAGAAGGGTGATGGGAAATATTTTAATGATCTTGATGAGGAACTGATGTTTTACAACTTTCCAAAACAAACAAACAAACAAAAAAATGAATTTGCTTACATTTTGGATAGTAGTTGAAGTCATCAAATGTATGGTCTGCAAGGTAAGATCCTAAGGAGCATATTTAGTAATATTAAAAAGAGAGAAAAGTCCATTGGCGAAGGGCACACCATGACTGTTTTGCCCTTTGTGAAAAATTCATTATACTGCACTGTAAAAGTAGGAGATAGCAATGTATTTGTTTAATCAACACTGCTTCACTGTTTGCTGAATTAGATTTTTCCTTGTAATCTTGAGAGAAGATGTTTGCAAGAGATACAAGTATTTAAGGTCTTTTATTCCCCACCTAATGAAAAATAAAGTCAAATGGCCTGGAACTGTAGGGATTATGATACTAATTAGTGAAAGAATATGTTACTTTAGGCAATGTTGATTGAAAGTTGAAAGGCTGATCAGACAGACTTGGTTTCTGATTCTTACTTAGCTATCAGAGAGAATATTTAACAGTTCTCAAGCTTCTTTATTTGAACTATAAGATGAAAATATAATAACCACCACAAGGTTTTAATATTATAGTGGTTATCCCCTGAAAACATATTTAAATTATATGCACTGAATAGGTTTGTCTGGTAGTCGTGTAGCAGGTGTGGAACAGACACAAGGGAAGTTGTAATGGTGAAGTAACAAGATGTATTATACACATATAAGAAATTGTCAAATAAAATTAGTTAATAAAAAAATTAATCTTCCCAGTTCTTACCCTTACATTTTGTTCTGAAAATAAAGGGGAAATGCTGGCAAATGAAGGAGGAATGAAGATCATGGATATACATTATCAACATTCATGAAAATCATATAAACCACCCTAATTTCAGAAGACATTTAATTATATCAAAAAATTTAGAAACTTGACTTCACATGATAAAATTCAGATCCAAATTGTTTCATTTTATTTTTCAAAGATATGAAAGAAACAATAAGATACCAAAGGCTCAAAAATTCCCTTTCTGGAATAACATGGACCAAATATTGAAATGAAGATTATTTTGAAATTTTTATTTTAGAAGAGATTTAGAATGCTCAGTTATAATAAAAATTACCTGTATTCTAAGTAATACTCTAACAGAAGATATTTATAGATATATGGCATAAATCACACATTTAAAACCACAAGTGGATAAATATTAAGGAAAAATAGCTTTTCTGTTTCAAGTAAAAAAAAATCACTGAAATGACCTTTTAATAAATTGTTAAGAAATGTTTACTAAAAAATTTAACTCTTAAAAGCTGAGAGTTTGAGTATTTCTTAAGAAATTGAAAAGACTTACAATAAAACAACTCTACAATGAACTGTCACTTTGTAATTAAGATCACAGCATGATTTTCTTAGTGTATTATCATTGTGAAATGTCCTAATTCAACCAAATAACTTTTAAGCAGAGTTATGAGGAAAGTCAAGGAAAACTGAAACATAAATTCTGTTATTTGTCCATCAAATAAAATGTATCAGGATTGACACACTAGGAATACTGGCAGCATATACCCCAAACATGCCGATTCTGGGCCTACACCCGAAGAAATTTGTATTCTCCTATAGAGATACTTGAATATTATTCACTGCTATTCATAACTATCCGTAGCTATTCATAACTAGGAAACAGAATCAACCTAGATAACCTTCACCTGATAAATATATAATGAAAAGATAGTAAACATACTCAACTGTTAGACAAAAAGAAAAAGTATGAACTCTTCAGGAAAATGAATGTAACTGGAAAAATTATAGTGAGTGATATAAACCAGGCCCAGAAAGACAAGCCCCTCATGCTCTCTTTCTTTCTCATATGGGGACATCAGATTAGAATCTTTAGTTTTGTGTATTTAACTTGGAGTAGCCATTGAATCCAGGAAAGTAGAAAGGGGCCACTGGGTAGGGTTTTGTTTTAAGAGGAGGATACAGTAGAACACATGTAAAATGAAAATAGATTTTTTTCTTTCTTTTATTTTGTTTTCATTTTTCTCTCTTTTTTTTTTTTTTTTTTTGGTTTTTCGAGACAGGGTTTCTCTGTGTAGTTTTGCACCTTTCCTGGAACTCACTTTGTAGACCAGGCTGGCCTTGAACTCACAGAGATCCGCTTGCTTCTGCCTCCTGAGTGCTGGGATTAAAGGTGTGTGCCACCACTGCCCAGCTTTTCCTCTTAAATTTTATCTGGGAGCAGGGCTGCAAGGGCAGAGGGAAGATAACCAGGGATGGGAAATAAGTGGGACTAGATGCATGATGTGAAAGACACAAAGAATAAATAAAAAGAAGTAAAAGGAAAGAAAATACAGATTGGAAATATTGGGGGTGAAAATCTTTAAAAAGATGGGGTGGGAGTGGAAGAAATGAATGTGCAGAGGGAAGGTTGACCAAAATGAAGCAATATAAAGAAGTCATATGGAAACTTACTATCATATGACCCAATTAAAAATCATAAAAGAGAGTTAGAACATACATACCCTGAATAGCTCGATAATACTGATCCTAGAAGCAGTGAGCGCTAAGCAAAACTAGCACCAGGTATGGAATTACTCCACATGAGTGTTGGGACAAACAGGCCCCAAAATACCCCCAAATAATACTGACTCACCATTCTCTTGGTTACCTACCAGAACTGGATGACAAGACCCAGTTGCTGAAATTTGCCATATAACTTAGTTGTAAGGTGTAGATAAATCAAGACAGAACTTAGTTCTGCATGCCCTCCCTGCTAGATTACTTTCACAGGCTTGGAAGATGCCTCCTGGGATTCTTTTTTTTTTTTTTTTTTTTTTTTTTTTTTTTTTTGGTTTTTCGAGACAGGGTTTCTCTGTGTAGCTTTGCGCCTTTCCTGGAACTCACTTGGTAGCCCAGGCTGGCCTCGAACTCACAAGAGATCCACCTGGCTCTGCCTCCCAAGTGCTGGGATTAAAGGCGTGCGCCACCACCGCCCGGCTAAAGATTTATTTATTTATTATGTATACAGTATTCTGTCTGCATGTATACCTGCAGGCCAGAAGAGGGTGCCAGATCTCATTACAGATGGTTGTGAGCCACCATGTGGTTGCTGGGAATTGAACTCAGGACCTCTGGAAGAACAGTCAGTGTTCTTAACCGCTGAGCCATCTCTCCAGCCCCCTCCTGGGATTCTTGAGGAGAAAAGGCATCAATGGTCTTAACCAGCTATGAACACAGTGGTGGTGGACAGGAGCCATTGTTTCAGACGTGTACCCACTGGTGAGCCCTCCAGGCTACAATGAGTAATTCTAAACCCAGGGTCACAAAGATGCCCTTAATTAAATAATGAATAATGAAATAATCTGACCAAAAAGACAACCTTGGGAACTCAAAATTCCAGGCTATAGTTCACCATTGTGAGGAAGTAAAGTCAGGTACTGGTCACTGAGCAAAGTGAATAAATGCACACATGCCCAGTATACACCTTGTTTTCTCCATTTTTTTACACTCCAAGACCCACACCCAGCAAAAGTTAATATGGTGAATTGGGTGAGTCTTCTCAAGTCAACTAAGGCAACAAAGTAGATCCCACACAGACATGCTCACAGACCAACTTGATCTACACAATCTTTGAGACTTCCTTCCAAGATTTTTCTATATTTTGTCAAATTGATATTTAAAACTACTCCTTAAACTATAATTCCCTAGGGGGAAAAACATGTTAAAGCTGTCAAACAACTTTACAGAAAGAAAAGTTAGTCACAATGATAACATTACTGTGTAGCATAGCCAGACTAAATGGCAAATGGCAATATTTTCAAAGATGGAAAACTATTTCTTCATTTTTGAAAAATCGTAAAATTTTACTTCTGCACAGCATAGGCGGAAGTGGAGCAGAAGAAGGTTAATACAGGAATGGCACGGCGTCGGTTCTGAAAACTGTCTAAGTAGCATTAGACAAATATGAAAAATAAACCATTAATGATAAGAATTTCAGTGTACTTAGAATTGATGCATATTTGCTGTGTGTGTGTGTGTGTGTATGTGTATTTCTCTGTAGCACATATACTTTCTGGAGTAAACAGTTCTAACATAAATTATAAGCCTATAACTTTTAGGCCATTTTATTTCTATTTGTCATTACATTTAAAAACTTGTTTAAGTTTATAAAAGTAGTTTAATCAATTTCATATGTACAGTATAATTTATATTCTCAAATATAATACATGTTACAGTTATTTGAGCTCACATGAGGCAGAATAATGCTCTTTGGTAAGACAAATAATATAAAATATGAATATTCATCTCATTCTTCCCACAAAATAAATGCAAAGAAAATAGTGGGGTTTTGAATAGCATGCTTACTGCTGCCTGATCTTTCTTCTATTTAATATGTGGCATTTAAATTTCAAAGAAGGAACCAATATACAAAGGAATAAATGCTTTTTGAGCCTCATCTCAAAACTGCATTTTGTAGTGATTATTCAGAAAATTTCAGTATGCTTTTAATTAAAATAGAGTTACATCACTTTTTCTCATCTCTTTCATCCCTCCAGCCCCTCCCAGCTACTCAAACTCTCAAGTTCATGGCCCTTTGTTTTCTTTATTATTAGGACAATTACAAAGAACTAAGACAAGAACTAAGGCAGTGTGGGGACTAAGAAGAGACCAAACAATCTTATTTCCAGACCTATGCCTTGGACAAGGGTGTGTGATTTAAACAGGGGAATTCAAAATGGCAAACTCATTACAGAAATATAGTCTTCTGACTTTTTTCCCTCTTTTTCGTACTCTATTTGAATGTATGGTTTGATTTTCATATGCATCTTTTTCACCTTATATAGAAGTACTTCTCAAAGTGAAGAAAAGGGATGGAAATTTGTGAAGAGGTACAGAATTACTTTTCAATAGGAAATAATGCTCAGATTCCTAGATTTAATTGGTAAACTTCCCTAAAATGTGTCTATTTGAGTGTGTTCTTTGGGGTCAGGAAAGATGCTGTGTGGGAATAATCTCATCTATGTGCTGTCATAACATGCTAACAAAACCTCTTAAATGTCAGGGAATATATTCACAATTCTGGTGATTCCAAGTCTTCCTCAACACAATATTACAGGTTGGTGGTAGATGTCTCTCTTGTCTTCCTGTTGATGGTACTGCTGGCATTAGAGAGGAGATTCTCTCATGTTTGTGAAATTTTGAATGTCTCTGGACAGGTGAGACAATGGCAAGAGTGAAGCCTGTTTCCATTTAAAGTCTTCTTTCAACTAGAACTCTTGCTGAAAAATTATCCTTGTGTAGAGTTCATTTTGCCAGTTATAATTCTGTCTACCCTCCCTGTTCCCTCTGTATCTGTTTATACTTGAGTATGAATTTTTAAGGAAGATAGAAACCAGCGAACTGCATTTTTCAGATTTTCTCAGTCCATTTTCATCTTCTTCAGTACCCCATTAGAAATAGTCAAAGGAGAAAGAAAAAGAAAGAAAGGAAGGAGGAATACAGGGAAGGCTTGCATTTGGTTTGTTTTCCTCTATCTTGCCAGTTCTCTGGATATTCATGGATTTTTTGAAGTTGTAGTAACTACAGGACAGAATTCCTTTCTTAACCCAATCAGTGTTCCACCTGTCTCTCTGGGAGTCCTGTCATTGCCAGGGATTCACTGATGACTCTCATTTGACTGCTTTACAGCATTATGAGTGATGACTTGTGCTCTCAAATCTGCAAATGCTTTATCAAGCATTTTCACACCTACACAATCAACTCTATCAAGTCTCTGTAATTGGACCTTGCCTGAGGTCCAAGTGAAGAGCACATATACAAGAAATAAAGAAAGCAGAGGAGACCAGTTTCACTTGGGATGAATTGTTTCCCCAACCACGCTTTATCTGTTCATCGCAAAAATAAGTTTACTGTTGAAATTAGCTATTTTTGACATCTCTGTGCGGCCATTACACTCGGTATAGAGGAAAAGGCTGGTAACCAGCTTCATTGAACTGTGTTTCAATGAGTTACAAAGGAGCTAAAAATATTCACACTTCTGCTAAAGCAATTCTATTTTTTAATCAAAAATTACACTTTTAAACTTTATTATGAAAGAAAAGTTGCAAACAAAAATAAATCACACATCAGAATGAACCAGACCCAAAGTTTATACAGCTCAGTGAACTATACAGTGGCAATCGCCATTTGGAGCAAACTTTGTGTTTTATACTTTCACTATCAAATATATTTTTATGTACATATCTACCATCAAAAATGAAGTAAACATTGGAAGTAAGTTACTTAATATTTTTTTGAATTAAAGTGACTTAATATTTTTTGAATTAAAGAGAAAATAAATATTTTATTAACTTTAATGGTCATTTGGATACTAAGAATGCTCATTTTCTTATTTATTTAATATTTTGCAAATCTCAGACTGAAGCCTGTGTCTCTATCAGTGGACTATGTTTCTACATACTTATTTGTGTATTTGGAGTCAAAATATAAAGTTTTCTGTCATTCTTCAACTACTTATTTGCTCATTTATTAATTGTTTATCTAAGAAACTGTTGTTTCTTAAGTACAATGTTAAAATTTGGAACTTTTCTTGAAGGAAATTCCTTTCAGCTATTTTTGAGGAAATGGGTCTCCTATGTCTTAACTTTTAATCTCTGAATCCTCTGCTTCAACATATAAACGTTCTACAATTTCTCCCAGCTAAACAGTGATGATTCAACTATATTATCCTTAGTCTTTTCATCACTGCCTGTTAGTTATATTATTCCCTTTGGGCTGATCACATTTGTGTCACAATTTATGTCTGTCTGTTAGCTGGCTTTATATTTGCACTTCTATCTATGATACCATTTCAGGTTTTCATACTGACGTAAGTTATGCTCTCTGTAGATTAAAAAGCAAACGTCTTAGATGCCTTCAATAATAACTAGCATAAAAATAGGACAATAATTTGAAGGAGAGTAGGGAAGGAAAATGTAAAGGGTTTGTAGAGAGGGAAGGGAAAGGAGAAAGGTAATCAAGTTATAATTTCAAAAATACTTTAAAAAGAGTTGGAGGGAAGGGACTTGGGATGGAGGGTGTTGTATGGGGAAGGAAGAGGGAGCACTGATATGACTATACTTCAATTAAAATTAATAAAAATAAGAATGTAGTAAAAAAAGAATGTAAAATGTATGTCTCACAAAGGAAATATCTTTGTTGTATATAATGTTGTTCTGCTTTATCCACCTCTAAATTTTCACTATAGTTTCTTACTAAGTAAGTATTCCTAATTTTAGAATTCCCTTTTTAAAATTTTTTGCAGAAGCTTATATATTTTTGTATCAGTATTTTGTGAAGAAAATATGAATACTCTGGGATTTAATTTTATCAATGTGAAGATTTTCAGATCTGTGTATCCAGCTGAGACACTTGTATGTCACATCCCATTAATCAGTTTCATGATGATTGATTCACCAACTTGCCTTAGGGCAATTCAAATTCTAAATATCCAAAACCCAATTTATCATCATCTCTTTAAAACTTGTATATCTCCCCTCTTACCCAACTTGTAGACAAGAGCCATCTGGTTGTCCTAATTTGATGTATAGAAGTATTATCTTTGTCTTTTAACCTTTATTATCTTTATCCTTTAGTCAAAAGAGACATGAAGCAGACAGTATTATTAGTATGTGAGTTTTTTCTATACTGATCTATAATTTTAGCAAAACCCTAATAAAAATTCCAATAAATTACCATGTATACAGTGACAAGCATGTTTTAGGTTTACATAGAAAGACAAAAATCCCTGAAGTAACCACAAAACAGAAGGAAAGGAACAAAGTTCGAGGATGCAGAATATCCACATTTCAAGGCTTGATACAAAGTTGCATCAATCAGAAAGTGTAGCATTGACAAAATTATGGATAATTGAATAAAATAAGAGCTCATATACGTAACCACACAAATATAGTCAAGATATCTTTGACAATGTTGCAAAGGTTATTTCAATGGAAAAGGGACAGCTTTTCTCAAAAATAGTGCATGAACTTTTGAATGTCTATATGAACAAATCAATCAGTCTCTGACCTGATCCCTTTTAAAAAATTAATACTAACTGAATCATGACCTCAATTGAAAATGTAACCCAAAAAACACCATGAGATAATATCAGAGTGATGTTCAATTTGTCAATACGGTTTTTATCTGTGTGATAAATGTACATGACTTTAATTTAGTGCATAATCATTGTAAGTATGTAATTTGGTGGCATTACGCACATGCCACCAAAATGTGCTAGAAATGAATTTGTAGACACAGCTCTAGGATCCAAGTCTATGAAAGAAAAAGTTGATGGTGTTAGAAATCTCAACATCAGGCAAGTCACAGATGATGAAAGCAACTATAAAGCAATGCTCGGTGAAAATATTTTTATGTCAAATATGCAAGTGATTCTTAAAATGTCAAGACAAAAGCTGGCCTAATAAAAGGAGATAAACCTAAATAGAAAAGTCACCTACAGTATATTTTTATGAAAAGTAAGCAGGCAAGAATGTGTTAAGCGTCATATGTTGTTGGGGAATTTTCAAACTAAAACAACAATATGATACTATAATAAAATAAGAGCCGGGCGGTGGTGGCGCACGCCTTTAATCCCAGCACTCGGGAGGCAGAGCCAGGCGGATCTCTGTGAGTTCGAGGCCAGCCTGGTCTACCAAGTGAGTTCCAGGAAAGGCGCAAAGCTACACAGAGAAACCCTGTCTCGAAAAACCAAAAAAAAAAAAATAATAATAATAAAATAAAATAAAATAAGAATGACTGGTACCATGAACACTGACACCAGTAGATGCAGGTGATGTTGGAGAGATACAGAAACTATCAGTCATTGTTGGTAGAAATGCATAATTGGTGCCACCTCCTTAAAAGACAGTTTGAAAGTTTCTCACAAAACTAAATATACCTTTACCAAAAGATCAAGTAATTATGTTACTTATTTGTCTAAATGACTTAAAAAAGCATTTCATAGCTATGACATAAACTTCTATGCAAGTATTTCTACTAAATTTGTTCCGGATTGACAAAACTTAAAAGTATTAAAGAATTAGTTCAATAAATGACTAAAGATGTATACACACACACACACACACACACACACACACACACACACATACACACACATACACACACACACACACACACACACACACACACACACACACACACACATACATGTACCAACCATAGAGACCTGGAGGTCTGTACAGACAGGCAGTGACAAGGAAGTGAGGTGGCTGGGCTAAGAGCCAATAAGAGGGCAAAACAGCAAGGCAATAAAAGCACAGATTAGACAGGAAGTAGCCCCCTTTGGTAGCTGCAGAGCTGGAGAGGTAAGGTTGGTGGCTCTCACTATTTCCCTGATCTCTAAGGCTTTCACCACTATATTTGGTTCCATGTTTCTTATTTAATAAGACCATTTAGAAATTCATCTACAATTGGTGCCCATGGAGCAAGAATTCATTAAAAAACTGTTGGTAGCCTTGACTGGAGCTACAAGCAATCTGGCTACACAAAGCTGGAGCTCCTTGGGGCCAGATCTCCAACTTACGGGTCCGGAGCTGCAAGTGGCCCAACTGCTTGTGGGTTTACAGACCGCTGGGTCAGGCCCAGTATGTCTCAGACTAGAGCATGTGGCTGGACTTTCTTTAGCTTTTAGCTTTTAGTAGGTTCTCGTTCTCTCTCTCTCTCTCTCTCTCTCTCTCTCTCTCTCTCTCTCTCTCTCTCTCTCTCTCTCTCTCTCTCTCTCTCTCCATTCCCATTTTGGACTGCCCCCATGCTAGGTAGCTGCTTTGAAATTCCCTTGGACTTCTACTGTTCTACTCAGACTTGGTAAGTCAATTAAGATTAAGGGAGAAACTAGTTAAAAGAGAACTTTTTCCCACATTAAATAAATGGGAAACACTTTTACATTGGAAAGAAATTAATCTTTGTTTGAAAACACATTAGGCAGTCTGAAAATGGAACAATTAAATGAAAGAATAATTTATGTTGATGAGATGTATATAACATATTATTTGTTTAATTATCCTTATTTTAGTATTAAAAAGGTTGGTCAATTTAAGTGTCAAGATAAAAGCTTTAGAAAAACCTGTTAAAATGAATTATATAGAAATTCAGACTCAGACAGAAGAATTTAATGGTTAAATTATTTCAGAATTGAATTATACAGTTACCAAACTTAATTTATCTGGTAGCCTTACAGGAACTACCTGCTCAAGGGCATGTATAAGCTAACTGGACTACAGTGGAAATGTTAGATTTAAGGAAGTTATAATATCATATGGCATGCATTCTCCATTCATAAAGCAAATGTTAAACTCGTGGTCAACTTGTAATAGGATTATTCCTCAGGACTGGAAAGAATTGGTAACAGCTGTCCTGGAATCAGGAGCACAGTTACAGTGGCAAACCTGACTTAAGAAGGAGGCTAAGACAATAGAAAACCAATATAGGACTAGAGGTGTGGAAATTTCCTAGGATCAGCCTCTTGGAGAAGGTGAATACTCTGATTTACGAAGACAATGTTTATATGATAACCAACCCTTAATTCTATGCCACATGGCAGCCATGAATGCATGGGACAGAATTGAGGAAGCAGGAAAAAAGATTGAATCATTCACAAAATTTATATAGGGCCCCAGAGAATCCTTCACGAATTTCTTACAAAGGCCATCTTCAGCAGTAAATAGAATGGTACCAAATTCAGAAGCTAGACAGATAATAATTGAATCTTTGGCTTTTGAGAATGTGAATGCAGCATGCAAAAGAATAATCAGACCATTAAAGGCAAGATTAGCACCCTTGAAGGATTGGATCAGGGACACAATTAATACTGAGTCTCATGACCATGATGATATGTAGATAGGAGAGGTGATGTCAAAAGCTTTCAGGAAAAATATCAGATGTTTTGGTTGTGGCAAAAAAGGTCATTTGAAAAGGGAGTGTAAACAGGGCATTCCTAGAAAGAATGTTTATTCAAGGAACAACAGCAACAGAATGCCCATCCCTTCTGGATTATGCAGAAGGTGTGGTATGGGTGAACAATGGACCAATTCAGGACAAAAGGGAATTGTTAGTTCTGTAAAATATGTCATACCTACATACCACACTGTTTATTCCTGCTGTTCCACAACCCTTAAAGCCTGAAAATCCTGGAGGTAGTTAAAGATGCCTCAAGTTTGAGTCAGCAGTTGTAGCAAGTGCACCAAATTAATTCAAGAGGCCATTTATAGTGGAAACCCAGGTAATGGTTTCATGTATATATGAAACTGTTCTAAAGAACTGAACTGTCATCTAACTCTGCCCCTCAGCTCTGACTGTGCTGTTACTCCCTTTGTCACAGCCTGCGTGATTACTCACGCATGCAGCTATGACAGTGCTCAGTCCAGCCTATTTTAGTGTATTTCAAATTCCTACCCCACATCGCTTTCAAGATGATGTTCCTAAATTGTATATTTTATTGTTGCACTTTCCTGTCTGAAATGTTTCAGGAGTTTCTGTCAGCTCATGTTTTTGGTTTTTTTATTTGTTTGTTTGTTTTGTGTGTGTGTGTGTGTGTGTGTGTGTGTGTGTGTGATGGAATGGCTTCAGTGGTTTTCTGCATGCGTGATCTTGTGTGAGAGTGGGTTGTGCTATTTTACTGACTTCAGGAATCACTAATCAACTACCTTCCCCACCTGGAACTCAATTTACCATTTACATCATCTAAAGCATTAACTTACCCTGTTTCTTCTACTCAATTTCTTTTGCATCTTATTCTGCAATCATTGGTTCCCTTATCAGCTTATGACAGCAAACCGATGGGCTCCTCAATAACAGATGCTTTATATTTCCTGGTCATTTATCTCCAGTTGCATACTGATCTTTTATATTACTATAAATTGGTGTAAACACTCATATAATTAAATTTAATATATAAATGAGTTAAGGGTACCCCATGTGAGACACTAGGCATAGCTAGCAGTTGTAGTTCCTCCTTAAAAGTAAAATAGAAATATACAATTTTCCATCTGCTAAAAGACAAAGTAAACCAATTGAACTAAAGGCTAATAAATGAGAAGTTGAAATGAGCTAATGACTTTTGAAAATGGGAGTTAAATGATTAAAGATGTACTTTAAAAAGATTAATTAGGCACTTGAACAAAAGGGAGAATAGAAAAAAGTTGGTAGTGAAAACTAATTACCAGATCATAGCAACAATTCAAAACCTATGGCAACAAGTATGTGCGGCGTGAAAGTGACCATAACAATGAAGGCTAAAGAAGACTGGCTAAATTCAACAATGACGGGCTCTAGATGGCTGTGTTATAGTGCAGCTCTGCTTGAGAGGCAAACAATAGGATTGGAAGCATTGACCCACAGCAGAACTTGCAGAGAAAGCTGTTCTCAAAAACAAAAGAGTTAAGATTCAAAACAAGTTCGCATTATTATCCTAAGTTTAATGTAAACGTAGGACAGTCTGTTTCTGCACTTCTTCAGAACAGGGAGCTCTTTTCCTTCCCTCATGCTCCCACTCACATCAACAACAAAGAGACAAGAAAACATGTCAGGAGCGTCATGATTTCATTTGAAATAAGTATATTAAATAAAGGCATGCTGTTGAATCATTTGTTGTGATCCAAGCATTTTCCAAGTAATTATACCTAACACATGATTTATTCTAGCTCTATTAGTAGATTAAAAATATTTTTCTCCTTTATTGATTCTCTCCTCCTAATTATACACAAACATGATTTACTTCATGCTTATGAATAGATTATAACTATTAGTTGGACATTTTTTCTCCAATACTAATGACACAATTCTTTATGAAAGTCTTTATTTGTTAAATATATCTACAATTTAAATCCATTGGAATTCATGAACTAATTTTCTCCTTCCAGGATTTCTAAGCAATAGATCTCATCTCCTTAGCCTGCATTTTGCATAGGTTAACCTTTTTAGCTCTTGCCCTTTTACCAGGCATTTTTGCAGGCAGCTGTTTTTGCTTTTCTATTACTTTTACCTTCTTTCTCATTTATGTCATACTTAACCTCTTGCAATTTGTCTTCTGCAGGTTCTCCCACAGAAATGTTTCTCTAAAAGGTCACCATTGACCTAGATCTTGCCACATCCAATAGAAATTTGCTGCCTTTACATTCTATAGCCCTGGGCACACCAATAAAACAGTCAGAGGGAGCTCGAGAGAAAACTCACTAAATATAATACTTGCTCCATAAACCTAAGGAACAGATTTCAAATCCCAGAACCCAGGTTCAAGAACTGGGAGTATCTGTACACTCTCCTGTAAACTCAGTGCTATGGGAGGTATAGACCAGGGAAATCAATGGGATTTCTGGTCACCAGTCTACTTCCAGGCTCAGTAAGAGTTCTATAATGAGAGTATAAAGCAGAGATTAATCAATCAGGACCACTTGATGGCTTCCTCTGTCCACCATGCATGGAGGAGTGTGTGCATCATATACAGACCTACACATACCACATAGGTGTACACCACCCTCTCCATCCTATAAGTATACACACAATACCAGTAACCATAAATAATAATAATAATAATAATAATAATATAGTATCTCTGGTATTGCTACTGAATTTCTTTTTTATGGAGGAATAGGTTTATTTCAGCTTACATATCTTGATCACAGTTCATCATAAAGGGAAGTCAAGGCAGGAACTGATGGCAGGTACCTGGAGGAAATAATTGAAGCAGAGACCATGGAGGAGCACTGCTTACTAGATTGCTCAGCTTCCTTCCTTCCTCCCTCCCTCTCTCCCTCCCTTCTTCCTCCCTCTGTCCTTCCTTCCATCCTTTCTTTCTTCCTTCCTTCCTTCCTTCCTTCCTTCCTTCCTTCCTTCCTTCCTTCTTTCCTTCCTAGACAGGTATCTACATAACCCTGGCTTTCCTGAACTCACTATGTAGACCACGCGGGCCTCAAACTCATTGAGATGTGCCTTTGCCTCCCAAATGCATACACACCAACAAGCTTGACTTCAGCTTGCTCTCTCTCTCTCTCTCTCTCTGTCTCTCTGTCTCTGTCTGTCTGTCTGTCTGTCTCTCTCTCTCTCTCTCTCTCTCTCTACTTTTTTCATGCAGTACATCCCAACCACAGTTTCCCTCCACTCCTCCTAGCTCTCCTCACTTCCCCTCTGCCCAGATCCACTCTCCTTCAATTTCCTTTTCAGAAAAGAGAAGGATTCCAAGAGATCACAGAGAGACCACAGCCAGGTAGGACAAAGCAAAATACAGTAAGACAAGGCAAATGCCTTCATATTGAGGCTGGATAAGGCAATCGAACAGGAGGAGAAAGTCCAAAGAGCAGGCAAAAGAGTCGGAGACACGTCTGTTCCTACTGTTATGAGTCCCACAAGGATACCAAGCTGAGGACTAAGGTTACTTTTTCCAGATGTGGCTGAGATTGCTTAGATAGAATGAGTGCTTCCTAGATTTTTGAAATTTCTCAATCTTGAGGCACTATTAAGCCAGATTCTAAAATTGACCTATAATATTAAGAACTGTTTTGATCCAGTAGGTGCAAGGGTCCTGAATGGTGAGGTGCTCAGTGGGAGGACCAGGGATGAGAAAAAAAGATGGGAAAAGACAAAAGCAATAGCTGGTACCAGGAAATCTTGCAGAAGCCAATGACTTATGCCAAGTAAGTTTATTAAGAGGTACAACATATATACTATTTTCAGGAAGAAAATGATCAATGCTGGAAGAGAGCTATGTCAAAAACATTGGCAAAGAGAATGGAGCATATCAGACACAGCTGCCTATGGACTGATAATCACAGACCAAGGGAATGAATGGGTCCCCAGAAGTTGTAATCCTGACTTCTCTGAGGAGTCACTGTCTCCAGCCCTAGACCATCCTTGCAAGTCATCTCCTGGACTAGGACATCAGGGCCTCTGAGAAGTCTTGGGTATGTCTGTGTCGTGATGTATTGTGTCTCCCAATATATTGTGCACCCTAATAAAGCTTACCTGAGGATCAGAGGACAAAGCCATCCACTATACTAAACATAGAAGTCAGACAATGGTAGCATACACCTTTTACCCTAGCATTCAGGAGGCAGAGATCCATCCAAATCCCTGTGAGTTCAAAGCCACACTGGGAACAGAGCCAGGCGTCATGGCACACGCCTTGAATTTCAACACTAGTTAACCATAAAGGTCTGGAGGTCTGTACAGACAGACAGGAAGTGATGTAGCTGGGTGGAGAGAGGAAGTGAGATGCAAAACAGAAAGGGATATAGGTGTGGGTACACAGGAAGCAGCCCTCTTTGGAGACTGAGGGCTGGTAAGGTGATGTTGGCTGTGGCTTGTCCTACTGCTCTGATCTCTCAGGTTTTAACCCCAATATCTGACTCTGGGTTTTTTTTTTTTATTAATAAGACCATTTAGCAATTCGTGTTATCCAAAATATAAAACAAAATTAAATAATTTTTAAAAAATCCACCACTTAGTGTACTTTAAATTCTTTTCTCCCTGATAAGAATGAAGATTGAGGTTATGGCTTTTTCTTGTTTGGTGGTCACTTGCTCCATCATGTTTTTATTTCTCCTCACCTCTCTGGGACACCCTGAAGAAAGAATCAAGGATCCGGGAAGAAGCACCATTTAAGCCTGTGTGCTCTCTCTTTCTCTCTTTTCTCTCTCTCTCTCTCTCTCTCTCTCTCTCTCTCTCTCTCTCTCTCTCTCTCTCTCTCTCTCTCTCTCTGTTTTTTTAAACTATCTGAGACAAAAACCACCCATCCTTGATCTCTAGAGGATGGAAAAATAGAAAAAATAGTACAAGTAATTTGACATCATAAGTAATGTACACAGATAGATGGAAGAAAGAAAAGTTCCAACTTGTATAATTTCAAAATTCTTATGTCAATGCTTTCTGTCATTCATACAGGTGGCCTTACTTTCTGTTATCAGTCTGGCCTGTCAGTGTAGAGGTATTACAATTGCCTTCTCTGCCTTCTGTTTGCTCAGTCTCTTTTGAATGTGGATGTGATGTTCCAAGACAGGATCTCTTTCTCTTCAGGCTTGTGACCTACTCATATTTTGTGGTTCATCTTTTTACTGCACCCTGGAAACCTTCTTAGGACACCCACTCTTTTATCTACCCTCCCGCAGTCCACATACAACAAGAAAATTATATGCAAAGGGAAGATTCTGCAAGCTGGCCCCGGGCTTTCCTCCTGTTCCATTTGTGTAGCTTATGTCTGAGATCTGGGCTTCCACTCCGCTTTTCTCTCTCATTTCAAAAGGAATTAGGTAAGTTCCACCCAAGCATCTTCTTGGGCTATAGAATGACATGCAAGAGGCTCACATTAGATATTTGTTTCTCTTAAATTATATACCCAATTCCCTGCTTCTCTCCAGTTTAAAGGGTCACAGATATCATCTGAAAGCAAGAAAAATGCCACTATTACCTGCTTACATCCATCACATACACAATTTGTAGGTATTGGTTTTTAAAGTTAGAATAATAAAGATTTAAAGGTATTTCTGTCCAGTATAGAAACTACCAAAGGCACTGGAGAACTTCAAAGAAATGTTAGGAGGAAAGTGCTAGTGATTGAAACAGTTAGCCTGGAAAAGGTTAATTTCTCTGTTATATAAAACTCCATCATAGAGGCCCACATTTATATATATATATATATATATATATATATATATATATATATATATATATATATATATATATAGTGATATTTTATTTGTGCTGAAATGTGGTGATATTTTATTTGTATGTTAATAAAGTTTGTCTGGAGATCAGAGGAAATAGCAAGCCTTTAATACAAAAATCAGGCAGTGGTAGCACATGCCCTTAATCCGATCACTTGGCAGGCAGGGTCTCTGTGTGTTCAAGGACACACTAGGGAACAGCCAAGCATGGTGACACACGCCTTTAATCCTAGTACCAACCATAGAGACCTGGAGGTCTGTACAGACAGGCAGTGACAAGGAAGTGAGGTAGCTGGGCTAAGAGCCAATGAGAGGGCACAGAACAGCAAGGCAATAAAGGCGTGAGTAGATAGGAAGTAGCTCTCTTGGGAAGCTATGGAGGCATGGTGAGGTAAGGTTAGCTGGTGGCACTCGTTATTTCCCTGATATCTAAGGCTTTCACTCCTATATTTGGCTCCGTATTTTTTATTTAATAAGACCATTTAGAAATTTGTCTACATATATATATACAGAGAGAGAGAGAGAGAGAGAGAGAGAGAGAGAGCAATCATATCTATGTAATATGAACTCAAGTAAAATGACCACTAAGCTTATCTTTTGCCAGTGCATTCTCATATCAGCACACAAGTAAAAGAATGACTATCTCTTTGCATGATATTAAAAAGCATTCTCATCATTAAAAAAAATCAAAATCCACTAAACAAGAAAAATCTAAGACTTCAGCATTAACTGTAAGTAAAAATGTTTTACTTATTAACAAACATTTTAGACTACCAGCTAATTTTCCTCTGGAATGCATTTTTGAAGAATTCATCTGTTTTCTTTCACCTCAATGACTGTTTTAATAGCTCTAGTTCTGTCTCCAGACGGCCTTTTATCTGAGCCCCAGTGCTCTGTTACAACTCCTGCAGAACATCTCAAGTCACACAGGCTTCCAAATTTGGGCAACTCTAAAATCAACTTAACTACCTTACTTTCTCAAAACACCTTGTGTTCTCAGTGTATTAAAAGAAATAAACTATTTCTCACCTAAGAAACAAGATCTGCCCACTGGTGTAATAGTGCCATGAATTTCACTGGAGTAAAAGACCACTCTTTGATTTCATCTCAGGTCTGCTCCATGAGATGGGACCCATTTCTGGCACTGTTAACTAAGAAAAAACAAAACAAACAAACAACAGCAAAAAAAAAAAAAAAAACTGTGGCGAGACAGTTCATTGGCTCCAAGGGAGAACTCAATACCATTATTCTGCTAAGCGGATAATACTATTGAAATAACTTCTAGTGACCTATTGCTTTATCCATACATCAGTGCCTCACTCACCCCTCATTAGAGAAGCTTCCTCTTGTAGTAGATGGCAATTAACACAGTAATCCTCAACTTGCAATGTGCAGAAGATAAGAGACCTCAACTCCAAATGGAATACACATGGCACAGCCCCTTTCCTCCAAGGCTCAGGAACCTTCACAGAAGAGGGGCGGGGGAAGATTTTAAGAGCCAACAGTGGTGAATAGTATCAAGGAAGCATTTGGGGAACACAAAAGGGCAGTTGCACATATGAACTTAGCAGTTGTGGCAGTTTGCACAAGACCAGCACAACCTCAAGACAGAAAAAATCCCAACATGGAGGGGGATTGTATGCACAAATTCCCATCAGTAGCTGAGGAAGAGCTAAAATCAACTTTCTTTAATGATGTAATCCCTGCAAAATCTACCACACTCCAGGGCAGGCTCCACTCTTATATAGTAAAGAGTACTCTACGGGTTATATTAAAATAGCGATATTGTCCTGAGGTAATATAGCTGACAACAATGAAAAATGTTATGTTCTGATATGTCTGTGTGATAGTAACCTTACATGCACATCATGTGAATGGCTCAGAGCTAAACACACTGCTATGGAGCTATTGGGTATTGTGAATGTAGATTATTGAGTTTTGCTTTTTATATTCTATGAATGACCTTCAGATAGAAGGAAAATGATTAAAATGTTTCTGTATGTGGCTTCATATGACTCATTTGAGGTCTTTATGTTGGAACTGAGAAAATACTGATTATTTAAATGTATGTATGTGTGTGTGTGTGTGTGTGTGTGTTTATAAGTGTGTGTGGAATTTAATATTTAAACTCCCTTGGTAATATAATTCTTGTTATTTCCCCAAGGGGAAAAATCTGTTAATAAAAAATGTGTTTGAAACACTGCTTTAGTCAATTCAGGATTATGTAAATATACATTGTTATCTTCTCCCTGCAACTCAGCTTTCAGGATTTTCATCTTCTTTTATATGAGCTATATGACCCCAAACCTAAAGTTATTCTTGTGAATTGATGTGTTACTCTAAAACTCCTGCCCAATTTCAACCTGGATATTTCCCCCACGAAGAGATTTTTAAATCCACGATTAAGGTTATGACTATTGAATGTTTAATCACTATATGTATATATCTTAGTTACTTTTCTATTGTTATGATAAAGCACCATGAATAAGGCAACTGATAGAAGAGAGTTATTTAGTATATGGTTTCAGAGGGATAAGGTTCCATCATCTTAGGAAAGTGTGGCAGCAAGCAGCAGACATGTCAGGTGGGGCAGAAGCTAAGGGATAACATCTTGAACTGTAAGTACCAAGCAGAAAGTGAACTGGGAATTGTGTGTTACTTTTAAAACCTCATAATTCCTTCACCAAGGCCACACCTCCCAAACCAACACAAACAGCACCAGCAACTGGAGACCAAGTATTCAAATACCAGAGCCCATCAGGAGCATCCCTTTTCAAATCACCGTATTACACTCCCTCTCCCTATTGCTTCCTGGCCTTATCATAATACAAAGTAAATTTAGTCCAACTTCACAATCTCCATAGTGTCTCTTAGCCTTGTTTCAAAGTCTAAAATCCAAAGTCTCATCTGAGACCCAAGTCAATCTCTTAATTCTAACTCCCTATAAAACCAAAAACAAATGACATATTTCCAACATATAATGGCACAGAATATATTACCATTGCAAAAGGGAAGGATGGAGGCATAGTGGGGAATTACTGGACCAAAGCAAGACCTAATCCACCGTGTCAAATACCACATCCTGCAGCTCTATGTACTATGTCAAAGATCTTAGATGGCTCTGCCCTTCCAGCTTTGCAGTCTGTAACTACTGTTCTTTTTTTTCTGGTCCCACTCTTTGTATGCAGCTCTCCTTAGCATATATCTCACAACCCTGACATCTCTAACATCTTTGCATAGTGAATGCAACCCAGAATTCCCTTCCACATCTCCATAAAATGGCCTCTCAGGGCCCACATAAGGGACTCCCCGATGCACATGGCCTGGCCTATGTGGTTCTTTAGAACTGTGGAGGGATATTCTACAACCCTATTATTTATTCTTGTATCCTTCATGACTCTAGAATGCATGAATATTGTTGCCAGTTTCAGCTGCCAACTTTGAACAGACCTTGGCCCCCTTGAATTTAACTGGCAGCAGCTTTTATTTGTTGTTTTTTATTAGAACATTAAATTACTCAGGCCTTTTTCTTTCATGAGTTGGAACCTTGTTCGGTGGCAGTCCTGTTCTGGGGGAACCCTTCTCTTTATTCCTATGCAGATCAGGCTTATCTCTTTATGTCTTTCAGCTGAAGCCACGGATGCAGAGTTAAGTTTCCTGGACTATTTTCTCTTCCAACTGTATGTTGTGTATTCCTTTCTCCCAACTTTCAGTTTTTGTCTAGACCTGCATAAGAGTGACTACTAATAACCATGCAACAAAATCAATATTAGGCTGTCTTGAAATATTCTATACCAAATCAATTACCCCAAAACTTTTTAGTTTAGCATCAGTCAAGTTCTTAGGACACAACCAGAAAGCAGTCACATTTTTTTTTGAAAATATCTAAGAAACAGTCTCTAGCCACGCAACTAATTTTGTTCCTCTGAAACCTCTTGAGCGGGCATCCAGAGTCCACATATTTCTCAGAACTACTGTCTTCTAAGCTTCTGCTAGGTTGGCACATTAAGTTCTGCTTTCATTATTAAACTGACTTTCTAGTCCAAAGTTCCACGGTCTTTAGTATTCCTCTGTCACAGCAATACTCCACTCCTATATCAACTTCTGCTTTGTCACATTTCTATTGTTGTCATAAGGCACCTTGGCCACTGCAACTTATAGAAGGGACACTTTATTTTGGCTTATGAATCCAGAGTAACAAGGGTCCATCATGGCAAGGAATGCATGGTGGCAAGCAGATGATACATCAGCTGGAGCAGAAGCTGAAGGCTCACGCTGGGAAGCACAGCAGGAAGCAGGGGTAAACTCAGAATGGCTCCTGGCTTCTAAAGCCTCAAAGCCAGTCCCCAGTGCATACTTCCTAGCACAGGCACATCTGCTAAACCTCCAGAATAGCATCAACAAGCATCCAAAAACCAGAGCCTATGAGGAATATTCCCATTCACTCTACTACAACAGTCATCAGTGGAAGCACTTCTGATATGATTACTAATATGCCTAAAACTCACTGAACTAAGAACTCGTAATAGCATTTTCCTTTCATGCCATGAGATCTTCATGAAACTCCTAGAATTGTATGTTTCTTAATGACTGCCAAGTAGGTAGTTTCAAATAATGTCTATAAATTTGTAAGACATGAATCTTCCTAGTTTGGAAAATAAGTTTACTTATATCCTTTATAACTACTTTGATGTTTTAATGATTTTTTTCATAACTTTGGAAGTCCTAAGATAATTGCTTCAAAAAATCGTGGGGGCGGGGGTTCTTGGTTTAGAAATATGAAATAATACATTTGGACAGTCACATATCATCGGTTTAAAATCTTGCTTTCTGGAATCGTTCTCAAAGATGAATTTCCAGAACTAAAATGAGGCTTTTAATTAACCTCTTCATTTTTCTCAAACAGCATCCTCTCTGACATCTTTCATAGTACACATATAATAAATATTCAAATGCTAAATGTATGCTGAACTGTAGAGCTCTACTTTCACTTGTTAAAATGGGGCCTATGCTGGGACACTTTGTTCAGCCTTGGTATAGGGAGGAGGGGACTGGACTTGTCTCTGCTGGCTGAGTCTACCAGGCTAGACTGACTCCCCAGGGAAGACCTTGCCTTGGAGGAGGTGGGAATGGGGGGTGGATTGGGGCAAGGGCTGGGAGGTGGGAGGAGGGAGGATGGGGGAATCTGTGGCTGATATGTGAAATTAAGTTAATTATAAAATTATATATATATATATATAATAAAAGAAACTTTAAAAAAGTCACAACTTAAATTTTAGCATGAAGATTTCATCACAGAATCATCGCTACATTTGACCACTTTGTTTTTCATGCATTTCTGAATAAAGTACTCATTGGTAAAATATTTTAATAAAAATGCAAGCTGTTTACTAAAGAATATCTCTGCCACCATTTTCTCTCACAGGTTCCTAAGTGTAATAGTTAAATGGCTAATAGTGGAGAGAATATCAGTTACATCCATTATTTTAGTATTAGAAAGAATTAATGAATTTACATGTAATAAAAGCTTTTGGGGAAGATTGACTAACCAATATTTATTATAAATAAGTGTAAAAAGTATAAAGACAAAATTCAGTGGAGTTTTAGCAGACATCTATCCTAGTAAACAAATAAATGTCTGTTGATTTACCTTTGTATTTTAAAGTCTAGATTCATCAGCTTGTTTTCCTATTGTGCTTTGCAAATAAATACAGGAAAATTGTTTTGCAATCATATAACCATAATTTCTGTCAGAGGGTCTAGATTTTGCAGTTAGACTTAAACTTGGAATCTGTAACTGTATGACCTTAGTAATACTTCCAATTACAATTAAATATCTGATAAAGTGGTTTAGGGCTTTGTGTAGTAGTAGTAGTAGTAGTAGTAGTAGTAGTAGTAGGAGGAGGAGGAGGAGGAGGAGGAGGAGGAGGAGGAGTGTGTATGTGGCATGAGTGTAAGACAGTGCCTTTAACTCAAGATGACCCTAAAACTCTTTATGTAACTGAGGGTGACTTTAAATTTCTGATCACCCTGCCTCCACCTCCCAAGTGAGTGGTTGGATTTCAAGCACACTGCTAGGCCTGGTTTACGTAGTTTTGAGGATCAGAGACAGAGCCTCTGGAATGATTGACAAATATGCTACCCATATATACAATATAAACATGGCAAGCTTCACACCTAACAGTAGATGGCCAACACTAAAGAAACACCGTGGCATCTTTGGAGGATGTTTGTCTCATAATGTTGTGTCCGGGAATTTATTTAACCTGACAGTTCCTTTGAATATATGTTATGGCTTCCAGGTTTGTGTTTTTTATGGAATCCCTGTGTGTGTGAACATGTGTGTCTCTGTGTCGATATGGGTTTCTCCTACTCCTTCTTTGTTGATTTTTCTTCTGTTGCATTGTTTGTTTTATTGTTTCATATGTTATTCTATTATGATTTTTTTCAATGTCTTCTTTTTTCTAACCAAAGACAGAAAGAGTGTGGATTTGCACAGCTGTAGGGGATGGGTAAGATCTCACAAGAGTTGGGGGGGGGGCAGGGGCTGTAATCAGAATATATTATGTAAAAAAATCTATTTTCAATTAAAAAAATAGAAAAAAAAGCTGATCACAGCAAACTCTCCACTCTACTGAGGAGCTTTGTACTGATTAAGGTATTTTTATACTATATATTTTTATATTTATTATAACCATATATACATTTATATAATTTACCTTCATTGTACTGATTAAGGTCAGTGGGCTTCAGCAGAGGTCTGTCTCCTCTTTTGTTTCCATGTCTGTTGCCTCAATCAATCATGTTGAAACATGGAACTGGTTTTGGGGTCTGACACCCCAGCCCTCCCCTCTGGGCAAACATCCTCTCTCTCTTGACCTGTCTCCTTCTCTTTTTCAGACACACATCTCATCAAGAGCTTACTAAAACATCTGAACAGCCTCCAGCTGCTGCCTGAAATCTATGGGCTTTTTCTGCCTTTGTCTACCTATGTGGTGCAAACGCCATTCTGGATCTTTATCGATATGCCATGTAATCTCATTTTGGTTCCTTTTACTCATCTGCATTTTTTTCTCTCCATTCTCCCTACCTCAGGATTAGAGGGTTTTCCACATTCACTACTCCAGTGAATTCAGCATTCAAATCAAAGTTACATCTTTGTGGCATTCCCAATTCAGTAAAGCTGATTATAAATGTAAATGAATGTGGCTGTTTCTGGATGATGTAAGCAGAGTTCTGTGTTACAAATGACAGAGTCTTGTTGTGTCTCCCTGGCTATTCTGAAACTCGATCTGTAGACCAGGCTGACCTCAAATTCAGAGATCCACCTGCCTCTCCCTCCCAAGTGTTGGGATTAAAGGTGGGCAACATCACTCTTGGCTTTATTTTTTGGATATAATTTTTAAATATAGGTCCTTTCAAATGTGGACTGTTACTGCATTTCTATTACTTTTTGTACAGTTTAACTTCATGGTTTTTCTATTTTTTAAAAATAAAGTGTAAACCATATAGTCATTAAGCCAACAATTCATTATTAACTATTGATAGACAAGGGAGAGGATGCTTTGGTGCTTTGCTGGTAAATTATTTAATGTTTGGTTTTACTTATTTATTTACTGTCTATTGGCACATCTCTCCCTTCCACTTGGATCAGTTTCTATTGCCCTTCATTATTTTCTCTGCTTCCAATCCCAGCTTAATTTATAGAGTCAGAAGCATGGCATAGATACCATCCTTCTACTTATTTATGTATATTACAAGCATGCAAACTACTGAACTAGATTTGTAACCCAAGCACAAGACAATGCAGCCTTCTAGTAAATCTGCCAACAAGGTGTCACTGGAAGAGTGTTTACTCTGATCACAGGCAAACACAGAGCCTCAAAAGTGCTTAACAGACAAGAAGGGAAGATTGCAGCAGTAAATGAAGGTGAGATCTGCCTCGAGATGCAACCGCACGTTTCCCATTAATGTAACCGAGGAACTCGGCATTAAACCGTATTCAGGACTTAGCCTGAAGCAGTATGTGTGACTCCTTAGTAAGTGGGTCTTGCAACCGAAATGAGTTTCATGATATACAGAGATTAAGGGCCAGCAGAACTAAGGAAGAAATTTGTGCAAAGAATGAATCAATATGTGAGGATGATCTAGGAAGGTCTAGAGACAACCAGTGTCACTTTTCTTGCATAATTTTAGCTTTATTTCATTTTATACACAAGAAGTTCCTAAAAAGTGCTGTTGGTCAGCTACCAGGAATAAAATTCAATATACACATATTAAATAAGGAAACATAATAATAAAGATTACTTTGAAGAAGAGTGCAATAGAAAGCTTATGCTCAAAAATATTGGTGGGATAAGAAATATCATTTTAAAGACTATGGAAAAGAACAAGGTTTCTGAAATCTTGTACTTATATCTTTGTACTAGATTATCTTAGAGTGAATAACTGGGAACATTACTAATCCAAAGAACAAATTAGATGTAGTGACTATAAACACACGGCTTATCTGTAGCTAGAGAGTTTTCTCTCTGGATCCTGCCAAGCCCCAGTAGTCCAACAGCCCACTTATAAAATAAACACACAGATGCTTATATTATTTAAACTGTTTGGCCTAATGGCTCAGGCTTCTAGCTATCTAATTCTTACATCTTAAATTAACCCATGTCTATTAGTCTATAAGTTGTCACATGGCTCATGGCCTCCTGGTACCTTACATCTTGCTTGTCAAGGCGGTGGCTGGCAGGGTCTCTCTTCCTCAGCTTTCCGCTTCCCAGAATTCTCCTCTCTCCTTGTCCTGCCTATGCTTCTTGCCTGGCTACTGGCCAATCAGTGTTTTATTTATTAACCAATCAGAGCAACACATTTGACATACAGAACATCCCACAGCACTTATCATATGGTGAGAGAAAAGATAGGTCACTTTGGAATCAAAGGAGATTAATCAAGATCATCAATAAAGGAGTGTTTGATGATAATCAGAAGGCACAGTTGTCTTAGGACCAACTGTCCCACATTATCACCCTCACAGTTATTATATGACTATTTCTTTTCAATCATTTTTCCATATAAATTCTGTGATCCTTTACAACCCAAAACATCTTGTACCTGAATGGTAAATTCTCTTCCTGCCTATAACACTAGATCTGTCATATTTCTTTTTGATTTTCAGTTATGAACTTATTTGCATGGTAAAGGCTGATAATAACTTTCTTGGGGTCATTTAATTTGTTCTTTGTATTACTCTTATAAAGGAAAAATTTAAGGAGAATTACAGTGTCAGAGGATTAGTCTATCATCATCACTGCAGGAAGCATGGCAGCATGCAGGCAGACATGGTGCTGGAAAGGTAGCTAAGGATTCTACATCTGGATCTGCAGGCAGTGGGAAGAAAGAGTGAGACTGGGCCTGACTTGAGCTTCTGAAACCTCAAAGCCTGACCCAAGTGACACATTTCCTCCAACAAGATCACACCAACTCCAGCAAAGCCATACATCCAATAATGCCACTCACTATGAGCCTTTTGCAGCCATTTTCAGTAAAACCACCACATTAACCCAAAATTGTCTGGGGCATTTATTTTCAAACTGGGTTGTGCATGGATGCATGACTGATGAGTGCAGGTTATAAGGATGCTGGGAAGGCTAAATGAGTGAAATGTTTATATCCATTTTTAAAAATTTCAGACCAGACATGGTGACTCATCACTATAATCCCAGCACTCAGAAGCCTTAGGCAGGAAGATTGTTTCATTTTGGAAACCAGCCACATACACAAGTGATACCCTATGTCAAACAAAAATCAAAAAAAAAATGTTAAGGGAAGATGTATAAATATATAATTACTTTGCCTACTTGTTGAAGTTCCCAACTGCTAACTTCTATAGTTATCTTATAACTCAGTCAAATGTTAAATTTATAACTAAATTTTACCTATATTCAATGAGTATATTCAGCCTTTTCCAAATTTATTATTGTTTTCTTTTTAATAAAAAAAAAATCACACAATATATTCTGATCCTTTTCCCTGCCCACAGCGTCTCCAAGATCCTCTCCATCTCTCTACCCATCCAAATACATGCCTTTCCTTTCTCTCTTTCTTTAGAAAACAGACAGCAAAAGTCAAGGCCACACAGAGATTCGAACCTGATGAGGTCCCAGTGCTGAGAGAAGAAACTGATCATGGGCTGGATAGTTTTATGTCAACTTGATACAAGTTGGAGTCATCTAAGAAGAGGGGACCTCAATAAAGAAAATGTCTTCATAAGATCAGCATGTAGGCAAGCATACAGGGCTTTTTCTTAGACAGTGATTGGTGTGAGATGGCCCAGTCTACATTGATATAGGCAGTGCCACTCCTGGTCTGATATTTATGCATTATATAAGAAAGCAGGCAGAGCAACCTATAAGGAGCAAGCCAGTAAGCAGCATTCCTCCATGGCCTCTGCATCAGTTCCTGCCTCCAGGTTCCTGCCCTTTGTGAGCTCCTGTCCTGACTTCCATCAATGATGAATAATGCTGTGGAAGCATATTCAAACAAATTCTTCCTCCTGAAGTTGCTTTTGGTCGTGATTTTTCATCATAGCAATAGTTACCCTATGATAGGCTCTCATCACTAGACAAGAGGTCAAAATTAATTTTCTCCAATAGAGTCTCACTGGGCAAATTTATTTTTAAGAAAATTGATTACTTGCACTATTTTTCTGAACACTCATGCATATCTATATAGTTAATAATTTAGACTCCAGGTAGAGTTTGGAAATATCTTTGCAACATACACTTGTATTGTGATACAATTATGTAAGATTGTACATTGTTTCAATGTATCTATGCCACTCTAACAAAGCACCATAGACTGGGGATGACTTTCAAAATCTAGGATTGTAGTAGGACAGGCCCATAGGGTCAAGGAAATTGACAAAACCAGGTTGCCAAGGCATGTACATAACATACTTCCTCATGAGCCAACCTGGAGTCTGCCTGAGGGCCTAGTAACAGGCACTGTCAGAATTCCTGATTGCTGTCAGAGTTCCTGAATGTGCTCAGCCAATGAGGGCCAAACATGCAATGCCACCAGATTGGGACACAGCCTGGGTACTAGGAGGAGGGTATATAAGTCCTTCCCCATTATTGAATAAACGAGTCTGCTGTTTGCTTTCAAATGACACCCAGTGTCTGTGTCATTGATGCTGTGCTCTCTCACCCCCTCCCCCTAGGGATTCTTTAGGATCCAGCAACACAGGATCTCATTTATAGAGGCTGTAAAGGTCAAGAACAAAGTTCTGGCATGTTTTCTGTCTGGTTCAAGCTGTTTTTGGCCTCCAAGATGGTGCTTAGTTGCTGCACCCCCCAGAGAAAAGGGATGCTGCATACTCATGACATAATGTGCAAGACAGGTGAGCTATCACCATTGAGCTCTTCTAAATAAAAGGACACTAATTTCTGTACATAGTGACTGGGACCTGATTTCTTAGTCACCTTTCAGAATTCACAGCTTCCAATAGCATTGATTTAAGAATCAAGTTCAACATGAATTTAGAAGGTGGAAAAGACATTCGAACCATAGCAAATATATCACAATAATAACAGATTGCAAATTTTCATGTTTATATTTTGTGAGATATTTATATTTTAACTTTTATTCTTATGTGGAATAAAAAGACTATACTAAATCTTGCTTAGAATGTAATTTTGAATAAATAGTGTTAATCCCTGATGCCTTTAAAAGAGTTTAATTGAATTATATTATATTATTTCTGGGTCTCTTGTAACATATTATGATCAATATAAGAACAAGTAAAGCTAAATTGGAATTCAGTTGTATATAGAAATGTTCCAAGTGGTATTAGTTTCATGAGGTTTCTGAACCTTGTAAGTATCCTGTTTCCTGAAACTTATCAACCTTCCTCCTAGGTCCAAAAGGGAATATACAGTTTGGAGGAAAGAACCGCACAGTTCTAGTCTCTGCTCTTAGCCAGAACTACTGTGCAAGGAGGAGAATGCCTACCAGTCTGCAAACTGCTACATCTCAGTAATTGATGCACAGTAATTCCAAGGTTTTTTTTTAAATAAAAAAAAAATATCTGACTGTACTAAAGATCTCTACTAATGTTATGATGTGGATAGTAATACCTTGTGACAGTAAAAGACACTCTGATATTTAGAAAGGATGAGGAAGGTGGAGCTTAGAAAACCTCAAAAATAATGAAAAGAGATGAGATGACTTTGTAACTGAGAAAAGACTGAACTGCCAGTCAGTTTTAAAGTCACTGGTTTTAGAGGCCATGCAGCTGAGCAGTGTACTGTAACTCTCCCTCTAGCTTTACTGTGAATGACAGCTCTGACTGACATCCTTTAACCAAGTACCACGCAACTGAGCAAGTTCCTTTTTTTTTTCCCTCATCTGCATCATATTGATTATAGGCTGTAACTATTTCTGGGAAAGGATACAAAATGGACACAGTGAAAAGACTTCCTATTGGTGCCTTTCTTTAGGTTTATAAAACCCTGCAATTTGATAAGCAGATACATAAAGATATGCATTTCATATTTTTTTAATCCAAAATAGTCCAGAAGCAGTGATACTTCAGTAGCAATGAGTTCACTTACAACACAGATTTGGGCTTATGGTACAATTTTGTCAAAAAAAAAAAATGAACCAAGCCTTTTGAAAATACATAAGATAAAATGAACTACTATGTAGTACAAGCAGACAGGAAGTGCTAGAAAAATAACAGTAATTACAAAGGAGGGACTATGCCATACGAACCTGGGGGCCAACTGCAATTCATCAGTAGCCTTAGCTGGAAAGTCTGAGAAGAGAAATCAATCAATATTACAGTGTATTCCAGAGCATAATTGAATATCCCTGACCATATTACCTGAATAATTATATAACAAGATGAATTCATACAGATTCATATGTAGAACTCATAAGTCCTAGGTAACAGTACTAAAGAGGCAATTATTTCCTAAGGGAAGAGCCTCCATGATTGGGATTAGAAGCCACATGAGACAGAGACATCAGAGAGATCCTAATTCTATCACATGATGACATAGCTTCATGGAGCCTTCAGTGGGCCCATAGGAATGTTCCCAATAGGTACCAAATCTGTTTATACCCTAATTTTGTAATTCAAAGATTCAACACAATGATAGATGCATGTTTGCTGTTTGTGAGACACCCAGATTAGCATACATTTGTATGATAGCGTGCATGAACTATGACATATAAAATGTATTTATTTGTAAAAAAAATATAGCAAGCTATAGATGCATTCCAACAAATAAGAAATTGAATACAGCCGGGCGGTGGTGGCGCACGCCTTTAATCCCAGCACTCGGGAGGCAGAGCCAGGCGGATCTCTGTGAGTTCGAGGCCAGCCTGGTCTCCAAAGCGAGTTCCAGGAAAGGCGCAAAGCTACACAGAGAAACCCTGTCTCGAAAAACCAAAAAAAAAAAAAAAAGAAATTGAATACATAATTGAGAAAACTCCCCAGTGCATAACATAACTTATATAAATACAGCTCCAGCAAGGAGGTCTCCACATAAGCACATGTTGATGGAGATGAAACCAAATGTCTGAAATGCATTCTTCCCTCATTTTCTGAAAACCTTGGTGAGGAACACCATAGCAGGAGTGGTATGGGGAGGTAGTGAATGTTTGTAGATACTAAGAAGGAAAATGAAGTACAGATATGAACATAAAATCATCACTCTGTGCTGTGTACTTCAGCTTTTTTCTTTTCTGTGTAGACCTTGATGTCCTAAAACTCACTCTGTAGACCAGGCTGGCCTTGAACTCACAGAGATCTGCCTGCCTTTGCCTCCCAAGTGCTGATATTAAAGGTGTGTGCCATCATCATCTGGCTGCTTTTTTCTTTTTTGTAAAAATACATTTTAATTAAAATAGAATTATATTACTGCCCCCTTTCTTTGCTTCCTCCAACCCTCCCGGATATTCACCTTCCAATTCTCTCATGTTCCCATTCAAATTGATAGCCTCTTTCTCTTTGATTATTATTGTTATATACAAATGTATTTAGGTATTCACAAATTTATAAATGAACCCTGCCAAGTCTGTTTCTGTGGTTTGTGTGTATATGTTTCAGGGGTGATGATTTGGTATTGAACAAATAATAATGGGGTTCATCTCTAGGAGAGGCTAATTCTCCCGCTCCCAGCAGTCACCAGTTGCCTATAGTTCTTTGTTTAGTGCTGGGAACTAGTGAAAGTTTGTCCTTTCACATTATCATGTCTATTGCCATTGTTCTGGTCTTTTTCATACAGGCATTTCTAAAAAAAAAAAGCACTGTTTCACAACGCTTCCTGGTTTTCCAGCTCACACACTCTTTCTGCCCTTTCTTCCATGAAGGCATTGGGGCTGAACTTCAAACAATCTGTAGATCTCTGCATTGTGTCCTGTTGTGGTTTTCTGTAATGGCCTCCATTTGCTGTAAAGGGGTGCTTTTTTAATGAGGGACAGTGCTCCATGTACCAGTGGTCTAAGGATAATATTTAGAATGTAGTGAGGCTTTATGTAGGTTTAACAAAGCAGCACTAGTAGATTCTTTTCTAAGCTTCATGACTTCACTAATCCTGGGAAGCTGGTGAGTATAATGACTGGTTTTGGTTGGCAATTTGACTATATCTGGAATTAACTAAAAGTGGGTGGGTACACCTGCATGGAATTTTTTTTCTCAATTACATCATTTGAAATGGGAAGATACGCTTTTAATCAGGATCTTCTGAGGTGGGAAGACACAAAATTAATCCAGATCTTTTGAGGTGGGAGGGTCCACCTTTAATCTGGGCCACACCTTCTTTGGCAGACTATCTAAAGGACTTGGAAGAGGGAAGCTTGCTCCCTTTGCCTGATCAGTCTTGCTTTCTCGGGCATGCCCATTTCTTCGCTGTCATTAGAGCCTATTTCTTTGGGATTCTGAATATTGAAGACCAGCTGAGACATCCAGCCTCATGGACTAAACAACTATTAGATTCTTGGACCTTCCATAGTAGACAGCCATTGTTGGACTAGCTGGACCACATTAATATATTCTGTTCTATAAAATAGAATATAAAATAGAACAGAATCTATGTTCTGTTCCTCTAGTGAACTCTGACTAATACAGCTAGGTTTCTACTTCCAGGCAAGATTTGCCTCCTGCTGAGTGGGCCTTCCATACAATGGGACAGCCATTGCTTATCACCAATGTGTGATTGTCACTTCTTGCACTTTTGTACATACCTTGTCAAGTGGTTTTTGTTGTGGTTCATAGTCATTAAAGCTGGGAGGGACTGTTAATATCTTCCCTTCCTTGGCAACTGGCATAATATTTTCTGGTACTTTTGAAATTATATTATAGGAAGAAGGTTTTCAGGTTAGATCCAGCTCCACCCATCCGAGTCCTGTGCCTCCCACATACAGTCATCTCTAGGTTTTTCTTTGAAAGAAAATGTTCAAACTCACAGATATCAATTGCTATTTTTTTTTAAAATCATCTTTGATTCCAAGACTACCCCATGGTTTTACTTTATTTTGTATAAACTTTGACTTTGACTGATTACTGTATTTTTTTACTCAGAAAAGTCCTTTAAATTCCAGTATTCAAAGTTTGAACTAATTTAGCCTAGGAAACTGAGGCAAATTTTGTCAGGGAACATCATAAAACGATAAACTATTTTCCTGTTATAGTCAAGTAACATCTGTTTTCATGCCTTTGTTTTTGCTGCTGTTTGGCTAGCTCTCTCCATGTTTGAAAGGGAATTGTCTCTCTTTATAATGATGTCTGATTTACATATAATTTACATCTAAGCTGCTTAATTTGAAAGACTTTAATTACTTTTTTTCTCTAGCCAACATTATCCTGAGGTGATTAGCATCCCTAAATGCAAGTATTTCCAGATATGGTACCTATTGCTAAAGCCAATCTTTCATGAAATGAAATGAAAACTTTCATAAAATCCAATGAAAAAATTATCATTAAATTATTCAGTTAAATATGAAGTGAATTTCAAAAAAAGAAAGAAAGAAAAGAAAGGAAAAAGATAAAGAACTAGACAAAACAATATGGGAAATCTGCTCTTTCTCTGACTCAATATATGTCCAAATTTTGCCTACAATGAGTGTGAATTGTCCAGTTCTGACCATCACTTTACTGTGAACTGCTTGTGTAAAGCTTTAACTTTTTGGCCCCATTTGGCCTCATTTGTATTCTTCTGTCTTCATTTTCTTATGGGGTTTAGTATTTTCATACCTTGCCCCTGTGTACATCTGCATTGTTTCTATGTGTATATATGTGTGTTCAGCTTCAAAAAAAATCACAGGTTCCTTAAAGACCTGAATGGCATAGTTGAATTGAATGGAACAGAAGGATAATATAAATATACAAAAGCCTTTCAAAAATGCACAACTCTATTATTGGTGGCTAGGAAGTTCAAAGCATTCCAGGTCCCAGGCAGGGAATTCTTTTCTCAATTAAGAAAGAGAATCAGTAATGTGAAATTTTATATTTTTCAATATTTTTGTTCTAATAATAATCACAAAATTTCACCAGATATTTAAAGTAATTAAGAAAATTCAAAATATATCTATAATATATTTTACTTTTTTGTTGCCATAGCAAAATATGTGAGAAAAACAGCTTAAAGGAGGAAAGATTCATTTTGGCTCATTCTTTTAGAAATTTTCTTCAAAGGCTGCCTTTCCCCATTGTTATGGGCTTGTGTAGAGGCACAGTGTCATAGGTGGAAATAGATGGTGGAGCAAAGCTGCTCATGTCGTAGCATCCAGGAAATGGCAACAGTGGATGAAGGTTCAGAGACAAGCCACACCCTCCAAAGGCTTCCCTGGGGGCCTACATCCTTTGACTTGTTCCTTCCTCCTAATAATCCAGTCAACTCAGTCAGTCATGAGTAGAGCAATCCAATTGCTGAGTTAGTGCCCTCATATCCCAATCATCTCTCCAAACTCCATCAGCTGGCAAACAAGCAAGCCCCTAACACTTGAGACTTTGGAAGACATTTTATGTTCAAATCACAAACTCTGTATACATCATTTGGAATAAATTTGTTTTATCAAAGATATGTGAACTGCTGATTTTTATATTAGATGTTATAGTATTTACCTAAAATGCTAAAATGAAACTAACAATATCTAGAAATCATGGTTCAAATAATTCTGCTCTGAGACTTTAATCTCTTCATGTATTCCTCTGGAATACTTAAAAACTTTTGTCGTATTTATTCAGGCCACAACCTTTATTGACAGTATATTCTATTCCAAGAATAATTCTATAACTTGGAGATGTTTCAATGAATAAAAGATAAAAAAGTCAGTAAGTGGACTTTTTAATTCCCATCTTACTTAAATATTAAATTTTTAATGCGAAAGTTCATAATAGTCAGCATTTGATATACATGGGATGTTGAAGTCCTAAAAATACTGAAATAAAAGAATTTTCAAGTCCTCACATGAGATGGCATGCTATTTGTATATGCACATAGATACGCATAACTTTTAAATCATCTCTATATTATATAACCAAAACAATGTAAGTGTTATGCAAATAGTTGTTATATTGTATTGTTAGGGAATACTGCATTGTTAGCATAGGTAAGAATCTTTTCTGAACATTTTCAATCCTTAGTTACACCCATGGATGTGGAACTCAGATATAAAAGGCAAATTATGCATCAGATTTAAGTGTATCCATACATCTTCTGCTAATTAATGATAATAAAAGAAAACACAATTACTCACTGGACATGGAAAATAGAGCAAATTCTTTGTGCACAAATATTTCAAGGTTGTAATGACTATTTGTTTTACTTCTCTAAATTTAGTAACTGCTTGGTAAAATCTAAGGGATACAGTTTCAAATTATAGTTTTTAAATAATTTAGGTATCTAGTTCTCTATATTAGTATCCATTGTAATTGAATTTTCTTTTCTTTTTCTTTTTTGGGGTCCCACCATTCAGCTTCCAAATAAATACATGGAGACTTATTCTTACTTTTGAATGTCTGGCCTTAGCTTGGCTTATTTCTAGTCAGCCTTTCTAACTTAAATTATCCCATTTCTTTTTAACCACGTTTTTCCTCTGGGCTTTTTAAACTTTCCTTATTCTAAATATCTTTCTTTCCTTCTTACTCCATGGTTGGCTGTATGGCTGTGTGGCTGTGTGGCTGAATCCTGACAACTGCAACATAAAAGAATGCAACACATCTTTGTATCATTAAACAAATACTCCACAGCATAAACGAATGTAACACATCTTAAACTAATATTCCACAACATTCCATGTTATATTTCAGAATGCATTCTAACTGAATGTTATCTAACAAAGGACTATTTAGTATAAATTTACAAGCAATCAGCATACTAAATGTTCATCAAGAGTTATGACAAAATACATCTGCATTTTAAGTATACACTCATCGTCTATACATTAGCAAGGTGTGTCTAATTGAAAGACTGTTGACCTAAGAATCAGTTGAATTTCATTTTAATTCAATTTTTATATTATAATTATAATGTATTTTTGATGTTTTACTTGATGGTGCTTCTGCCTTTGTGATGAGTGACTGTTCAGATATTTGCATGTGTGTTGATACATGTAGGAGCAAATGTAGAAAAATTACCCTGCTGTTGTTCTGTATGCTGTCAATGTGTGTTGCTCTGATTGGTTGATAAATAAAATGCTGTTTGGCCAGTAGCCAGGCAAGAAATATAGGAGGGATAAGCAGATAAGGAGAATTCTGGAAGAGGAAGGCTAAGTCAGGAGTCACCAGCCAGACAAAGAGGAAGCAAGATGTCAAGGCAGAACTGAGAAAAGGTATCAAGCAATGTGGTTAAACATAAATAAGAATTATGGGTTAATTTAAGTCTAAGAGGTAGTCAGTAATAAGCTTGAGCTAATGGCCAAGCAGTTATAATTAATATAAGCTTCTGAGTGATTATTTTATAAGCAGCTAAGGGATTGTGCTGCTGGGCAGGACACAGAAAAACTTACAGCTACAATTTGGCATACCAACGCATTGCTCTCAAATTTCATAAGGGCTGAAATACTTTTAAAAAAGACTTGTAAACACACAATAATGGAGCCAAAAACAGCTTTCTATTATATGTCTCATAAAGGTCGAGATATAGAGATGCCAAGGTACAGAGACACCATGGCATGCATACTTGAACTACAGTATGGTGGGTTCAAGGTGTATGGACTTGAATGCAGCATGGTGGATTCCTGACACTGTATACAGTGGCATCTGCAAGCCACGCAGCCTGGTGCATGGCACATTTAGCTTTTGCTAGTACAGACATAAAAAAAAGGAAAAGAAAGAAAAGGTTTTTGGGCTATACACTGCTGGATGGAAGCACAGACCCACTGCTTCACAGAGTCAGCAATGAGTGTGTTTCCTCCAGAGCTGGCAGTAAATATAGTTCCACCATCTTGGAAAGCTGAGATGGGTGGAGCCAGCAGCCGAAGCTGCCATGTCAGTACTAGCCAATGCAGTTTACAGCAATAGAATCATATTAAGACAGATTCAGATGGGATAAACCCTAAACAGTTTACAATGTGTGTAAAAATGTACGTAGGCTTGGAAGAAAGAAAAATAAGGGATATAGACAGTTATACAAAGAAACAGAAAGTTTTAAAAAATAAAGTCTTTAAAGAGAAAGTAAAAGTAATATAACAAATAAGCCACATTAAGATGGAAATCACTCAGAGAGTCCAGATTATATTGTCTTTGAGATTTTTAATTGTAGAAAGAAATTTTAATGTAAAGGCTGCTCAGTTCAACCAATATGTATATTTTAAAGGTATGTTGACTTCAAAATTTAGATCCAAGGATATGTTGCTTTGGAAAGGAGGCTCTGCTTTTGTTTCCACAGGAAGCAAGAGGCTATGGATTTGTTCCAGGTTAAGATGGATCAGATTTGATTAAGCTAGACTTCCTGAACCTTAATAGATGGTACCTATCAACAAAGGTTATAGCCGGTCTTCCCAGGACTTGACAATTATCTCGAATTTTCTCAGGTTCCCCATAAGACTACCAGTGTCCCATATCAGCAAGAAGTAGCATAGAATACTACATCCACATTCCTAAAAAAGGGATTATGGACATTTGTCTTTGTTAGAGATTGGTTACAAATTGTTATTGGCCATAGTTGATATCTTTCTAAAAGAAAAATGGGCAGTTGGATATAGATATGATAGGATAAAAGGGTATGTTATTGAATCTGCTTTTAAAGAGCAACAACTTATTTAAAATGTTTTACATTTTAGATTTACATTATAGATTTTAGTTTATTGATACAAATTTAAAGTTAATTTTGTTATACTGTATGTATATTTCTACTCTTGTTTAAAGTATTTTGTTTGTGCAACTCATTTAAGATTGTAATGTATAGTTAAGAAATACAGATTCATAATTAGTCATCTATGATAATCAAACTTACAGTCTTGTTAGTTAAGTTTTCTAGGTATATATAGAAATATTTCAATTAGATAGGTAATCTTCAAACACTTCAAAGACCTACAGAATATGGCATTTAAAATGTTTTAGAAACTTAGACTTTCTGGACAATTAGACTTGTCTGTTCCTGGCAGCACTGATTTATTTCAAAGAGGAAGATGGGTATCAAGACACTCCATATGGAGTTTATCTTCTTCTTTGCAAAGATAGCCATTAGGGCAAGAAACTGCTCTTGCCTGGATTGCTGATAAAATGTTATATATACTGGACATGCAGGACCCATAGGAAGGTGACCACTAAACTTTGCAAGACGAGTTGGTTCTTCAGGTTCCTGCTTCACAGAGGAGACTGCTAGACATTCTACAGGACACAAGGAGAAGTGACTAAAAAACTCTAGGCCTATAGGCTAAAGAAGGATGCCCCAATGTTGCACAAAAACTTTGAGTGACTGTCCAGGCAGCCAGCTGTCTCTGTCATTCTAGATATTTGGAAGTTGCTTATAATGCCTTTGCTGTTTACTTAGTAATATTATATCCTTCTATGGTCTTTGATGTAGTTGAAGACTACATAGTTATAATTATAATTTTCCTTAGTTATGATAAAAGATAAATTAGATATAAAACTTTAGACTCACAAATATAGGATAGATAGAATATTTTCTTTAATTTTGCCAAACATAAATAGACTAGATACTGTAACTGTAATTCTTGCTTAAATACTATTCTATTATATGTAATTTTACTATGTTAAAGTTAAACCCTTCCTTTTTGATTAGACAGAAAAGGGGATGTGCTATGGGATGTTGTTCTGTATGCTTGTGAATGTGTGTTGCTCTGATTGGTTGATAAATAATATGCTGATTGGCCAGGAGCCAGGCAAGAAGTATAGGAGGGATAAGCAGATAAGGAGAATTCTGGGAAGAGGAAGGCTGAGTTAGGAATCGCCAGCCAGACACAGAGGAAGCAAGATGACAAGGCAGAAGTGAGAAAAGGTACCAAACCACGTGGCTAAATATAGATAAGAATTATGAGTTAATTTAAGTGTAAGAATTAGTCAGTAATAAGCTTGAGCTAATGGCCAAGTAGTTATAATTAATATAAGCTTCTGCGTGATTATTTTATAAGCAGCTAAGGGACCGCATGGCTGGGTGGGACACAGAAGAACTTCCAGCTACATTACCCTATGTTTCTTATGAAGTTAGATAAACCAAAATACTTGCTTTAGATTGAAACTAATATCTACTCTAACTAGGAACACATTGAGAAATTTTAAAGACATTATGTACTTCCACAGAATATATAGGTTAAAACATTATATACTAACACATATGAGTATATACCTATGCAGAAAAATGGGAAAATCATGTTTCTCAAGACATAGCCTTATATATCTAAAACATTTTAGGAAATATATAGAGCACAGTGAAGTGTCTTGCTACATCAAGAGGTCCATAACTTAATGTAGAAATCATTGTCATTCCTTTCATTGATAATCCAATCAATTATTTTATCTTGTTTGTTTTACACTGTAAGACAGTTGCGAGCTAGACAGATACCCTAACACTGAATCCCAAGCCCAGTTATGGAAAAGCTTGAACACTACTGCCTCAAGAATTCAAAGTGTAATTAAACTAGAAGGCTGGGTTTAAACTTTGTTTGGATTGCCTAGAAAAGGCTTACAGGCTAACTTATTTCATAATACTGTTTGCAGAAGAATAAGAAAGAAACAGAAAAGGGAAGGAGAGAGAGGAGGATATAAAGAACAGCAAATATAAGAGGAAAGCACTGGTAGCTGACTGTGCCTCTGCAGTACGCCGATTGTTCATTCACTAGATGTTTCCAGAAATGTCTTTGAGCCTCTACCACCATATCTTTGAAAAGTCCAGCCAGGAGAAAGAGATGGGTTCTAATCTCACATTCTTCAAAGTTGGCTTCCACAGGTACAAACTCCCAGCATGTCTATGTTTTGTGGAATTTGGCTGGAACAACACTAGGGCCCATAAGTGGGAGGAACAGGTGATGCAGGTTATACTCTATAACATAATATGAGAGACAACAGCTGTGATCTACTCCTAGAATGTTGGAAAGGTAAAATTATTACCAGGAGCACTCTGTCAGAGAAGCAGGAGCAAAGACCTGTGAGTGACACTGAAGCAGAGGCCAGCCCACAGTACCCATAGATCTGACTCATAACGTATCAGCTTACTCTTTTTTGACACTTAACTACAAATCAGTGTTGAAAGTGAGCATAAACATAGAAAAGCAATAGCATAGTAGTGTGCATATATATATATATATATATATATACACGTAAATATAAGAACAGACACACATATAAATATATGCATTCACAAACACACAATATAATTAAAGCTAGTAGCGTAAGTTAGTAGCATATAATACAAATTAGGACAACTACAATTTAAATAAGAGTGAATAAGGAATTGGAAATGATCGTGGCCTTATCCATTTTCACACTTTTACTTTAAAACTCTTGGTTACATTACCAAAACGAAATACATTTAAACCTCTAAGCATACATCAGCTTTGTGTTGGCACTGCATGGGTACATCCTAAAAATCAATAAACACACTGAGTTCTTTGAAATGTGTGCTTCCTTTCATTTTTTTTAAATGTATGCTATGAACACTAAAAGGAATAATTTGGCATGGATTTAATTTCATACAAAGACAAATTTCCATTATAACTGTACTGCCAAATTGCTATATACAAGCTTCTAGGCAGAATTAACTTGTTATAAAAACTATGCACTAGATCTCACTTTAGCAAACTTCGAAAAAATATCCTATAAAACTTTGTATCCTGTAATTCTACCATCTGTTACAGGGTTCACAATCACATAGACTTTGCCAGCTATGATTGTAAAATGGCTCAATTATATCTACAGTTAAGGTAGGACAAATTCAATCTTGGTTTGAAACATAAGATGTTTGTACTGTGCAATTTCTTCTCCAAAAATTCTTTTCATTTTCTGGTTTAAAAACATATTCTTGCATCAATAAATTATCCCCACCAATCAGACACCTTAATTGGTACAATTCAGTAATTACACTATATCCTATAAAAACTGTTGGCAAATGTACTAACATAGGGGGCTGAGATACAATCTCAAGATATGAATGAGTATTTAATTCATTATAAACATATGCAGGAAAGAATTGCAGGATCTAAAAGTGCTCTCTTAGAGAATAAATAGTGGCTGAATTTACATTCTTGCATCATGAAATGCATAATAAACAAGTTTCACAATTTAATTCTCAATCTATCAATAGACCCCACAAAGGCTTAAAAATGTTTTTGCTAGGACCTGAATCATCTTTTTAGGAAACTGCTCAGTCAAAGTCTATTGCTTCTTAATTAAAAAAAAAAAAAAAAAAAAAGCAGATCACAGTAAGCAAGCAGAATAGAAAATTCTAACAGACTCCTAAATGGCTCACCAACTATCTCATATTTAGTCAGTAGATTAAATCATGGAAGGTTAAAGCAGAAGTCCACTCAGGGCATGTAAAAATGTAAAATACTTGATTTTTTTTTAAATGTGAAATGTAAAAGAGGAAAAATGGGTTGGAAAAGTAATCATGTTTAATATGTCCCTGAAGAATCTAAATATCACTCTATTATGTTTTGAGGGATTTTCATAGTTTTAAAATAACCCATTAAATCTATCAGAGTAACCAACAGGAGTGTAATCCAAATGATAAAGCCATTCTAATGGAATGCTGACAAACATTAAAAAGAATTAGAAGTGACAAGTAAAATCCATTAGAGAGCAGCCTTTAACTACTGTAATCAGAAGATTACTTACCTTTTCAATTAACAGCTGTGTGCCTCCTTTGCACATAGACAAAAGATTCAGCAAAGTGTCACAGAGAGACTTGTAGGGCATATAATGGGGCCATTCTGTGGCTTGCAGAGTATTCCTGATTCCAAGTGAAGTATCCAAACATGGTTGGTTGTACCAAACCCACAATTAACTGTGCTTCAATGGGATAATATCCTTGCAGGCTGAACCTAGCAGACTCAGAGAGTAATTAAATGCTGGGAAACAGCCAAACCTGGTAGGGCAAGCCATTAATCCCAGCACTTGGGAGGTAGAGGCAGGTTCATCTCTGAGTTCAAGGCCAGCCTGGACTGCAGAGCAAGTTCCAGGACAGACAAGAAGGATACATAAAGAAACCCTGTCGTGAAAAACAATAAACTCTCTCAGAGAGAGAGAGAGAGAGAGAGAGAGAGAGAGAGAGAGAGAGAGAGAGAGAGAGAGAGAGAGAGAGAGAGGAAAGAAAAAGTAAAAAAAGCTGGAAAATAATGCTAATTCAATTCATCAACTCCAAAATTTCTCAACAACCACAAACAACCACAAAAGCTCTATTTGGTTCGATGTGGAAGGAAGGGGAAGTACTCTCAGACTATTTCAGAACCTTTAAGTATCCAAGAAAACAAATGTGATTCACTCTTGAAGTTTTACACAACTAAACGCCAGTCATTTCTTCTGACCATCTATTGTAAATCTTGCAGTGTGTCAATGAAACAGGAAGAAATGAGAGATTCTCAAATACAGAGTACATCTCAATTTTAAAATGCTCACCAACAAAAGCAGCATTGATTTTGTTTTTCAAAAGAGTTCTGACAAGCTTATTCTAAACTTACAGAATGAATGCTGGATAAGGTTGTAATTTGGAAAGATTAATCTAAGGAGAGTTCAAGGAAAAAAAGACTTTATACAGAATCAATTCATTGCATTGAAGAGCCATAGCGTATGTATTTTTCAGAGTCTAGATTCGTTTTACCACAATAAAATTACAAAATATTATTTAAAGAACTTTATCATCAATGAGATGTCTCAGTTTAGTGGCTCAAAGGTGACACTCAAGAGGACTTTTCTTTGGGGCAAGAAGTTGATTAGAAGAGTTATTAGGAGCATGGACATGCAGACAGGCAGGAGAGGGAGTTCAGACTTCAGTTCCATAGGTAGACAGCCTATCAGGAGCTCGGATAAGAGTTTAGAGGTATCTTAAAGGTCGCAGAAAAAAGGACAGTGGTTTTACCACGGGAGCGTGCAGCCCAGGCTGATCCTCATTCCTGAGTGTTGATGAGAGTGGAGTAAAGTCCAGGTATGCAAGACAGCTAACAGGTGCACCATACACCCACGTTCCAGGAACTCTGACAGCATGAGTTCTTTGAACTGTCTTAAGCAGAGTGAGAATGAAGGCTGCTGTTTTCTTAGAATCCTGACACCTGAGGTTAAGGATTAGCAGTCTCTCTCAGTAGGGGGCTCATCATTTCCTTTACAAAAGTGGCTTCTGCAGATGCATTTCCTGAGCAATAACCAGAAATGGATCCTGACAATATATCTATTATAAACTACCAAGTGCAATATTTTATTGAAGAAGTATTAAAACTATAATCTAAAAAGAATAAGAATATGTAAGATGAAGATTAAGTAAATAACTAGTAGGGGTTTTAGAAAACCCATTCAATGAAGAGAAAATGAACAGATCATCTAGATATCGAATTAAAGATATTTAGAGGCACTGTAAAGTCAGTCTCATTAATTGCACCTACCTGATCCCTCTTATATGAAAGTCTAAATAGGAAGGAGAAATTTGGGTGTTTTGTTTGTTTGTTTTTGCTTTGTTGTTGTTTTTTGTTTGTTTGTTTGGTTTTTCAAGACAGGGTTTTCTGTGTAACAGCCCTGGATGTCCTGGAACTCACTCTGTAGACCAGGTTGACCTTGAACTCATAGAGAACTGCCTACCTCTGCCTCTCAGAAATTTGGAAGCACCCACAATGAATGGAGTTAGCTGGTCTGCAGTGTCCTTAAGAGCAGCTTTTCCTGAATAGCACTGGTAAGCTTTCACTAGTCTGGAAACCAGTAGCAGGAAGGAAGATATGTCACAACTTCATGTCCAAATGAAGTGAGAGTTATGATCTGCAGACATTGCTTAAACCTAGAGCTGCATCCTATGTGATGGGAAGCAAGTACAACACACCACAGGCAAGCGCATCCCACTCTGCCTACTCATCCATGCCTTATTCATTCATTTATTTATTTATTTATTTATTTATTTATTTATTTATTTATTCATTTTGGTTTTTAGAGATAGGGTTTCTCTTTGTAGTTTTGGTGCCTCTCCTGGATCTCACTCTGTAGACCAGACTGCCCTCGAACTCACAGAGATCCGCCTGCCTCTGCCCCCCCCCCCCCCCCCCCCCCCCCCCCGAGTGCTGGGATTAAAGGCATGTGCCACCACCACTCAGCTCCCATGCATTATTCCATCACTTGCTTTTTATCCAGCTACTCTCAGAGACATTATAATTGCCTTGCCTGAAGGTACAATAATGTGGCCAAAATGATGGTCGTCTCCTGACTATGGCCATCAGATACATCACATACTCACATCTGAAGATCATTTGGAGCCACTTCAACATTAAACCTTCATATCATTTGGTATTTCACACAGAAACAAGCATAAGAAAATTTTAGGTTTGAATGCGATCTCCAAAGTGCTGCCTTTAATAACTGAAAATAGATGTATCTTCAAAGGTTAAAGGTCTCACAGGTGGTTGGTATTAACGTCACCTTCATTTATTTTGAAAGTAACTTGGTTTCCTAAGCTTGAAATATTCCCTGAGCGTGAACATGCGTTATTGAGCAAAAAACTCTAAATGCATTGTTTTCAGAACGTAATGAATTAACCAATTTGGGCAATAGGAAAATATTGATAACAATCAATGCCATTCATTCTTGTCATGGTTCTTTGTTTTCTTAATTCTCTGGTGAGCTAATAACTCTATGCCCACCTAATAGAAACTCAGAAGCAAGGGACTATATTCACAAAGGAAGAAGTAATTGATAAATTGACATTATCACAATAATTCATTATGAAACTTGATGTATAATGCTCACCACTTTTGAGGAAATCTAATAAATTTTAGGTTTCCAATAAGAAAATCTTTAAAGTAATATACTGAATGTGTGTACATGCAGAATTGTGTGTGAATGAAAGACCCAAATGAGTTTTGGTGGTTTCCTTTAAAAAAAATCACTGAATTGAGCCTTACACATTGTCTTAGTAGGAAGGAATTTAATGGTACATTTTTGGAATTGGGGAATTGGGATTATCCTAACACCACCGTCTCCACCTGTACCTGTTACTTGTTGATAAATGGAATTTAAGTTACAAGTTTGTCTCTCTTTTACTTTTGTGGGTAATGTGAAAATCTATTACAATATTTTTAGCATAAATATGATTAAAAGCATTTCCTTTTAAGGGAGTAACATTGAATTTAAAAAGAAAATTGTAAAGATAATATTAAGAAAATAGAACAGGAAAAAGAATTTAAAAAATATATACAAAGTAAAGTAAGCCAAGATATTTTGGATATAACTAAGAAACATCTGTGGATAAATATAGAGACTCTGAGGATAATATTTTTTCATTTAAATTATCTGTTTTGCATTTGGACATATTTTATATGAAAAATTAAAATTCCGTAGAGTAACTTGCCAATGACCACTCTGATCCTGTTTCTTTTTGCCAGTATGTTAATTACTGACATTAGCTGGCATTGATTAATAGTATAAAGAGGATGATTGCTAACTTCTTTTCACATGAGGTTGGAGTAATATTTAAGTTATTCACACGTAAGTGTTGTATATATTAATTGAAATAAAGAACACTGAAAAACTTGCAAGAAGAAAACTATATTAAAGTTTATAGCCTTTTAAAATAATTCTAATAAGTAAAAAAACACTTCTAAAACATTATAAAGCATTTGCTTATACACACTGCATATGGAAAAAGTAAAGATGTTTTCTTGATGTGGAATAAAGTGTTTCAAACCTAATTGATGTTTCAGAGTAAAATGTAGAATATAGAGAGTTAAAAGGAGGATCATTTGTTTTTTATCTGTTATTGACAAAATGATTTATATCAATGAAATTTATTAAGAAGGACAATTTGTTGCACAGTTAGCAAAGTAAGAATAAACACACTCAGTGTTTTTAAAATGATGGGACCAAGGACTCATCTTTCTGGGTACACCTATGTTTGAGATCATGTAAGTCCTCAGTCATTGACCAGTCATCTTTTACTTTGTCTAACTTTTGGTGACTTATTTTTCTTGTCTGTTCATACCATTTTCATATAGGTAATGTGCTGATCTATTGTTAGTTCGAAACAGTGAGCAAAAACAGCCTTGGGGAAAAAATTGAAACACCTAGAATGGGGGTACTCTCCAAGACACACACACACACACACACACACACACACACACACACACACACACATCAAATTGAACCAAGAAGAAAGGGAAATCTGCTCGGTCTAATAACATGTAACAAGATTGAATCTATCAGGGCTAGGCAAGGTGCAGGGCCTTCTCTCCAGATTGCTGTAGGCCCATGTGAGGGAGGGGCAGTGAGGGTCAGCTCTCCTGCTCTCTCACCCTCGGGCCAGATCACCTGCACCTCCAACCACAGGGTCAGCTCTAGTGTGCTTCCCAAACTGGAAGCAGAAGCTGCTTTCTCCTGTGCTGCAGCTGGTGAGGGGGCTGGAACACTTCTTTCACTCTCTTGTGACCCCAGGGCCAGCTGCAGGAGGTAATGGGTGAGGGGGGAAGGGCATCTATCACTCATCCATGCTACCATATGGTAGACAAGGGAGCAGGGATCAGCTCTTCTGCTTTCACACCTTTAGGGTAGGCTCATCTGAGTCCCCAACCACAGGGTCAGCTCTAGTGTGCTGTCCAGGTAAGGTGCAGGCCTGTGGTGACCAACCCAGCTACCATCTGTGGTGATATTGTATTCCCCAATGTATTGTGCACCCTAATAAATTTATCTGGGGTCAGAGAACAAAACAGCCACTAGATACAGGGACCAGAAAATGTTGGCACACACACCTTTAATTCTAGTATTCCAAAGGCAGAGATCCCTCCAGAGTGTATTGGGGGGGGGACTAGCTCTCCCCTGATGGGAGGACTAGCTCTCCTGCCAGCTATTTCAGGGCCAGTGAAGGGTGGGGCTGGCACAGCACAACATGGTTCTAATGAGCCCTTGTGCTAACACAGGTCATGCATATCACCACAGACCCCAACCACAGCAGGACCAGGGACCCAGACATGGCCTTTGGCAGCAGCTCAGGCCCAGACATCACCATGGCCTTGGTGGCAGCACAGGCCACCCAGATAAGTATAGCTCTGGTGAAAATAGAGCTGGCCCTGGTGATGTTAGTGTTGGTGACTCAGATCTGAGGGCCTGAGAGCAGGAGAACTAGACCTGCTGCTTGCTGCAGGCTGCACTGGGTGGGCTAGCAGAGACAGTTCTGGAGAGCTTGTCTGGATAGTGACAATGAGGGAAAACTGACAGGCTGACCAACCCAGCTACCATCTGTGGTGATATTGTGTTCCCCAATGTATTGTGCACCGTAATAAATTTATCTGGGGTCAGAGAACAGAACAGCCACTAGATATAGAGACCAGAAATGGTGGCACACGCACCTTTAATCCTAGTATTCCAGAGGCAGAGATCCGTCGGGATCTCTGTGAGTTCAAAGCCACACTGGAAACAGTCAGGCATGGTGACACACACCTTTAATCCCAGGAAGTGATGGCAGCAAGCAGAAAGGTATATAAGGTGTGAGGACCAAGAACTAGAGCCTGGTTAAGATTTTAGGCTTTTGAGCAGCAGTTTAGCTGAGATTCATTCTGGATGAAGACTCAGAGGCTTCCAGTCTGAGAAAACAGGATTAGCTGAGGAGTTAGCAAGGTGAGGCTGGCTTTGGCTTGCTCTGTTTCTCTGATCATTCAGTGTTCACCCCCAATACCTACCTCTAGGTTTGTTTTTATTAATAAGACCTTTTAAGATTTGTGCTACATCTGGTGCCCAAAAAATTAGACCCCAAAAGGTGCAAATTAGGAGAGATCAATTTTGGACTCAATGACTTTCAAAGATTATTTGGAGATATTACTCATCTATGAACTATTGTTGGGATAAAAAAATGATTAACCAAAACCTTAGAAGGTGACAAGGACTTAAATAGTCCAAGAGAATTATCACCTGAAGCAGAGAAAGAACTGGCCTTGGTAGAAAAGAAAGTACAGGAAGGACACATGGATCATGTTGACCCAAAGCTGGATTGCATTTTGGTTATTTTACCCTCTAGGCATTCTCCTACAGGAATTTTAATGCAGAGGGGAGATATTATATTGGAATGGACATGTTTACCAAATAAACAGAGTAAAAAATTAAAAACTTATGTGGAAAATATCTCATGGTTGATTTTGAAAGGAAATTTGAGACTTCGTCAATCAGCAGGAATAGACCCAGCAGAAATTGTCATACCTTTAACTAAGGAGGACATTGAAAAATTATGGGCAGAAAGTGAACCTTGGCAAAAAGCTTGCATTAATTTTTTGGGAGAGATTAACAGCAAATATCCAAAAAGCGATAGAATTGATCTTATAAAGAGAGTTGATTGGATTTTGCCTTGCATTGTATGGGAAACACCCATATCTGGAGCCTGTACATTTTATACAGCTGCAAACAAACAAGAAAAGGCAGGTTACAATCAGAAAATTTAAGTAAAGTGGTTCAAAGTATATATAATTCAGTTCAAAAATCAGAACTGTGTGCTATTTTGTTGGTATTAACGGATTTTTCAGAACCTCTCAACATAGTTACTGACTCTCAGTGTGCTGAAAGAGTGGTATTACATATTGAGACTGCAGAATTATCCCTGATGAGTCAGAATTAACTTCACTATTTATTCAATTACAAGATATAATCAGGAATAGGAGGCATCGTTTATATATAACTCACATCCGATCCCATACGGGTCTGCCAGGCCCTCTAGCACAAGGTAATGATGAGATTGATAAATTATTGATAGGAAATGTGTTGGAGGCCTCAGAATTTCATAAAAAACATCATGTCAATAGTAAAGGTTTAAAAAAGGATTTTTCCATAACCTGGCAACAAGTCAAGGAAATTGTATGTCCTACTTGTTCCTTTTACAATCAGAAGCCATTACCAGCAGGATGCAAACCAAAGCATACTCAGAGGAATGAAATCTGGCAGATGGATGTGTTTCACTTTGCAGAATTTGGAAAATTGAAACATGTACACCATACCATTGATACTTATTTAGGATTTTGGTTGGCAACTGCTTTGAGTTCTGAAAAAGCTGATTCTGCAATCATTCATTTGCTAGAAGTTATGGCCATCATGGGTATGCCTGCACAAATTAAAACTGAAAATGCTCCAGTATATGTCTCTGTTAAAATGAAACAGTTTTTTTGTTTATTACAATATAAAGCATATTACAGGTGTACCACATAATCCTACAGGCCAAGCAGTTATAGAAAGATCAAACAGATCTCTAAAGGATATGCTAAATAAGCAGAAAGGGGTAACAAAAACCCCCAGAAATAGACTGCATAATGCTCTGTTATTTTGAATTTTCTCAGTGCTAATGAGAAAGGAACAACAGCTTCAGAGAGACATTGGATAATAGAAAAAAACTACAGAATTAAATCAGCCTATATACTTTAAGGACGTGCTGACCTCAGAATGGAAACCAGGATATGTGTTACGTTGGGGACGAGGTTTTGCTTTTGTTTTTACAGGAGAAGATAAGCTGTGGATACCATCAAAACTGATAAAGGTTTGATTTGAACAAGAAAGACCTCTTAATTAGAAGAGGTGATAGTTCATCAACCAACATGACCATACAATTTAAACTAACTTATACCATTAACACATGCCTTTTCACTTATCAGATATAACTTGTCCCAAGGGAATCTCTCCAAAGTTAGTCATGGGGAAAGGTTTTTGTTTTTGTCTTTTAGGAGAATGAAGGCTAAGGAATTTGAAGAACACTGGTCAAATGAGACATTTGAAGAAAAAGGACAAATGATCTAGAAAAAAATGTCCCAAGAAAAAGAGTAAATTGGCCTACTGGTATATCATCTATAAAAATTTCATAAGTCTTTCTAAATGTTTGTTTCTGCTCTTCTCTAAAAACACTTAACACAAATGGTCTTCTTTTAGTCCCAGTTCAATTAAAAATTAAAGCTGGCTTTGGAGTTGGAGAATGGCTTTCTCTTTCTTTAAAGCCAAGCATGTTATTAAAAGGAAAATGCAAACTCCCTGCATCATGCCAGAAGAAAGAGTCATCTTCTGATATGGGACAGGAGAAAACAAAAAAAAATTAAGGGACTATTCTATTGCTACTAATGTCAATTCTTTGATTCTATTCTTATTCTTTAAACTTTTCTTAAAGTATGAATTTATATAAAAATTTATAAGATTTATATACATAAATATTTAAACTTTGTTAAGATATCAATGGTCATATAGAGTACTAACTAATTCTAGAAAAAAAAAAGGCTTCAATTAGCTGCCTATACATGTATTTGTGTTTGAGTCTCTATCAGTTTTCTGCAGGAAATCATGACCAGGCCTAACATCAAATTTTAAGTCTCCAGGAAGAAGATGGGGCCCCACAACAACAACAATTTCAAGTGGACCATAATAACACCACTAAGCTGACAAACATTATCTACAGATCAGCTTTGGACTACAAAGTGCTCAAAGCAATGTCAAGATAGCTAGCTGAGATGATCCAGTCTCAAAGACAACTCAAGCAAGGACGTGAGACAAGCCCTACATTTTCCTTTTATTCAGAGACTGGACAACAAATGATACAGCGACCTCTCCCAAGATTTGACAGTTAACCCAAAAATGTTCTTTTCAGGATCCCCTAAAGATGTCTTAACCCCCCAGAAAGCAGGAAGTAATTTTAAGAGAACAACACCCACACTCCCAAGAGGTGGGGTGGGTGTTTTTGGTTGTTCAATGGCTTATGGATAATTGTTATTGTTTAGGATGATTAGTTACAAGTTGTTAATTGTAAATGGTCAAAAAAAAGCTAAACAAAGGAAATTAGATACAGGGTTCTTGTATAAAAAAAAAGAAAGAGTAAAAAGATATAGAAAAGGGTAGATCATTGAGTCTACTCTGAAAAAAGGGAAGATATAGAAAGGATAAGATAAAAGGTAGATTTTTTTTTTTTTTTTTTTTTTTTTTTTTTTTTTTTTTTTGGTTTTTCGAGACAGGGTTTCTCTGTGTAGCTTTGTGCCTTTCCTGGATCTCGCTCTGTAGACCAGGCTGGCCTTGAACTCACAAAGATCCGCCTGCCTCTGCCTCCCAAGTGCTGGGATTAAAGGCGTGCGCCACCACCGCCCGGCTAGATTTTTTGATCTACTCAAAAGAAAGGAGAGAATATGGATATGATAAGATAAAAAGGGAGATTATTGAATCTACTTTTAAAAAGGAACTACTTGTATTAAGTAGGATAAGTAATGAAAATTTTTTGTCTGAAGTTGTCAAATGTTAATGGACTGGACACTGTTAATGTAATTCATGGCTGTATATATTGTATAAATTTATTGGATATAGTTTTTCTTGTATTAGTTATGAGCTCATTTAAATTTTAGACAAAAAAGGGGAAATGTGGTGATATTGTGTTGTCCAATGTATTGTGCACCATAATAAATTTATCTGGGGTCAGAGAACAGAACAGCCACTAGATATAGAGACCAGAAAATGGTGGCACACACACTTTTAATCCTAGTATTCCAAAGGCAGAGATCCGTCTGGATCTCTGTGAGTTCAAAGCCACACTGGAAACAGCCAGGCATGGTGACACACACCTTTAATCCCAGGAAGTGATGGCAGCAAGCAGAAAGATATATAAGGCATGAGGACCAAGAACTAGAGCCTGGTTAAGATTTTAGGCTTTTGAGCAGCAGTTCAGCTGAGATTCATTCTGGATGAAGACTCAGAGGCTTTCAGTCTGAGAAAACAGGATCAGCTGAGGAGTTAGCAAGGTGAGGCTGGCTGTGGCTTGCTCTGTTTCTCTGATCATTCAGTGTTCACCCCAATACCTACCTCCAGATTTGTTTTTATTAATAAGACCTTTTAAGATTTGTGCTACAACCATCCAGGTCCAGAACCAGGGCTGTGAGTTGGTCCATCCCAACATCCACCAAATCTGTGAACTGTTGGAGCATGTGAAGGTAATGAACCTACAGACCCAGAACATCAGGATATCCAGGACATAGGACAACAACAGGATAACCATGAGGAGCCCCACTGAGAGCCCTTTATGGGTGGTGTGGCAGAAACCAGATGCCTTGAGCCAAACCAATGACTCTGTCTATGAACACTTAAAAGCAAAGATGAATGGACTAAGGTAAACTGTGTGGCTCAAAGGGGCCATACTGCACCTTCCATGACAAGATTTTCTCCTTTTGCTTTGTTTCTTTGTTTTAGGCAGCTTTTGGTTTCTCTTTTAAATTTGGTTTTGTTTAGGGCAGGAGGTCGAAAGGGCAGAGGGCAGATTTGACGGGATAGGTACATAAGCAAGATTGGAATACATGATGTGAAATCCACAAAAAGTCAATAGAAGTTAAAAAAAAAGATTGAATCAGTAATAAATTCTTCACCAAATAAAAGCCAAGAAACAATTGACTTCACAGTTGAATTTTTCTCAACTTTTACAGCCAATCTTAATATTATTTCTTAAACTTTTTTATAAAATGAAAAAAATACAATTTTTTCAAATTCGTACTATGAGTTCAACTTTACACTAATTCTAAAAATGGATGGGGAAACAGACATGGACACACACAAAATTGAAATCTCTGTTGAACTTAGACACAGGATTTTTTTAAATTTATACAGCTGAATAAAAAAGGACCAAATTCAAAAATTACTATGCAATAAAGAACAATGGATATGTGAAGATGGTTCACCATATATCAATCAATTACATTAATTTGTCACATCAACATAATGGCTGACAAAAGCCATATTATTGTACTAGTAGATGTGGAAAATATTCTACAAAATCTATCACTCCTCCATGATAAAGACACTCAAGAAACTAGGTGTAATGGGAATAATATCTTTTTACAAGTGATAATCTCTTCTCCTGTGAAAATACCATCTAAAAAAATTGTACCAAAATTCTGTCAGGACCCATAAACCTTCAGTGAAGTTGCAGGAATTTAGAAGTAAGAAATAAACATCAGTATTATACTTATATGCCAATAAACTTTTTGAAAACTAATTCTATTTATAATATCTGCTTCTAAATATCCACATATGCATAAATTTAATCAGGAAAGTGAAGGATATCTATGAAAAGCATATAATGACTCATGAAAGAAGTTTAAAAATACACAAAAGAATGGAAAGATATCCTTTATAAATTCATAGATTATAAAAATTAATGTTGATAAACTATATATATTATTTAAGACAATCTTGATTCGGTACAATTCCCAACAAAATATCCATGAAATTCTTCATGACCTTCACATAAGTAGAAAACAATAATTCTAAAATTATTATGAAACCACAAAAGAAGCTGAACAGCAAAGCTCTGCTGAGCACAAAGAGGAAAGCTGGAAAACCTCCAAGTTCAGAATCTTCAGAACATACTACAAAACCATGGTAGGAAGAGCAGCACACTTCTACAATAAAACCGGATACAGAAATCAATTGGACAGAACCGAGAAATAAATTTTATTCCATGTACATCTGTCTCACTGATTTGTGTTAAAGGTGATTTTTCCTCCATAAATTGTGCTGGAAATGGGGGTATGGCTTTTGCTTATATATATATATATATATATATATATATATATATATATATATATATATATATATACCCCCAATTGTCTAATTATAATGTTTTTAGATAGGATTTGGGGGAGATGAAACTCTTAAATTACCTGGTATAGTAACTATCTATCAAGTTTCTAATAAAATATCATGACATGTTACAAGTTGGCAAAGAAGCAAATGCAACAATTTCTCTAGACAAAATATTTAAATTTGATTCCATTTTTTTCAATAATATATTTATGTCAAAAACAATGCCATACTGATCCTTAAGGATGCAGCAAGTAAGTACGAGAGATAATCATTAATTTGTAAAATTATTGCATTTTTCTCTCAGCCCATGCTACTTACTTCAGGAAGATAAAACAGAATGATTTCTCTAGGCACAGCATGCTCTAGTTAATCTTTATTCAACATGGTACTCAATTCACTGAAGCTGTAACACTGTGACATACTAGAAAGTTCACTAAAGGTAGTTTGCCTGCAGAATAAAATCCACCTTACTAAGGGAATCTATTTAGAGACTGATGGCATTCTATCTGAATCAGTCTCCCATTCTGGTTTTAACCAATGAAAGCATGTCTTAGTGACATTTTACACCTATGAAGAGTTTTCCAATTATGTTTTTCTAAGTACTTTTCTTCTTAGCTATATATTTTTATTTATTTGTAGATGCTACTTATAATCTATTCTATCTATATATTAAACTGGTTATCTTGAAAAGTTCGAGAACAATATTTCAGTAGGATGTCATAAAATAAAGTTTCCACTCATGTTTGTAACAATATTTTAAGATGGATAGCAATTTGATTATTTTTATTTACAGTGGTATAGTTATGTAACTCCACTGTTCATTCACCTAATTTCATTTTGATGTGCTTGACTAGCTAATGAAAGTGATAATCTTGGAGAAGGTAATATAACATTTTTTCCAAAATGTTAGGAGTGGGCATTACTTCTAATATAATTATGAATATATGATTTAAATAAATAAAACAGTACATTTAAATCTTAAAATGGTATTCATCCTTTGAATTTTGACAAAGCAGAATGTTAAAGCAATAAGTATCACAATTTTTTTTCTCTTTTTCTTTATGGTCTTTCAAATTTCTGGTCAAGAATAATACCTCTAGCTTAAAAAACAAAACCCTCAAAAATATCCAGTAAAATCACAGTTCACTTTAATTTAAAAATCTCATTAAACCACTGTCTTAGGGTTTCTGTTGCTCTGAGGAGACACTATGACCACAGCAAAGGAAAAGATTTAACTGAGGCTGGTTTACAACTTTGGAGATTTAGTCCATTATAATGACGGAAGCATGGTAATGCTTGTGAAGTCATGTGCTGGAGAAGGAACTGAGAATTCTGTCTTGATCCACAGGTAGCAGGATGCTGTGTGCTACACTGGGAGTATCTTGAGCATAGGAGACCTCAAAGCCTGCCTCCACTGTGGCATATTTCTGTTGTTGTTTGTCTTTGTCTCTTTTTGTGGGACCTAACATCCAACTCCCAAATAAATCACATATGGAGGGTTATTCTTACTTATAAGTGCCCAGCCTTAGCTGACTTGTTTCTTGCCAGCCTTCTTTAACTTAAATGATCCCATCTACCTTTGGCCTCTGGGCTTTTTTCATGCTCTTACTCTTGTAGATCTTACTCTTACTCTGTGGCTTGCTGTGTAGCTGGGTGGCTGGCTCTTGGAGTCCTCCTCCTTCTCTAGCTCCTCCATCCTAACTCTTCTTCCACTCCTCTATCTCTTTTCTTCTTTTTCTCTATATTTTCTCAGCCTGCCAGCCCCACCTATCCTTTCTCCCACCTTGCTGTTGGCCAGTTCTTCATTAGATTATCAGGTATTTTAGACAGACACAGTAATACAACTTCACAGAGATAAACAAATGCAGCATAAACAAAAGTAACACACCTTAAAGTAATATTCTACTACATACTTCCTCCAACAAAGGCACAATTAATGACCATATCTTCTAATAGTGCCACTCCTTATGGGCCAATCACTCAAAAATATGGATCTGTGGGGCCATACCTATACAAACTAGCACATTCCACTCCCTGGCCCCGCTAAGCTCTTAGCCATAACATGATGTTAAAACCTTTAGTCCAACTCCAAAAGTCCTCATACTCTATCAGAGTCTCAACAATGTTTAAAAGTCAAAAATTCGAAGTCTCTTCTGAGATTCATGCAATCTCTTAACTATAATCCCCTACAAAATTAAAATCAGAAAACAGATCACATACTTCCAAAATACAATGGCACAGGATATACATTACCATTCCAAAGGGAGGAAAGGGAGTATGGTGAGGAAATACTAGACCAAAGCAAGACCTAAAATCATATGGGCAAACTCCAAACTCTGTATCTCCAGATCTGATGTCAACACACTCTTCAGATCTCCAACTCCTTTCAGCTTTGTTGACTGCAACATACTTCTTTCTCTTGGGTTGTTTTGAGTCCTGTTAGTAGCTTTCCTCAGCAGGTATCCCACAACTCTGGTAACTCCAACATCTTGGGGTCTCCTCGGCAATCCAGGCTTCATCTTCACACTTCATAGAATGACCTCTCTGGGCCTCAATTCAGAAACATCCCTGACACATGCCTGCCCTCAGTGGTTTTCCTTAGTCATGGAGGAAAGTTCCATAAAACTTTTCATCTATCCTTGACGCTAAAGCTAGAACCACATGGAAAAAGCTGCCAAGTTCTGCTACTTGCTGGGGCTGGAAAATAGCCCCATCATTTGATAACATCTTCACCAACTTTCTGTTTTTTATGGTTTCCTTCACTGCCTAGGCTTGGCTCTCCTGAAATTCAATCTGTAGGCCAGGTTGGCCTCAAATTCAGAGATCTGTAAGCTTCTGCCTTCTGAGCACTGTGATTAAAGGTGTGCATCACCACACTTGAACTTAAACTGTTCTTTAATTGATTTTTACAAGTTGGAAGCTTAGCTGGGTAGTGTCTTGCCCTGAATTCACCACTCCCTCTTTTCCAATTCTTAATCTGTTTATCTCCTTGAACACAAGACTTAGCTTCATTAGAATTAATACTAATATGGGTTGGGGATTTAGCTCAGTGGTAGAGCGCTTACCTAGCAAGCACAAGGCCCTGGGTTCAGTCCTCAGCTAAAAAAAAAAAAAAAAAAGAATTAATACTAATAACCTCAGGACAGAATCTATACTAGGGTGTTTTGAGATTTCCTCTGCCAATGTAATTAATCCAATCTCTTCAATGTAGCCTCAGGGAGACTCTTCAGAAAAAGGCAAAAGCAAGCACATTCTTCACCAAAATATCACAAGAATGATTGCTAGGTCACATACTAAACTTCTTCTTTTCTGAAACCTCTTGAGCAAGGCCCCCACAATTTAAATTACACTCAACACCACTATCTTCCATATACCTAGTAGGATGGACCATTAAGCTCCACTTAAAGTGTTCAACTGCTTTTCTAATCCACAGTCCAAAAGTTTGTATTCCTTTAAACAAAAGCATGATTGGGCCTATCATAGCAATACCCAAGGCCCTGGTACCAACTTCTTCTTAGAGTTTCTCTTGCTATGAAAAGACACCATAACCACAGCAACTCTTCTAAAGGAAAACATTAATTGGGGCTGGCTTACAGTTTCAGGTTTGTTGGGAAGGATGGCAATGTGTACAAAGTCATGCTGGAGAAGGAGCTGAGAGTTCTATATCTTGATCCATAGGGAGCAGGAGGCTATGGGCTATACTTGGGGTTGGTTGAGCATATATGAGACCTCAAAGCCTACCTCTACAGTGACACACTTCCTCCAACAAGGCCACATCTACTCCAAAAAGGTTGTGCCTCCTAACAGTTCCACTCCCTGTGGGCAAATCACTCAAACACATGAGTCTATGTGGGCCATACCTATTCAAACCAACACAACTACTAAAAAAGTATATAAGAGCAACAGGTGTATACGCATGTTTTGAAGTATGTAGGTAACAAAAATAATTAATGAAGCAGTCATGAATTTGAAACAGAGAAGGGAGACACATAGGAGTTGAATGATGAAGGAGAAGAAGAAATGGTGTACACATATTACTCATCTATAAAGTTCTCTAAAATAAATCTAAATTTAAAAGCATATTGTTTTATAAGTGATTTCATCTCTTATGAATTCTGGGAAAGTCCACATTTGAACAACCCATCAGTCTTCTTCCTTCACTCTTCTCATTCATTACCATTCCAGAATCCCTTATTGCAGTCCACAAAACTCCTGAAAATAACTTATTATTTGCATGCCTTGTTATTTCTCTTCCATTTGAACTCTCAGGCACTAGATAATCTCAAAGACCCTGGTTTCCTTCTGCCTTCATGGAGTTGCTAAGTCTGTTGATAGAACAGGTTTGACTATTAACTGTTGACAACAACAACCTCACAAGAGTATGCTATTCTCTGTGTAGATAGGTACCCATGAACACTATTTTGAATATTCTCTATTTTTTATTTTAATCCCTGCATCAAGTGGCTTAATACTTTTGAAGAGATTGATGTCATGAAGGCATTTGCAGGCTGAATTCTCACTGAACTCATAAACTAGTCCCTACCCAAATGAGGGTCAATGATTCATTCTTAATACTCCAAAGGTTAAAAAAAGTACCCTAACATCCTCTTCTGTCCAATATCACAAGCTGTGATTCTTGTTAACTATGCAGATGCAAGACTGTTATAACACAAATTGTAAGATTCCAGACAGATTTAATATACCTCAGAGCTATGGTATAGCTAGACATCACAGCATTTATTGCTCTTCTAGTATTTTGTTTTCTATTCCCAAATGACAATATAACAAATGACTTATAGAAGTAGAGGTAACTTTAAAAAGAAAAAGCAAATGTTTAGTTTCAAAGTTTCAATAACACAAACATACCTCAACAATACTGGTGGTTTGTCTCAGACCACTGTCAATAAATCAGAATAAAGTAAGTCACATGATTTTTGTTGTTTCCTGGCAGTCATTACTGAAAGGATGATAAACGGTGCTGGTTGTGGCACTGGTTACAGCGTAGAAAGGTCATGGTCACAACAGAACTCAGTGTTAGTTTTCAGAGCTTTATTAGGAGGGAAAGGGTGGGAGGGGAAAGAGGAGAGCCAGGCCTGGAGAGAGAGAAAGATGGTAGGGGGTAGGGAGCAGAGCAGAGAGAGAGCAGAGAGAGAGGGTGGGGTCTACTTCTGGCTTTTAAGGCATGTAAATAGTCGCCAGCGCACACTGATGATGTAAGAAGCAAGACCCTAAACTGTGCATGTGCAGGAGTGAGGGCAGGATCCTAACACATACAATTGTTGATATTTTTGATAATAAACTAATTTGAAAATGAGGTGTGATCATAGATTCTATATATAATGCTTTTTAAAAGATTAGTCTACAATATAATACAAAGATGATGGCTACTGACAGATCAAGGTGGCAGTTGTTCAAGCTTGAACGGTATGACAATTTCTTAAAGTGAGATAAAATTGAAGCATGACACACTGACTTTATTTTAAGGACACTTTCTGTATAGCATGTGATATTTTTTGATAACATTTCACCCATAGTACAGATTCTTTTTGAAAGCCTGAAGTCAGTTCCCTCAAACATTGCTATTTATTTATCAACTTATACACTCTTCTGAATCTTTTGTTATCTCAGGAATGTCCCATCATTACCAGGAGTAGTCTCCATCTCAAGAACCAACTTTCTTTGTTCAACCATAAGAAGTAGAAACTCATCCACTACAGACTGCTGACAAGATTTTAGGAAATCAATACCACATTTAGGCTACACTTCTAAATAGTTTTCTTAATCTTTTCATCACAACTGCAGATACTTCCTCTACTGAAACCTTGAGCTCTACAAACCCATTGGGCTTAACTTCTTTCAAGCACTAGTCAATGTTGATATTTTGCCTTCCTTCTATGAATCATGCATATTCATTATTACACATAGAAAGTTAAAATATTTTCAAAGAGTGTTTAAATTGTTCAGCCTAGATCCATCAGTCGGATCACTAGAGATGGCCAAGATAGCCTTTGAAATGTACTTTTTGAATGAGAGTCTTAAAATTCAGAATTGTACCTAGATCCATAGGCTGTAAAATCAATGTCTTATTAGCAAGCATAAATGTGTTAATCACACTGCACACCCAACTGGGTAACTTGCCTGACTTGTTCATCAGCAGTACTATATTGAAAGGAATAGTTTTGAGCAGTAGACCTCAAGAATAGACACAAGCAGACACTATTTACCACAATTCTTATGGTCCCTAGGATATGAAAGGTAAGTGAACAGTGGCTTCAATGTAGGCCACCAACTATATTAACCCCTAATAAAGGAGTTAGTCTAATTTTTCAGCTTTGAATACAGGTGTTAGCTTTTCCTCCCTGGATGTTCAAGTCTTAGATTTTGTTTTCTTTCAAAATATTGAAAACATATATTTTTTGAGGGGGGGATAAGCACCGTTATTACCAATCTTAGCTGGCTCTCTGGACCTTTCTGTAGTTTCTACACTAGCACTCGCTGTTTCCCTGAGCACTTTCATATTATGTAAATAGTTTCTATCCTTAAACCTTGGGAACCAACTTCCAATACTTGTGTGCTTTCCTTTTGAAGCTTATTTAGCACTCAGCCTATACTGAATGGAAGAAAGCTAGAGCTTTGCTTAGGATCAGGCCTTGCCTTAATGGAATCATGTAACATTTTAAGTCTTCTATCTTGTCTTAATAAAAATTCCCCATATTATCAAAAAAAGGCTATTTCACTTTTTTGTCATTATAAAGACACAATGTTACGTGCATTAGCACAAAAGCAAAACTACTAATGAACTACATTGCCTATGCCAGTTATAAAAAAAAAAATCTAAAAATACACGACTCTGACTATAAAATACACATAGGCATCCCATTAATTCCAAATCAAATATATCTTCACTTGAAATCCCTACAGTAAAGTATAGCCATAGTTAAAAGAGATGGATGTCTTCATTGATCATGTCATGAATATTGTCTGAAAATTGTACCTAAGTGTTTGAAAACCTTGCTTCAGGCTGCATAATGCTATTTCAACATACACCATGGACAGTCCACACCTTCTAGCAATAAGGCAAATGCCTTATTTGAGAGGCCAGATAATTAAGTAATAGAAAATGAACTTTATTATTGATGAGCTACCCAATCATCAGATGTCAATTGAAATGGCCTTCATTCATTCTGAGGAGACTGAGCTAGGAGTGAGGTACTTATGTGGGTAATCATAAACTGGTATACACCTCCTCCTTTTTTATTATTCAGCTGTTCTTTTATTTTTTTAAAAAAATTAGAAAAGCAATTTGATTTTCATAAAGGGAAATTAAAATGAGTTTATGAGTTTCAGGCATTCATAAGTAAATTTTTCGCAACATAATATTTTTATTGATTTGGGAATTTCACATAATTCGTCCCAATCATATTTACTTCCCAGTCCTCTCAGGTCCATTCCTCACCCTTGTGACCTTCTCCCAGAAAACAGAAGAAAGAAAGAAGAAAGAAAGAAAGAAAGAAAGAAAGAAAGAAAGAAAGAAAGAAAGAAAGAAAGAAAGAAAGAAAGAAACAACTAGTCTTTCGTGTTATCAATATACTCACTGGCACAAGGTCAAACTCTCAGTGGCTAGACCTTAAAGAAAACTGAGTCCTTCCCCACCATCCCTGGTAGACATCAACTGTGAAGAGATACACTTCAGCATTCTTATAATAGTTTTTAAGAGTTCTCTTCAATTATTTCCTGTCTAGACTGTTTCTTTTCTTGGGGGGAGTGGGTGAAAGGTATGGGGGGATGTTGTCTCAGAAGTTTGTTATGTCTCTTATTCTTGACTGTGAGTCTACAGACATCGATACCACTGCAAAAGAAGCTTCCTAGTCTTTTACAGTCAGTGGCAGTATGGATCATGGATTTCCACATGGTTCCTGGTGACAGCATGGACCACGGATAGCCATGTAGCCTCCAGCATCAGCACAGACCACAGACCTCATCATGGTCTCCAGTGGCAGTACAGACCACGGATATCCACACTGCACTTAGCCATAGGATGGACTATGGACATCAACATGGCTTCAGGTGGTAACAGTGGAGGACAGACCATGGGCATCCAAATGGCTTTAGCCAAAGCAAGGACCAGGTCCACAGACATCAACATGGGTTCAGGTCGCAGCAAGGACAAGGGCATTCACATGGACATCAATGGCAACATGGGCCACATGGCCTCCAGCAGGGGTACAGACCATGGACATCAAAAAGGTCTTCAGCTACAGCATGGACTGTGGATATCAACATGGCCCCTGGTGGTAATGCAACTCACAGACTTCAACATGGTTTCAGGCAGAAACAAAGACCAAGGGTGTCTGCATGGCCTTTGGTGGTAACACCGAGCAAGGATATCAACATGGCCTCCTGTGAAAGTACAGACCACTGATAGCTACATGACCTCTGGCTGCAGCATGCACCAGGGTCATAGACCTCAACATGACCGCCAGTGGCAGCACAGACCACAGGCATCAACATGTTCCTCAGCTGCAGCATAGGCCGTGGATGGTGTATACCTTCTTACAGGTATAAGTTTATGGCTAGGTACTTGGAATAACCCATTCAGGGTTACACAGTTGAGAACTATATAGCTTCAAAGTTTCTGTCCTTACTCATAATGATACTCCCTCTTAGAAATCTGTGCTTAAATTTATATACACCTTTTCACATGATACCAACATACACATGGAACACAAACACAAAATTGACAGTGCATGTAAATGTTCTCAGGGTTGATCATTTATTATTGGAAGAGTATTTATCCCTTGCTCAGTATTTCTTATTTGCTTGTAGTTCTTTGTCTATGGGTTAAGGTGAGCTGTATCACTTGCACCATATCATATCTATTAGTGTTGTCCTTGCTCAGCACATGTTTAGGCATTCCTGCTGGTGAGATTTTATCAGTATAGCTTCTGAAACTCCTAGGAGACATAATATCATAGCAAACTCCTTGTTCCTTTTAATCTTTTTACAGACTGAGAAGGTTATATTTATATGTATTATTTATTCATATGATTTGTTCATATAAATATGAATATCCATGTAAATGAATGCATATATATACATAAATATATATAAATATATATATATGATAGACAAAACAAAAATTAATGAAAAGAGGCCATCAATTTGAAAGAGAACAACAAAAAATATATGGGAGAGTTTGGAGTGATGAAAAGGTAGAGGTAAATGATCTAATTATATTATAATCCCATAAAATAAGATGAGAAAAAAGAAAAAGAATTTTTGAGTGTATGAGTACACATGATTTTAATCTATTCAAGTGAAGCAAATGAATTTGTCTCAAAAACTATTATTCATTCTGTAAAGAACTCATTGCAAAGATTCTAAGTAGCAAATATGACTTCTCCTAGTGGAGTTGAATCTTTCTTTATACTTTTATCTACTTCCAGTTCTTCTCTTCATCATTTGTCATTATTAAGGTAAACCCAATAAAAGTTATAACCTTTAAATTATTGTCTTCAATAAAAACAGTGTCCATTTAACAGAATCACCATTACATGTTGTGAAACACAGGATATTGAAATCAAAATACTAATCAAATGTGTACAAAGTAAAGTCCATTAAGATTTTTTTGCAAATCATTTTATAGTGATAATATCTTTCTCAAGCTTGTGATGAATTTTCTGTTTTATGATCACTGAACATTTAAAATACTGTGCAGTAGAAAGCCAGTGTTAGTAATTACTAAGATATAACGGGGATCATTAACCCATAGTGTACATACATTGGCTGATTCAAACTATTCCATATTTCAACCTATAATTTTATTTGCAAGTCTTTAATATAATGGTTGCTTTTCCAATAAAAATAGGCAAATAGTTATTACCAGTTGACAAGGGTAAGTAAGCATCTAGAAGAAGGTAGTCATATCTGGTGACATGAGATGCTATATTAGTGTCTCTTTAATATTATTAAGCCATTGTGCTGAAAACTGATCACCTCTACCCATGGAACTAAAACTCTTGCCTCCTTTTCTGGAGCAGAATATTGACAAACGCCAGGTGGTTCCTTTCATTCACATTCCCAGTGTATGCCACTATCTAAATTATTTCTTGTAACAATACACTTCTGTACTCACCCATCAATTTCTTTATGTACCATATTAGGACCCCATGACTTAAGCCCCCAGGTAAAGCTTTCACTTTCAAATGCAGGCAACACATTTCTCATTCTGGAGAAGTCATCAAGATGAATTAGACTGACAAGGTGACAGAACAGGATTAAGACATGGGAACAGTATTACATTGGTTCATTTCACAAGAAAAATCATTTGCCTGTACTAACTCGATATGAACAACACATGCTCTCAACACATGCTAACTTCGGTGACATGTCAGCACCGATTCCTGCCTGTCTCTCCCCAGCCTCACCTAAGCTTGTGTACCACTCCTTTGTGTCTAACAATTAAACCACAGGTTCATAAAGGCAGAGACAATGAAATTCCCTTTATATTTCTTTTCCCAGCAGTGTGCCTGATGCAGCACACTTTACTTAATGCTTTTCAAGATTAAGTGTTCTAGTTCGGATAGCACGGTTGGATGACTTCAGTTAGCGCTGATTTACGATATGCTTCAATTTAACCAGAAAAGTTTATTTCCAACAAAGACAAAAGATAAGTGTTTGATGTAGTAGATATGCTAGTTATCTTGGCTTGACCACTGCACATTATGTACATATGTGGAAAGATCACACTACACCCCGTTAATATATACAATTGTGTGTAAATTAAAAAACATACATATATGATGTGTGCTTGTGTGTTTATCATAAGAGGGTTGGTGTTTTTCCTTGATCCCCTAGTCATTTAATCTCTGTTATCCTCACTGTGACCATGACACGGGCTGGGCTTGCAAAACCTGTTTCTTGGCCTTTGTCTTTTCAGTCTTTCCCTAACAGCTATTGGCTTTGGGGTCCAGTTAGTTTCAGGACTTAGTATGATGATTATTCTTGATTCTCATCTTGCTGGAGAACTGCCTATGACACATACCTCTGGTTGTGTCCTTGAGGGTGTTTCAATGGAGGTTTAACTGAGCAAGGAAGACCCACCCTGAATGAGAACAGCAACTTTCCATCAGCAAGGGGCTGAGACTAAATCAAAAGAAAAGAGCCAGCTGACCTCTAGTACTGATCTCTATTTCCTGACACTGGGTGTAATGTGACCTGTCACCTCAAATTCCTTCCTCTATGACTTCCTTGCCATGATGCACTGTGTATCCCTAGGCCATGACCCAAAGTGGACCCCTTTTTCTTCTACTTTGTCAGGTATTTCATCCTAGCTGTGAGAAAAATATGTAACATACTTGGTAAGATTCAGCTTCATTTTGACATTTAGTAAGTTAGCCAATTTCATTTAAAGAAATCTGTCTTGTTAACTGTTTCTCAGAAAGTTGGTTGGTGTGATTTTTATTCTTTCTATATAAGTTTGTTCTACTTTGGTCAGATACCAGGATGCTCCCTATAAAGAGATCTGGGCTTGGAAATAGTTTTTTCTCTGCATTATTGGGCTCTTATATCTTATCAATCATAGTTTCCCCTAAGCTTATATCTTCTTCTAATGCTGCATCATAAGCTCAAAGAAGAAACATGCAATTTTCCTCCAATCCATTCTACTACTGTATTGATTTTACTTCCAAACATGCATCATACCTCTTGCTCTATTCCATATTTAATGTTTGCAGCAACAGCAACATTTCCCTTACAGCCAAGAAACAAGAGAAACTGCTCTTGGCCTACTTTACTGGGTACATTTTTACCTACTTCTATCTTCATTGTGCCCCACAGGGAAGATAATCCCCAGGGTCACAAATTCACCTTATCAAACAGCACATGACCTCATGTCTACCATTCCTTTATACATAGAGCATCCAGCTTTGTGGACTGAGAAGATATTGATCCTCAGTCTCTCCATTAAGTTGACATCGACATCAAAACTGGTATAAGTCCACATTGTTAGTATATATCTGTCACTCATCTATCTATCTGTCATCTATCTACCTATAATCTATCTATATCCAGCTACTTATCTATCTTTCTGTCTGTCCATCCATCCATCCATCTATCCATCCACTAGAGATCCCTAGTACAGTAGGTATTTCTCACTTCTCATTCCTACTCTTTTCCTTCCTACCCTACAGAATTTTCCTTAGCAGTATTATGATCTGGGAATCTCTCTGGAAAGCTAATCTGTAAAAGACAAGAGCCACTGTGTCATGGCCCATACACCCACTAATTCAACAAATATTTATGGAAAAGACTTCATATGATAGTTACGGTATTGGGATATAGTATGATTTTTCCTCAAAGACTATGTACAGTTTTATTCTTACATTGATATCATATATAAAAACAGCAATTGATTTCCTGAAATGCTGGATGAATGCCAGAGGACGAACACATAGGGTGAAGGACAAACACATGCAGACATCTTCCATAGGAAGACTGTATCTATCAAAAAAATGTCACATCCTTTAGGAGTTGGAGCTCAGACTCCTGCATAAAATTGGTAGGTAAAGGGCAGTTTTAGGAAAATAATCACATTCTAAGTTAAGTCCAGCTCTAGTGTGAAAACGAAAGTGAACAAGGTAAAAGGAGGTTAAAGCCACATCTTAGCCCTGAAATTGGACAATAATGGCAAATAACATTCAGCATAGACAGCACCTATTACCCGTGTTCTCCTGTCTGTGACAGTGCTGTTAAGAGTCCAGCCAACATCCAATTATGTTGGAGGTTCAATTTCTACCTTCAATTCTCATATCACTGCCTTTGACACAAAAGGTTCAGTTCATAGGCTTCAGGATTTTTATTTATTTTTTTTAAGATTTTTTTCTGAGTCACTAAGAGCATTCATTGTTGCAGTGAATGTGTGTGTGGGATGGGGTGGGAGGAAGCAGTGAAAGTAAGTTTATTTAATAGGGAAACAACAGCTATAGGAACAACAGAATAAAGCAATAAAAATATAATATAAAAGTTATAACTACAGCTAAAATCAATAACTTTTTTTACAAAACCCTTTAATCCCAGTTGTAAAGTTCAAAAGCAAATTAGCTTTGTGAGTGTGTGTGTATGCACGTGTGTGTGTGTGTGTGTGTGTGTGTGTGTGTGTGTGTGTGTGTATGTGTGCGCGCGCATGTGTGTGTGGAGAGAGAGAGAGAGAGAGAGAGAGAGAGAGAGAGAGAGAGAGAGAGAGAGCCTGCCTCACTATATAGCTCTGGCTGTCCTGGAACTTACTATGTACATCAGGCTGGCTTCAAACTCACATAAATCCACCTACCTCTGTCTTCCAAGGCTGAGATTAAAGGCCTGCACCACCATTCCCTGCTTAGCTTATTTTTAATATCATCCTTAAAATTGACTTCAATAGAAGTTCAAATAGAATTCCACCTAATCTGCTTTATTATTCAGTGTGGGTTGTCTTGATGTGTGATCTTCTAGTTACTGGAGTTAGACACAGCAAGGAAAGTATCTGAAGTAGAGAAAAAATATGACAGGCAGAACCACTGAGTTCAGCAGCAGGACTCCAGGTGTCTGTCAAGTTAGAAATTATGACTTGGTGAAAGAAGTACAACAAGGAGACAAATGCAATAAAGTCATAGTTTTGACAAATATAATGCCACTTATTCATCCATCAGAATAGGGTTCTGACAGCTTTTATTAGGAAAATCACAACGGAAATGTATTCACAAAACTCTCAAGAAATGTGTCCTATTCAGTTTTATAAAAATGGTAAACCCAAGCACTGGTAAAGCCATATTTAATGATTTGTATCAGAGGAATTTGGACAGTTTTTAAAAGTGAGATTTAATACTATTGAATAATCCACTGCCCCATTTATGTACCAGTAGCATGGGGGTGGAGGGGTGTTGACTGGCAAGATAACACAAAAAGGCTAAAACCCAAATACCTTTTTCAAAGATGAAAATCAAGAAGCTAATAGCTTTCCTGTGCTGTTTCGAAGCAGTATACAAAGACATAGGTTGCGGGAACATAAGCAGTCTTTGAAACTCACTATTCCATATACCTAGAAAAGCATGGGCTTGACTAAGTTTGAGTGCTTCCTGTTGACTCAATGTCTGGATAAGATAGCTGCCACAGCAAGATCAGCCCTTTGAGCCTGTGCTCTCTATAACTGTTATAACAGAGGGCACAGAAGCAGAAACTCTGTCTAAACATCTTTGTGCTCATGGGTGCCATTGCATGTTATCCATGATTTCTTATGTAACAATGAACCAAAAATCCCCTTTCATCAGAAAAGAAACTTCAAGAAAGTCCATCACGCCACAGTAATGGGTTAAACTCTACATGTAAGCAACTTGGTAATGCACAACCTCTTCGTTGTCTTCTCCATGGAAATTTTCCTAAAACTGAAAGAGTGGTGATTTAGGAAGATGATGGATAACACTCATATGCAGACTTCAAGAATTTCCGTAAGAAATTAGGTATAGTAGGAATAATATTCTTTTACAGTTGATACTATATTGCATCTGTAAAAATAATCACCTAAAAACTCTACAAAAAAACCTATCAAGACACATAGATAGACTCAGAGAGTCGCAGAAATTTAAAAGTAAAGAATGAAAATAAGTAGTGTACTTATATGGCAATCCAAAAATTGACTGAAAAAGAAACTGGGTGAAGTTGGAGACCATATTCTACAAAGTATGTAATGACCCAAACCAAATTTAAGTAGCAGAAGAAAGAAGGAAGGAAGGAAGAAGGAATGAAGAAAGAAAGAAAGAAAGAAAGAAAGAAAGAAAGAAAGAAAGGAAGGAAGGAAGGAAGAAAGAAAGAGCAAAATCAATGAGAACTGAGAATCTGTACTGGAGGTCACAGCTACAGGGGCTCTGGGTTCTTTCCACTGCCAGTGAGAATACTTGCCAAGACTGAAGACCATGACCAAAGACAACTAATAAGTCTCAGAAAAATTCACTCTGTATATTTAGTAACAGACCATTTTAGAAGGAGAGAGAGAGAGAGAGAGAGAGAGAGAGAGAGAGAGAGAGAGAGAGAGAGAGAGACAGAGAGAGAGACAGAGAGAGAGAGAGAGACAGAGACAGAGAGACAGAGAGACAGAGAGAGACAGAGACAGAGAGAGAGAACAGCTGGACGTGTATACAGAGAAACTTTGCTAGGAAAATTGTCTTTCTGGCGCACTTGAACAGAGAAGTAGCAAGAAGCCATTTTAAAACACCCTGTGGTGACTTGGCATCAAGGTGGTTCCAGACTCTACAGTAAAAGTCTGTCTCTAATGGCTTAATCCTTGAACTCAGATCAAATACCAGCAGAGAACACTCTAATACCTGACCTACAGACTATCTCTAACTAGAAGGAAAACTTTGAGTCAGTACTGAGCAATTCATCAATGTTCTGTAAGGTGAAATTCTGTTTTGTGATGTTGCTTGACTGGACTCATTGAACATGGAAAAGTCAAGCTGGTACCTACCTAGAGCTTTACCCCTGCAGACTAGTGTTCATGATATTGAAAGGTACTCTGTATACTACCAAAGGAGAAAGGTAAACACCAAACCCAACTGCAAACCCTTCAATCTACAATGCATGCATGATATTCTAGTGCAATAATAGTACAAATCTTGTGAGAGTATCCAACCAAATCTGATTTGATTTAAGGTCCACCCCATGAGATTTAACTCATACCCAACATGGCTTGGGTGGTCAAGAACCAAACACGGCTTGGGCAATGAAGAACCTGAGGTTAGATATACCAGTGACCTAGAGGAAATCCAAATGCTACTGTTCTGCTAAAGGAACATTACAATAAAATATAAAATTACTCCTAGTGGCATTCTACTGTGCTCATAGATATCTGCCTTGATAGGTCATCATCAGAGAAGCTTCCTCCTGCAGCAGATGGGAACAAATACCCACAACCAGACAATGTGCAGGGAGTAAGAGACCTTGGAAAACTCAGGGCTCTGGAACTCTTATAGAGAACACAGAAAGAGTATAAGAGCCAGAAGAGATGGAGGACACCAAGTCAACAAGGCCTTCTAAACACAGCAGGACCACTTCACATGTGAACGCACAGAGGCAGGCAGCATGCAAGTGGCCTGCACAGGTCTGGAGCAGATGAGATCCTAGAGCTGAGAGGAGAAGTGGACACAAGCCCTGTCCTTTACCCAGAAGCTATCTCTAACTGATAAACACCATCAAATGAAAACTTAGTTTTTTCCAAGGGAGTACCACTAGGAAAACAAACTGCTCTTAAGAACAGACTTCATGCCCAGCAGTAGATGGTCAACACAAAATGAACTCAACAGTATCTTTGGGATTTTTTTACTCATAATTTTATGTAAGATCTTTTGCTGTTGGTTAGTTTGTTTTTGTTGTTGTTTTTGCTTTTTTTGTTATTTTTTTTAACTTACATGTGCATTGCATGTACATTATGGTTTCTACTTTTGTGTTTTTATGGTATTCTTGTGTCTGTGAATATGTGTGTGTATCTGCATCTATACGTGTTGCTCTTGCTTTATCATTAGCATTTTCTTTGTTTGTCTAGTATTATTCTGATTTGTTTTTTTTTTAAATCTTAGTTTATTATTATCCTTTAGATGTCCATTTATTTTCCAAAGAAACATGAAAGCATGTGAATCTGGAGGGGAGAGAATAGAGGGAAGGACTTGAAAGAGAATAATATTGCATGAAAAAAAATCTGTTTTCAATGAAAGCAAAAAACAAAACTAAAATTCATATAGAAACACAAAAGTCCTGATAGTCAAAAGAATATTAGTAGAGGCTCACAGTACCTGATTTTGACATATATTACAGAACCATAGTAACAACAACAAAACCAGCATGGTAGTAGCACAGAAACAGACATGTAAATTAACAAACAAGAATACAGGACACCTCCAAAAACCCACCTAGCTAAAGTCACCTGAATTTTTAATAAGATAAAAAATAAAGTACATGTCATAATAAATACAGCCTCTACAACAAATGATGTTGTTGAAGAATGAAAAGATATTCCTCTCTGGGTCTTACAAAACTCAATTCTAAGTGTATCAAATAGTATAATGTAAAACCTGAAACTCTGAAACTTATACAAAGAAAACAAAGGGGAATATTTCAACATAAAAACATTGCTGTGGAATGTTCTATGTGCTCTGAATGTGTTGCTCTGATTGGTTAATAAATAAAGTGCTGATTGGCCAGTAGCCAGGCAGGAAGTATAGCCAGAACAAAGAGAGAGGAAAAGACTTGGAAGTGGAAGACTGAGTGAGGAGACATTGACAGCTGCCACCATGAGGAGCAGGATGTAAAGTACCAGTAAGCCACAAGCCATGTGGCAAGGTATAGGTTAATAAAAATGGGTTAATCTGAGATATAAGAACTAGATAGCAAGAAGCTTGCCACAGCCATACAGTTTATAAATAATATGACATTCTGAGTGATTATTTTATAAGTGGGCTGCAGGACTGCAGGGGTTTGGCAGGACCCAGAGAGAAACTCTCCAGTTACAAAACATGGGTAATGTCTTTCTGAAAATGACTCTGAGAGTTGTAGCAACAATACCAGGAATTAACACTTATGATGGCATAAAATTTGGAAGCATCTGTAGGCATCAGAATGTTTATACAAGCTGCACAATAAAGAGAAAATATGTCCATTCTATATCTGACAGAAGATTGATGTCTGTCATATTTAAAGAACACAGAAATTGAAATAGCAATCTATTATTAAATGGGCCAGTGAAATGAATATAAGCATTCTCAAAAGGAGAAATATAAATGCCCCCCAATTAAAAAGACATTCAGAATCTCAGCCATCAGGGAAACCCAAACTTAACCTCTACTGTAACTCCCTCCTACTTCAACTAAAGTGGATACTTCACAGAAAACAAATAACAGCAACTGGAAGGATGTTGGGAAAGGGAATTCTTAAAAACTGCTAGCTCACTCTCTAGCCATTAAGGAAATTAGTTTGCAATCATCTCAAAAGTCCAAAGTAAAAATACCATGTGACCCACCAGTACTACTTCTGAATATATATTGAACAGTCTCTAAGTCAATGTACCACAGAGTTCCTTGCACATCTGCATTTATTCCAACATCCTTCACAATAGATAATGTATGGGATCAGCTGAGAGATCTGTGGGCAGATGAGTGAATAAAGGCAATGTGGCACATGTAATTATATAAAATGGATTACTATTCAGCAATTAATTACAATTTAAACTTAGCACTTGGGAGGAAGAGGCAGGCAGATTTCTGTAAGTTCGAGGCCAGCCTGGTCTACAGAGCTGGTTCCAAGACAGTTAGGGTTACACAGAGAAACCCTGTCTCAAAAAAAATATTGATAAGAGAAACTACTTAGAGTCAAAAATGTCATGTTTTATAGCAGTTGTAAATCTAAGATTTTATATAGACATACAAAATCATTTATACACATACAACATCAAAATAACAGGAAGACTGAAGAAAGAGATGTGACCAGAGAGAGATGGGCAAGTGAGGAGGAAAAAGAGGGTCAAAATACCTGACATGCTGGCAAGGGTTGGTTTCATGAGACACACACCTGTGTAACATGAATCCATGCCCAAAGTCTCTTTTCTGAGCATTTTCCCTCTCTTGTAAACTGTTTTCATATATACAGTATAGCACTTTGAACTCATTAGAGTCAAAGTGTGGCAACCTGCCCCTTGTTAGAAAGTGTATTTGTTTTTCTGTTTATTTATGGATGTAGACAATGTTTCACTAGTTAAGAGGGATTTTAGTCAGAGCAGGGTAACTTAGTCATTGCTTTTTTTGCTGTTACTTGCTTGACCTTTGTCAATAAAATTTTCTTAAAAAGGTAACACTTGAACACTAGGTCATCTCTGTGAATTCAAAAGTCTGAATATAACATTTGATGCTATAAAATCTTAAGGACTCGTAAGCTGCTATTAATGGAAGTCTAATAAGAAATTAAACAGTCAGTTTGCATTTATTTTAATATATATGTACAATGGAATATACATCTATACAGTATAGCTATATACATATACATACATACATACACAGTGAAAATTCTCATTAACATCTCAATAGAGATACATGATGGCCATGGCATGATTACGGTGGATTCTATGTATCACAGTTCATTTCACACAGTTTTGGTTGACTTCTGAATCTGTATTTGTTTATATTTTTCTCAACTGTGAATAACTACATGTACAGTCTGTGTTCATATACATTTTGATAAATTTTAATTTTTAACAATGGATTTGCATATGTTTTATCAGTGAATGGCAATGAGTCACAAATCTATGTGTAGCTTATGCATTTGTGACTTTTTCTTATTGTTCTCAATATTTCTAGTTTTCATGCTTCATCTGAGAGCATTGCAAATTGATGTAAGCCTCCAGAAATACTCACATGTAAGTGCACTGTATAATACAAACCTGTACTGCTCAATTGTCAATCTTATATTCATTAGACTCTTAGTTGCATTTGGTAATAGTTAAAAATCAGTAGCCATATTTTTTAAATTTTCTAATTACTGATGTTTTTATACCTACCCTATTTTTTTAATTAAATTTAGGGTTTAGTAACAATCGCCTTTGTTAAGCATTAAAGTTTCAGAAGTAAATAGTATTTGCCAATCATCATTAAATAATAAGATCTTCAGGGAGTGGAGACACAGAAGCACTAAGTAGGTGATGCATTATAAATATTTTATGGCCATTTCAAGATAACAAATATTTTAAAACCATCTGGAACTTTTCCTTAAATGGGTAGCAGATAGCTCTTGCAAACCCATGCAAGCCATCTCCAATTCTTCACTGAAATGAGCCACATCATCATTACCACTTTCCAAGAGTGAATCATGGCAATAAAAGGAAATGACAATTCTACGTGGGCTGGCAGAACAATAACATTTTAATCAGCACTACTCCATGGTTTGCGGGGGTTTTGCTCTAACAAAGATGGTCACACATTCCCATGTGTGTATCATACCCAAAGGAGTCTAGGCATTTAGCTAGATAATTAGTAAATGCTCTCACATAATGAGATGACTAATGATAAGCTAATGTATAAATCTAAAGACAATGCTTGGCAAATTTGACTACAAATAATTTCAAAATTTATTAATCAACTAAAACATGTTTCCATGTTGTTAGCAAGTATTTTATAGAAAATCCCATGCCATAACAAAGGGCAAGACTATATGTCCTAAGAATTTTGTATTTAAAAATCTCACTTTGCCTTCCTAAAAACGCAAATTTAGTCTTGCTTAAAATTGACATTGGTTTATTTAAAAAATTTGTAGGAAAATTAAAATCACTAGGTACTACAAAAAAAGAAACAATTAAAAGTACTACATAGAGAATTGTGAGATACATACTATTACCTGTGAAAATTAAAGAAGTACTTTAATAGTCTTTATGTATTTACTCTTATTTTAAATACTTATTTCAACTTAGTGGCAGGGGTTAATCCAAATTGCTAATTAAATTGAATTCTCAAAGTAATTAAGAAATTAATTTTAAAGTATAGTATATTATTTTGCTTTCTAATAATACTTATAATAATATAATAACATTTGCCAGTCATTGTGCTTGGTCTGTTCATATATATTGTCCCTAACATGTATTGTAAACCAGTCATGAAATTATAGTTTTCTCTTTTATCTAATGAAAATTTTTGAGTTTAGAAAAATTAAAAAATGTACAAAATTTCACAACTATTAAATCTGATTGCTGGATCTGAATTCAGACCTGTAACTGATAATCTATTGTGATACTTCTAATTTTACAGTATAAAACCATCTAAGAAGAGAGTCTCAATGAGGTTGACCTTTGCACACATCCATATAGGATTGCCTGGATGGCTGCTGTTACTCTAATCCACCTGGATGGAGTGGCACAATTCTTTACCTTGGCATGAAATTCTAATTGATATAAGGGTCGAACATGATTAAGCATGAGTGGATTTCTCTTTTTGTTCTAGACTGTGTATGAGGCTAACTGCTTCAAGTGCTTTCTTTGGTTTCCATGAAATAAATAATGTAAAATCTGGAATTCTGACCTGAAGTAAACCTTTTTTCTCTAAGTTTCTTTTCTTTTTGGTCTGGCAATTTATTATATGGACTGGAAAGGAGACACAGATACTTGTGCCCACATTACCCCTTGTCTAGCTGCCACAATTTTTGTCTATTAGTGAAAAGGATTATTTTCTGCATTGCTGAAGTTTAGTTTTGCTAAAAGAATTTCTTCGTCTCTTCACATCTCCTCCATACAGTCTGCATGTCTTCCCCTACATTTCAGAGCTTCAGGCAGTTCTTCAAAGGTGAAGGTAAATGTTTCTATGAAATCCACTAGGGGTGTAAATGCTTACCTGCTCACAGGAGTGAAGGGAATGTAAGGTGGAATCCAAAGCTTGGCATTAAACAAGAAAACTTAACCTAATTGTAGAGCCTTCCTACAAGGGGATGATAAATTCAGCTGTCTAATATGTCACCTTTTAAAGCTATCTCTAGAAAACAGTTACTTTAACAAATGTCAAAATTTAAATTCATTGAGTTATTCATGGTCATTTACTTATACAACTGCTAAAATATGTAACTGTGAGTAAAGATGCTAAACTACTAAAGCAAATGGAGAATAATGGCCATAAGAAATAAGCTATAAGTGATTACAGTAATCAAGCTATAAGCAATAATCTAATAAATCATGTTAGACATTCAGAGAATATACTTCTTGTCAGAACCCCTCTCAAATGGGACTAGAAAAGACAGTAGTAGCAATCAGATTATCTGGAATAACATTTGGGGGACTCAGCACTAGATGGGCACTATTATGTTTAAATGAGCACAGAACTCAGGCTCAGAAAAATATAAATTTATTCTATTTTAGACTATAGATACAAAGTATAATTTGCAATTTCTTGCACCTGGAGTGAAATCTGATCTTAATCATGTCCAGCCACTTGAAATGAAATAGAATAGAATAAAGTTAAGGCATGTCACACATTGAAGAAAATCTGTTTATAGTCATGCTTCTTAATATAAACTAACAACAGAGTTTTTAAATTAAAGATTTGTTCACTTGTAAATAGATTTGTTTTGTAGTGTTTTATTGATTTGTTTTCTCAGAATAAGTGTCTCAAATATCAAAATTTTTGGAGTACATCTTATCATATATGCAGATAACTTCATCTTTATCATTTTATTTTGAGTGTTGGTCTCATCCCCATCATTTACGTTATTCACGGGCAGTTTCAATACTCCCTTCTTTGTTATAGATATAATGACTTTTTCTTCTTCTGTCTCTTCCAGGACTACTTGTAATATTCAACTTCCATGTATTGGAGTTACATGTCATTTTGCATATTTGGAATTATTTTTGCTCTTTTTGGAGTATCTATGAAACACTCAACTTTATTTATTATTTGGAAGGAAACAATCTCTTCCAACATCCTTGGAAGAATGTGAAAACACTGAGATGAATAAACAATGTTCTCTGCTCTTGAGCAATTAACAATGTAGTATCAAAACTCAGATCTAATCATTGATATATTTCTAGTAAACCTATAATGCATACTGTGGAAGTAAGTATCTGGAATATAGTGAGTCTATATTCATAGTTCTGAAGATCTGTTAAAATATTCCTGATCATTCTGCTATATTTTAAATTTTTGTAATAAAGCAATATTAGTTGTTGAGAAAACATGAACTATTATGATAAATTTTATAGATTCAATACTTTAACTTAATCTGAGGTATTTCTATGGCTCAAATGGACTACAAGTATATTCTCTAATACTAAAATCAAAGATATTATTTAAAAGATAATTCACATTAAATCTCTCATGCAAATAGATGTAGAAACTCTCAGAAAAACCACATGGACCAGAATAGTCTGTTCAGAATTGAAAGACAAAGACTGACAGGGATTGACTTAAAAATTTAGTGTAAAGCTATATTAATAAAGATGGTGTGGTATTGGTAAAGAATAAATAAACCAATGGAAAAGAGATGAGAGTCTAGAAAAAGAACCACACAAATGTAGTAAAATAATCTTTAACATTACAAAGGCAATATTGGAACAAAGATATTTTTAAATGAATGTTGGTTATAACAACAAGGCATCTATATGCAGAATCGTTAATCTAAACACTGTGTATACATTCCTCACAAAACCCAACTTAAAATGAGCCAGAGACCTAAATAGAAAAATCTAGAATCCCTACAAGAAAATATAGGGAAACCTAAATATTTTGATATGATGATGGCTAAATAGATATAATATCAAATCATGGTGTGTGAAAAAAAATAATAATCTTCATTTTCTTAAAAATAAGAACTTGGGTTCCAAAAAAGACCATATAACAGAAATAAATATGATTCACAGTGGGGAGAAGGTAATTCTGAAAAGACATACCTGATAAAAGATTTGTTCAAAATATACAAGTTATTCTTAAAATTCTACAATATTAAAAACAACAAACTCAGGTGATATTGAGTCTGTTGGTAGCAAAAGGCCATGGGAGTATACAGCAGGTGACTACTTGTGTTCAAAAGATCAGCCCACCAGAGTCAAGGATTCTGATGGAGCATTAAACCAAAATGCAGGGTGTTTGGAATTATTGCCTTTTGAATGAATTGGGTGTTTCTTGTATATTTCTTGTTCAATTAAAGATATGATATCTCCCCATCACCATGCATCTTCACATAATGTATGTATGTAATCTAATGATTACATCTCATGTATCTGTGGGTGGTCAGGAAGATGACTTTTCATTTAGCTGTATAATTTTAATATATATATATATATTTTATATGTATATATATATATATATATATATATATATATATATATATACACACACACTAGGATATGCTTCACAGCCAGATTTATTGCCCAACAAGACTGTATGCAGACACTTAAAGCCTGCTTTGTTCTTTTTGCTCAGACTAACACAGAAAATAATAATCTTTCCTCAGTCTAACACAAATTTCATGCATTTAGCTCATTTTCACCTCAGAGCAAATTCAAACTAGACTAAAGGCCTTTGTAAATAGACCATAAGTTTAAAACTTTACAGTTATGCACAAGGTCAGAATTGCAGTTGTCTTACCAAGGTTACTAACACAAAACACCCTAAGAAAAGCCTGCCAATTCTTCACTTGCCAAATCTGCAGATTAAAAGCTATGTCTCAGAGTTTGTTGCACTGGGCATTGCATCCCTTCCCTCTGGTCCTGAGACCTTGGAAACTTGTGTTACCATGGTAATATCTCTGCTCCTTATGGTCTATTCTAAGAATGTGTTATGACCTTGAGGATTTTGAAACTTTTCTCAGGATTGCAAGGAGTCTCCTGTTAGAAATGTATGGATAGTTGGGCAAGAGAGGAGCTAAGAATGAGAGCTGAAAAGAAGCTGCAGATTTAGAGAAGCAAGAGAAGAATAAAGAGACATGGACTGAAAGAGCATGGAGTATAGACTCATTCCTTATCTCTTAGATTAGGTCCTTAGCTGGTTGTGCAGTCTTCTTTGAACTCTGGGAAAATGTCTTTGAGGCTGGCTCCTTAAAGGCTTTCATTAAGGAAAAAATCCGTATACCAGAGCAGATGCCTCATAACATCATCATATCAGTGGCAAATAAACATGTGAAAACATGTCTAATATTAATGTCACAGTGACAGTGCACAACACTGTTGGGGATATGGAGCAATAAACTCTTATCACTTCTTGAAATACAAATTTGCATAGCAACTCTGGGAGACAACCCAAAAATCATAATTCTCAGCATTTGTTCAAAGTTACTGCATATATACATATATATTATATTGCCTGTGTAATATATATTATATATTGTATGTGTAGACATATGTATGCATGTGTGTGTCTGCAAAAAAACTGACACATTGATGTTTATATACATTTTATATGTAAATATCCAAACTGGAAGCAATTGATACCTTTTTTAAGTAATTGAATGGGGAAATAACTATGACAAATTCAGACAAAGGAATATTATTCATTCCTAAAAAGAAATGGGTGCTGGATTCATGGTCATATATAGAGTACAACAAGTAGTGACAGATATAACTGTATCAAATTAAGTGTTCCAAATGACAAAGGGAGCAATTGAGTGATGATACACCATTTAGGATGGATGGAAATATTTGTTAACTGTTACAATCCAGAGCATACATGTGTTTGTGTGCACACACATGTGATTCATGTGTATGCATATTTATAATCATATAAGTAAACAGACAAATATAACAGACACTATTCAAATCAATATGTACAAATGGCTAATAAACAGATCAAAACTCCACTAAGATTCCATCTCATTCCATCAGGATGGCTTGATCAATTACTTCTGTTATTCAAGTCATGTTTCTACTTGTGGTCCATAATCTCCTGGACAATGATAAACCAATGTTAATTTTTTAGATGAATATACTAGGTGAGACATTGTATGTATTAGGCTGGTGAAAAAAATGATTACTTAAATAATAGTAACCTCAAAAGTCAGATAGAATGCATCAGTATCGTTTTACACAATATACTGTTACAAATATTTTCTTTTGTAATCTTCTTAAAATATGTCCAAACCACAACCATAAATTATAGTGATGTCCTCCTTAATCTTAAAATTAATAATATAAAATGAAGCTATCAAATTACTTTTAGATATGAAAAGTACCTAATTTACTCCAATACCCAGTAAAAAATCATTCACAGTAACTACCTTGTTATATCACATCTATAATTTCCAGGCAGAATATTTTATTTCATATTTATGTGGTCACCATTAAATCAACTAAACATTCAACAGATTACATCTTCACCTGTAATCTGAGTTTCATTGACTTCATTCTTGCATACAAAAATATATCACTGTTCAAAGTTCTGTTTTCCTTATATGTATAAATCACTTCTTTCCTCTCATATGTTGGTTAATGAAATACTATACTCAAAGTTTTGCTAAAAATGCAAACTCAGGGTGGTCTCTGAATGAGTAGAATGAATGCCACTTGAGAATCTGGAAATCGTGTACCCAGACCCCAGCAACTGCCTGAACTAACAAACCTGCACTCACGAAATGGCATCTGAGTGCTTCACACACTCTGTTCTTGCCCACGATTCAGAAAGTACACAGGGGTTATTAAGGCATGAAAGCCATAAGCTTCCCACACTGTTTATTTTATTGATATTTTAACAATTTGAATTCCATTAAAATCCAGTGAATATCAATACCAAGTCAGAATCACAACCCAGGCTTCCTAACTGATAGTTTATTTCTCAATCAAATAAGGTAAACCAAGGAAGATCAGCAATAGCTTCACAAATATTTGTTGGGTACTTATTTTGCCCTAGTTAAGGAAAGAAGGAGGAAGGGAAGCAGCAAGAGGTAAAATACAAATGGGGTTACTGACCCAGTGCTGTCATGTGAAAGGCACTGGGAAGCACACAAAGAAAAGATCAACCCTTAATGAACTGTGGATACAAACAATTTGAAGTAATAATTTGATGAGGCATCAAAGCAGAGGAAGCAATTCAAAGAGTATAAAATTCTGAAAGCATGAAGAACATTTCTCTGAGGAACTTTGTCTTACTCTGTGAAATGAAAAAGATATCAGATGACAAAGAGATATATTTGAGTCTGTGTTTATGAAGTATACAGGGTCATAGTCACCACAGAAGACCTGAGTCAGAGATGAAGGCAGCAGAACAATGCCAACAAGCAGGAAAGGAGACAGGAATCAAGGTCTGCATTTTAGCTGGATATGGGAAAGCTAAGGGTACAGAAAACTTCAGCAAGACTATGGTTTCTAACCAAGCATCTGGTTATAAGACAAAACCGTCAACTGATTAAAGTCAGGACTAGACAGAACAAAATGAGGAAGGTCAGGACAAAAGGCGAGATAATGCAGAAATGTGTGGTGGATTCAAGATATGTTATTTTTTCAAGTTTTCTTTTACTTATTAACGTGAATCATGAGAACTTAATACATATTCAATGAAGCTGGCCTCATGACAAGGAAGTCTCTGACACAGTTTGGAGGGTGGCTAATGTTCTGCATTTAAACTACAGTAATTACTATTACAAACTTGTAGTTTGTGTATTCCATAGACAGCCTCCCTTTAGGTAGTTTAGGAGACAGAGTGAAGCATAATTGCTTTAGCTATAAACAGCATAGTGCTTTTAAATATAAACCACAGTACATTTATTAAAATGTGTTGCCATAAAGATTGATGGATTCAAAGTGCACATCTGCAAAAGTTAATCCAGAAGTCCTTTGAATGGCTTTCTGCGAGTTTCTTATCAACCGTGACACTTTATAGCTGATAGTGTATGGTGCATTATGGTTCCCAGTAGCATTGTTCCAAGCATTTTCATAACTAAATAAACTCAGAAAATATTCCATTTAATTAAAACTAACAATAATTGGGTGCTTGTAATTAAGACTAGGGCTTGGCTTTATTTCTCAGTGTTTGATGCAATGAAAGTTGATGATGTGCAAAGAGAAAGGCTATTGTGTTTAACTGTAGAAAATTCACAGTGAAGTAATTCCTGCTTCAGGCAGTAAACATGCATGATTAAGAGATATAGCTGAGGCATTAATATCTTAAACTGACCCTCATCTTATTTCAAGGAATTCATTTTTTTCTTGTTTACTCTGTTAGAATGCCTCAACAAACCCTGGCATTAATCAGTAGAAATGCCAGACAACCATGAGTTGATTTAAAAGTCATATTATTTTTTAAGGGAGCATCTCAAGTTTCTTCTTTTATCATCTGAGTTTGATTTATTTTATTGCTGCCCGTGATTTCCATATTAGCTTTACACAGATAATTCCTATGCAGTGGAAGTCAATAAAGGGACATGTTTTATGAAATAGGGTATAGAAATGAAAATGCTATCAACATTTTTCTTTCTTTTTTTAAATTCTTCTCTCATATATTACATCTCAATTGCAATTTCCCCTCCCTGCTCTCCTGTAGACTCTCCCCCATTTTCCCTCTCTCCCTGTCTACCTTTCCTTCTGACTCCCCTCATTAAAGAGCAGGCCTCCCAGGGACACCAACCGAACAAGGTATAACAAATTGTAACAAGACCAGCCTTATCACATCAAGGCTGGACCAGGCAGCCCTGGAGGAGGAAAAGGGTCTCACAGTAGGCAAAAGAGTCCGAGACAGCCCCTGCTCCCACTCTTAGGAGTCCCACAAGAACATCAAGCTTCTTAGCCAAAGCATACATGCAGAGGACCTAGGTCACATCCCTACAGGCTTCCTGATATCTGTGAGCCGACATGAGTCCCATTCGGTTGATTCTATGGGCCATGTTCTTGTGGTGTCCCTGAGCCCTCTCTCTGCTTTATCCGTTCCTGTTCCTTCTCCCCCCTTCTCAGCAGGATTCACAGAGTTCTGCCTAATGTTTGGCTCTGGGGTTCTGCATCTGCTCCCGTCAGTTGCTGAATGAAGTATCTTTGATCTCCTTGATGACAGTTCTGCTAGGCTCTGATCCCAGAACACTCTGTCGGCAGGACAAACTGGAGGTCAAAGATTCTGTGCTTGGGTTGGTGTACCAGTCCCTCTACTTGCCTGGTTACAGAACATGGCCAGCTTAAGCTCTGTGTCCTCTGTTACTTGGAGTCTTTGCTAGGGTTACTCCCATAGATTCTGTGGAATTTCAATTGCACTAGGTTTCTACCTCACCCTCAATGTGCACCCTAATTCCAGAATAGACTAGCTTAACACAATTAGCACGTGCTTATAGAAAATACATACATTATTTTGTTATCTAGCATCCAGATGTAGTGGGTAGCCATTCCAGCTTTGATCTGGAAGTTCCAACCCCCATTGAGACTTCGGCAACTGTCATGCCTACAGGGTGGGGCCAAGAGAGGCGCCTGGAGACCCGAGATCTGGATGGGCCAGTGCTCTCTCTCTGTTCCGGGACCCTGGATGGTGGAGGTGGGCCAAGCAGAGCTCCAGAGAACACCGGTGGACTGCGATACACCTTCCCCAGACCCCGCGACCTACCTATCCCTTAATTTGTAAGTTACGCCATTAAATAAATCTCCTTTTAACTACGTGGAGCGGCCTTAATAATTTCACCAATATCCATATTTTGAAAACCTGCACCCATCTCACATCTAAAACTTAAAATATACTATATTCTGGTCTTTGCAAAGAAATAATCATGCACTGTTTTTACATAAGGAATCAGGAAGGATGAAAATCACTCAGGCTGTCCACGTTTCAATGCTACAATTATTCATTGTGAGAATGAAGAACTCAAGGAGCAGGTCACATTCCCACCCTGTCAACAGCAGAGCCAGCTCTGCACACATCCCAAGTCACAGCTTGTGTGGGACTTTATTTAACACCGGGAGCTACACCCCTGAGATCCCTTCAGAGGAGATATAACTTAATGGTATGAGAAAATCCTTAGAAATTGTTAGGAATTGAAAATTGTAATGAGTCTCAATATCAGGAATAAAAATCTCAGCTCTAGTGAACATCTTAATCCTAGTCCTTTGTACCACCTGAATGAGCACCTAATAAACATCATATATTACATCTCATTGCACCTTATTCATGGGAGCAACTTTAACAATATTCTTCAGGAAAAATCCCAATGAGATACCTCAAAAAGTTTATTTTGCTCCCCAAAGTGAGGTTTCAAACAGAACTATTTAAAATAGTATGTATTATTGTTTGAAACACTATAACATTTTCACTCATTCATGTCTATATGTATATATGTAATTACTTAAAATTAAATGTTTATAAAGACTGAATAACTTGAAAAAATGCAGAACAACTAAATTTTAGAGAGGGTAAAGTTTGACTTCTATGTGTGATTGCAGATGTATTATTCATTAATACTTGCTCCTTTTTGTATTTGAGCTAAAGTAACAAAGAGTAATACTGTTACAGCCTCTCACCACGATTTCACTGCATTGGTAGGAAGTATATTTCAACTTAACTTTAAATCTTTAATTTTTATAAAAATGAATAAAACTGACTACATCAGCAAGATGACACAACAGGATTTTTCAACACTCATTTTCTCATGAAAACACTGAGGGCCAGCAAATGAGATTGCTCTATCATTAAAGGAGCTTCACATAAAATCTGACAACCTGGGTTCAATCCCCAGTACCTAAACTTTAGAAAAAAAGACATGACTCCTGTAAGTTACCCTTTGATATGCCTGCCATGGTACACACACACACACACACACACACACACACACACACACACACACACAGAGAGAGAGAGAGAGAGAGAGAGAGATAATTTTCACATTTATATAAGAAACATTAATTTAAACAACTACTCATGCATACAAATGCTTTAGCAAATGCTGGGGGAAACAGGTGACAAATTATTGTATATGGAGATTGGAGAAGGAGAAAATGATTGATGAGGGTAGAATAAGGAGTCTGCATTGCTTAGGACATCCATGCCTGACATCATGCAGTACATCATGGAGGTAGATACTTAGGGAAAGGATTGAGGAAGTGGCACAACACTGTACAAGAATACATCATGAGACTTCCTTCTCAGTGAGCCCCAGTTTCAGACGAGACTTTAATGCCTCAGACTCCTGCAAAATCCTCACATATCCCCTCATGGCACCAGGTATCATGTCTCTTCAATAGATACCACAGACTTACTGCTGAAGACCAGGGTACCAGACACACGGATCTTAGCATCAAGATGATATCCAGAGACTCAAAACTAGGTTTACACCAACACTTTCATGTCATATTTCTTCCTAAACAAGGAAAAACAAATAAAAATTCCAGTGGCATTTGTCATAGCAGAAAAAAGATCACAGAATTCATATGCTACCTCACAATACACTATATCCAGCAAATCTTTATTAAAATGAATAAATCATGAGGCATTGAAGCACCTGTTTTTAAAATATGCTATAGACTTACACAGCAAAAAACAGTGTAGCATAGCAAAAGGAAATAGATTAAATCCCATAGCAAGAACACAATTTTGGTTTCTCTATTTAATGACATAACTATAATTCTTACTTGCATGTCTGATGCCAAAAACACATAGATCTCACAGTTGCCTCCAAACACAATCTTAGGCTCTTCACTTAAGGGAATTTGGCTTGGAAGTGACTTCTATCAAAATTGGCAACTTCAGGTTGATGGCTGAAGGAGCAGGCAGGATGAGTTGTTTAATGTCCAAGTTCTCCAGCCCTTACTCCCTGTTAATGTTACTAGGAAGTCAAACATCTGCACCATATATTTTCAGAACTTTGTCATGGAAAAGCATTTTGTGATTTATATATTAATGCCAAGCTCTCTTACTTGCTATGGAGGAATGGGCAGGACAGCAGAACTTCCTTATGTATATCATGAACTTTTATTTATCATACATATTAAAACATTATTATTTATTAGTAATGCTAATTAATATTGAACATCTGGATGTTTTCAGTGTCTCATGTAATAGCATCTGCATTTTACAGATAGTCTATTAGGTTGTGTGGTAGTTTCTCCCACCATCACCATGGAAATACCTAACAAAAGCCACTTAACAGGAAGGATTTATTTTGTCTTATGGTTTAAAGGTACATTCCATCATGGTGGGAGCATTTTGCAGGACCTGGTTATACTGCATCCATAGCTAGCAAGTAGAGATGAGTACTCATGCTCAGCTCAATTTCTCCTTTTTATTTGGCCCAGGATGCTATCACATGGGATAATCCCATCCATACTTAGGGTGGGTCTTCCCACCACAATAACTCATTCTAGAGACTTTTACACAGACATTCTCAGAAGTGTATCTCCTATGTGAATCTATGTCTTGTCACATTGAGAATATTAACCATAACAGGTAGGAACTTTTATGTTCCTTATTAATGGATCAGATTTAGAAAGATATGTAGAATCTAAATAAACTGACCATGGCTTTTAAGAGTATGTATCATAATTTCAGATCAGGACACCGAATAATAACATATTCCCATGAATGATCTATTGTGCTTTGGTATCTAAGAAATAAAGAATTAATATAAATGGTCAGTCACTGTGAGCATTGCAATTGTGATAAATTGTGTTTCATTATATGTTGTGAATTTCTTTCTTAACCCACATTAAACAAGTACAGATAATTTAAAAGTTTGAATTTGTAAATGAGACATATGCATGCATGTGCACACATATTTGTGGTGATATTTTATTTGTATTAAAATGTTATTTGTATGTTAATAAATAAAGTTGCCCGGGGTCAGAGCTATTAGCAAGCCATAGGAAAGCAGGGCAGTGGTGGTGTATGCTTGTAATCCCAGCACTTGGTAGGCAGAGCTAGGTAAGTCTCTGTGTGTTCAGGGATATAGCCAGTATTGGATACACATGCCTTTAATCTCAATACCAATCATAGAAAACCTGGAGGTCTATACAGACAGGCCGTGGTTGGGTTTACAATCAATGAGAAGGCAGAACAGGAACTCTATATAAAGACTTTAACACAGGGATAGCTCTGGTTCAGAGAGGTAGGGCTACTGCAGGAGGAAGGGTAAGGTTTTAGCTCTTAGCTCTGACCTCTTGGCTTTCTTCTTTGCATTGGTTCTGTGTTTCTTATTTAATAAGAAGTTTGGTTACATCTACATATTTGTATTGTTTTTCCACATTCTAGAATCTAATGGAATAACAAAAATGCAGCATTGGGTTATTAAATCCACCAACCCTTTTTTGGTTTAATACATATTTGTACCAAACAATGCTAGCTAAAAAATGTCTAGAAGTCTAAGTGACTGCAGATTGATGAGATACATACCTCAGGTTAAAATACTAATCAAGAATTTATCACATTAAGATTTTCCCAGAAAAAATTTAAATAAATAAATAAATTCCCTCCAGGCGGTGGTGACACATGCCTTTAATCCCAGCACTCGGGAGGCAGAGCCAGGCAGATCTCTGTGAGTTCGAGGTCAACCTCGTCTACAGAGCGAGATCCAGGACAGGCACCAAAACAACACAGAGAAACCCTGTCTCAGAAAAAAAAATTCCCAGAGCATCTACTTTGTACCCAGGTTGCAGATTTATATCTTGCAACTCATTCTTTCTGACATGTGTGAAACACACACACACACACACACACACACACACACACACACACACACACACACACATACACACACACCACAATTTCTAAACTACTAGCAAAATAACCATGCATTTTAGAAAATTTATGACTTTGTTATTCTAATAATAGTTAGCACCCATGATAAGAAATGGGAATTCCACCCTGGGAAAGCCTTTGATTGTAATGAATCAAAATTAATCTCTCTTCATCACTAGTTACAGGCCTACTACTTTTTTCTTTTGAATTGTCTATAGAATTCCTACATCTATAAAACCATTGCAAGTAGATAATTACAACTGTAATCATGTTTGTCCTTTTTTTTTTGAGCAGGTGGGTCTTTTTCAAATAGACTATACAATACAAAAATGATATCTGGTTTAGAATACATTAAGAATTTGGATAAAAACCCATCTTCTATAATACTACTCTAACCATTGTATTTCTTCAAGATGTTCATTGCATCCCCTAGCATGCATTTTCTCTGGTAAATGTGTATGTGTACACAAGGCAGTTGTAGAGATTTAGTCTTGCAAGTTGTCTCAAAGAGAATTCTTAAACAGTGACAATCAGCTCAGAGTTTTGTTGTATGAGAGCAGGGAGATGGTTGAATAACTAATGAATCCGGCAATGCCTTTTAAATTATATATTTCTAATAAATGGCATAAAACAAAAAGAAGAAAAGCTATATTCAAAGATGCTACATCAGGTTCAAATGATTTGATTTAATACATAATTTTTCTAAAACTTGTTCTGGTTGTACAACACAGACTTTGTTTTATTAATGTTATATTCAGTCTCCAATAAAAGACAGAAAGTATAAAGTACTGAACACGTTTATTAAGAAGATTATAGATGAAAAATATTGAATTTATCTGGTTGTCTCACATTCAGTGACACAGAAATACCAAATATACAACTAAACTCATGAATATGTAGTAAGAGATCATTTATATCTCATGCCTCAAAGATTATGTATTTTAACACATTTCATGTTTCATATTAATATTAAAGAATTATGAAACATATGTATAAATATTTTTCTACTAGTGATAAAAATTAAAATGGTATATTGAAAATTTAACTCTTCAACCAGCTAATGAATAACCATATAAGTAACTTGAGTGAAATACGTCAAGATTCCAGCAGTAGGTTTTCTCACATACTATTCATCAATAAATTTCCCATTGTTTTCTTCTCTATATTCTTGCACATAACCCCAAAAACGTTTTGAGATATCTTTACATGAATATGTTTTTTCTTTTTCTTTCTTTCTTTTTACTCTCTATTTATTCTTTGTGTCTTTCACATCATGCATCTTGACCCATTCATTTCCCCCTCCCTTTGTAATCATTTCTGTCCTTGCAGCTTTCCCCAAAAATAAAATAATATAAAATAAAGGAGAAAAAAAAGGAAAAATCAATCTCGTCATGGAAGCTATAGTGTGACACATTGAATCATGCAGTAAACCCTTTTATCCATATATTTTTGCTGCTTGAAAGAGTTCATTGTAAAGAATCATTGGTCTTACTGAATGCCTCTGATTTCTGCTATAGTACCAATGCTGGGCCCTCTCTGAGACTCCTCTTGGACATCCTGTTGTTGTCCTGTGTCCTGGAGTTCCTGCAGCTTTGGTTCTGCAGGACCAGCCCCTTCGCATACTCCAACAGATCATAGATTGGGTGAGTGTTGGGGTGGGCCAACTCCTAACCCTGGTTCTGGGCCTGGGTAGTTTCAGGGTTTGGTCAACTCACCAGCTCTCCTGAGTTTGCCAGCATTGCCCTAGCTAGTTTACCTCTTGAAGCAATGAACAAGGGGTTGGGCCTGTTCTCCTGCTTTCATGCCCTCAGGGTAGGCTCTCTCTCACCTTCACCAGCAGGGCCAGCTCTACTATGTTGCCCAGGTGAAGTTCAGGGGTCACTCTCCTGAGTGCTCAGCTGGTGAGGGGCAGGGACAACTCTTCCACTTTTATGACCTGGGGGCCAGCACTGGCATCTGCCACATGCAGAGAGGGGCAGGAGAGGTGGTGAGTGCATCTCCGCTGTACCCCCATACTCTCAGCGCCCCTCCCCGCCCACACCATCTCCAGTGCTCACATTCTTGGTGCCAGTTCTCCTACACCCCTGTCAATAGGGTCAGTTCTACTGTGCTGCCCAGGCGAGGTACAGGACCCACTTTCCCCAGTGTTGCGGCTGGTAAAAGGGAGAGTCAGGTCCTCCATCTGCTGCAAGTGGCAAGGGGCAAGGGGAGGAGGTCATCTTTCCCTCACCCACGCCACCACATAGCAGAGAAGATGGATGTGACCTGCTCTCCCATTCTCACATCCTCAGGGCCAGCTCACCCATGCCCCCTGCAAACACTCTCTTTTGTGCTACCCAGGTAAAGGTCAGGACCCTCCCTCCTAAGTGCTTCAGCTGGTGAGGGGCGGGGCTAGTTCCCTCTAGTGTTGCAGCCAGAGAGGGGCGGGGCCAACCCTGTACTGCCCAAGTCTCTCTGCCTTTGGTGGTATCAGGAGCCACAGACATCAACTCAGACCATGGCTGCATCAGGGCCATGAACCCATACATGGGCCCTGGCAGCAGCTCTGAGCGGCAATCAACCAACCACCTCAGCCTGCTCCTCAGTGTTTTCTCCTCTTCAGATATGCCTCCATCCACGGGACATGGACCATGCTGTTTCTCTCTCTCTCCCATTCCACACCATACATTTGCTCATCATAATAATGCCTGTCTTCCCTGTGCCACAAGGCACCAGGAGGCGGGCTGTTTTTCCTCGGAGCCTGGGGCAGACCACCCAGGGCCTGCGTGTGGGTCTCTTTTTCCTGCTTAGCCCGTCATGGCTCTGGGCAGTACCATGCTCAAGACATTTTTCTATAATTGAATTTTCATCAAAAACTATTTTCAGATTCATGTTTTAAATCTGATACTAAATATGAAAGGATGTGTGTGTGTGTGAGAAAGAGAGAGACAGAGACAGAGAGAGACAGAGAGACAGAGACAGAGAGAGAGACAGAGAGACAGACACAAAGACGCAGAGACACAGAGAGGCAGAGAGGCAGAGAATATGCTTGTGTGTGCTTACTTTCTGTAAAATAATAGGTTCTTTTGTAAACTTTGATGGACATGCAAATGAACTCAGGCATTATAAAAAACATGGAAGTCCATCAAATACTGTAAATAAAAGTTAGATTAGTTCAGAGATACAGTACTTATCCAATATGTGCAACACTCAGCATTTGAGTCCCAGCATTATGTCTAAATGAAAATGATGTACACACCACTTAAAATTAGAAATTCCACATAATCTAAAAGTCTAATTTCTGGTCATTTGCCTAGAAGAGTTTAAATCAGTATATTTGAAATATTGTAATGCTGTCATAACACCCTATATAGAGAGGCACTTTACATGTTTATCAACAAATAGATAGATGAACAAGATATGATGTAGTGTATTATACACACCTACAAATGAATTTTTGTGACAACATAATATTGAATTAATGTTAAATTAAATTAAAAATAAACAGAAAAGGGAAAATACATACTATGTATTATTATTTACATAAGAAATCTAAAATTAACTGAAGTAAAAAGGTAACAATATTACCAGAGGTTGGCCTGGGTGTGTGCAGTTGGGTAGTGATGATAAAAAGGCACAAAGTTTCATTTAAAGAGAAAGAATGATTTTCTTTCTTCTTTGAGTATTTTGCCCAGATTCTGAATATAGTAAATCATTTGCTCTACCAACATCCCTAAATTACAAAGGGAATAAATTCAAATCTTCCCACCACAAGAAATGGTTAGTATTTGAGATAATGTATATGCTGATAGATGTGGTCAAAATAATTCTCTTCATATTCATAAACTGTAACATTATTTTATACCCCCAAATGTAAGATCAAAAAGAATTAAATGGATTTGAAATTCCAGATGGATTACATTTGAAATTTCAACACTTTACCAATCCAGTCTACACACACATGGCCCTGGCGTTTTCAACTGAATTCCAGTCTCTCTTCCCAGAATAGGACATCCACAAGCTTCTTTCTGACTATGGAGGTATCATAATGCTCTTTATCAACAAACTTAATGTATATTAGCAGGTGGCATCCTTTTTAACTTGCTGAAGTAAAGGTTACACCATTATTTTGCAATTGTTCTGAAACTAGAATAGAGGAAAGCAAATATAACTGCATTTTTCATTTCACAAACATAAAAGACTCATTCATTGAAAGACAAAAACGTTTATGAACTTGAGAGAGAAAACTGGTGGTGGGGACAGAGGAAGAATTGAAAAAAGAGAATGGGCATAGCTCTGATTTAACATAATATGTAATGCAACTATAAAACAGTAAAAATAAACATGTAAATTTAAAAATAGTTTTACCTTAAAAAATAAAATTAAGCCGGGCTGTGGTGGCGCACGCCTTTAATCCCAGCACTCGGGAGGCAGAGCCAGGCGGATCTCTGTGAGTTCGAGGCCAGCCTGGGCTACCAAGTGAGTTCCAGGAAAGGCGCAAAGCTACACAGAGAAACCCTGTCTCGAAAAACCAAAAAAAAAAAAAAAATAAAAAAATAAAATTAAGCTTTCCCTCAAAGTTTTTTCTCCATTACTCATTCTATTTTCTAATCTCTGTTATCCTTCATTCCATATCCACCAAATATATTGTAAAAATACATTTCCAGGGTGTATATATCGCTCATATATGAGGTTTTAAACATTGAAAAATACTTCCAATTTTCCTTTGAAGTATAAATATTCCCACACTAAAAAAAACTTGAGGGAAAAATTCAACCTCCAAAAATGTTGAAAAAGATACTCCAGTCTTATCAAACTTAGTAGCCAGGGATTTGTTTCAACTCACAATAAAATGAAACCATGATTTTTGCTTGAAACTTAGTAATATAGTATTAATACTCTGAAAAGAGAAGTTTACAAGCAAATGAGACTGCCTTTCCCTCCAAGCGACTTTAAGTATTATACCAGGAAACACATTGAAGAAATATTATAAGCATTATTCAATATGATATTAGATGTAGCTATACCAGGAAACTTCATTTATTCAGACATATAATATTTGCATGGTATGAATTAATTGAAAAATAATACTGTTCCACCATTTTAAAAGATAATGAGGTTTTTGGTATATTGTTATGGTGTAAATTGGAACCTAAAATCATGATATATATTTAGTGAAAAGAGCACTGAAGTATTTTATTTTCAATTCAAGTAAAAGGCAACCCTGTAGAGACTATAGGGCTTTTTCATAACTCATGAATTTTGATGGCAGAACTATGTAAAGACACAAGACATGAGATTTTGCTCTCATCTAATCTGTTTCCATGATATAAAATTATATTATCTCTATTACATAAACCATAAATTAAGTTAAGTTTCTTTATTTGTCCACTGCCTTTGGCAAGTCTTTTAAGTTTAAAAGGGGATAAATTTGTGCCCCTCTTATAGCTAAGAGTCAGCTGGTGAAAGCAATTATGCAAACATAAGCTCATCAGAGTAGGAAGGCTGCCACATAATGTGTTCTTCATGCTGTCACAAGGACAAGGGTAAATGACAAAGTCTAGATAAGGCATTATCCAAGTAATTTCTGTAGAAGAAGAAATGTGTGAACACACTTGTCAATGGAAAAAAATCATCTGAAAACAATGCAGCCCCAAAGAAAGATGTTCCAGAAAAAAGCCAAAAGTGTATACAAAGGAACATCAGTGAGAAGCTGGATGAGTCACATAGTACTTATGGCAGCAGCTAAAACAGAGTCAGTGGAGACACTGAAGAAGGATACCAGGACATCTTACAAACTGAATGAGTCTGGGAGCCAATAGGGTCAGTTGAAAAAGGAGGACATGACTATGATTATTTGGGACAAGAATTATATTCCATATACATTGTGAAAAAATGACAAAAAGAATTAGAAAGTGTTTTCCTCAATTTTTATTTGATAGATGATCCTGAACAACTTAAGTTGAATATTTCATTGATTAGGATATAGATATTCTATATGATGAAGATGCAGGAGCCAAGTACAAAAGCAAGAGGATAACAGAATTATTTAAGAAGTCTTGTTTGTTATCTTGCTTTCTTTGTTATAAACAATCACACATTTTACTCGGCTAACAAATCAATACAGTCTCTAATCCAGTAGCATGACTCAGGCTAAAGAATATGACTATTATATGTAAACTCCAATCATATTACCAACAATGTTCTAAACCTAAAAGCTTATATTTCTCTGGTCCTTGAAAATTTGCTAAAATTTGCATATGCATCATGCATTTAACATGCATCTTCTCCATTTTAGATACTGGTCTTACAATGTGCCGTTGCTCAAGGAATTCGAGCTCTCTTTTCATCCATTGTCTTTTTACTAATATCAGCATCCTAGCTCATCTCAGAAGAACCTGCGTAACTTCTGTAACCCTTCACCCTGAGAACTTACTTAACTCCTTTATAGAATAGTCATGAGTAATGATTGCAGCTCTTAGTTGTATAAAATTTTGCATTTTAGTTTTTTTGTCCCTAAAATAATTCTCTTTAGATACTGCATTTTTATAGCAAAATAGAGTCTTGATCTTTTGAATGCAATTTCTGTTCTTAATATGTGAGTAAAAATTGGAATATTGCTGACATAGTACCACTTGAAATTTTAAATTAACTCCCTATTCCAGCTTCTACCACTTAAACTATTTCAACCACTAGATACATAATATAAAGTATAAATTACATTTTAAGATCTAGAAAATTATTTACTCAGGTGAATCATGCTTATTATTTTAACTGTAGCAGCCAAAAGATAAATTGTGATAACAATAGTGATAATTACCTTTTGGATGAATCTGTTGCATTCCTACGTTTTGGACACCATTATATTGATTTTGGAGTTAGTCAACACAAAGTTCAAGAAAATGAAGTAGACTATTTATGATTTCCAAGTTTGATAGCTGTTGTGATTTTAAAGGCTGACTATATATATATATATGTGTGTGTGTGTGTGTGTGTGTGTGTGTGTGTGTGTGTTTCTCATTGCTTTTATATTGTACCTAAAGTAGCCTTTCTCTATTCATATCAGCTTTTTGCAAATGTGTATGTACACACTTGTTATATCAATTGTCATTCATTTAATCACCAAGCTCTTGTATGCTGGTTCAATACCAAGACTATATGAAGATTTTAAAAATATGAAGACAATTTTGTTTGAATAGATTAAGGGCAATCAGTTACTGTAAAAATTAAGGAAAAGATAAATTATAACAATCATAGTAATGATAATAACTTTTACTATCCAATTGAACAAAACCAGTAGATACTTAACATGTTGATTACATGGAACACAAGTCTGATGTGGAAATAGCAATGCAAAAATGACAGAAAAACAGAAAATGGAACACAAATCTGGCAGGTGCAGCTTTAGTACTTTATATGTATGACTTCCCTTAACCCTCAAAGAAACCCTATGAATCAGGCATTGTTATTTCTCCATGTTTTACATTTAAAGAAACTAAAAAAAGATCATAAGAAATTAAGCAGAAATCACTTTAAGAGTAAGAAAAAATGAAGACCAATTTTAATCTTTCAACAAACACTGTGCTGTATCTACTCTATGACATGCCCTGCCTGATATTATGAAAGCTTCATAGAGAGTAAGTCACATGAGTTTGTTTTTAAGGATCAAATTTCAAACTGTTAATTTTTGAATTCATAAAAACAGCTCTATAAATGCACCAGCAATGTTTCATACTTGATAATTGCACACTAAATTCAGTAATCTGACCTTCACGTTTTCCGTACTTAACTAGTTTCTAAATCCTCTCAGAATCCTGTTCTCCACCTACAAAGCCCGTGTTTTCTCCCTAAGGTCATTTTCATGTTTTCCCATCATCCTGAAATCCAAAATATAGTATTTCTTTTCTCACTCTTTTTGCATGATTTTGCTTTCTGTTTCATAGGGTATGATCAATTACTGTCTGTAAACACCTGAAGTGCCTGATAGGACATATAAGTCATGATTATTCTTCAAAATACATTGTTCTATATACATTGGAATTTAAAATATAAACCATTGCCATAAAAAACACTCTATAATCATGTGACTTTCTAAATATAAAAAAGGTGACTAAGCAACTAAACATGAAAAGGTCAGGAATCAGGAACTGAGTGAATGTGTAAAGAAGGCATTTGTTGAACAAACAAGACTAAACAAAGTCTAGAGGTAAAAGGTCAAAGGATCAAAGACTCATCTGAAACTGCACTCCTTCTTCAGACAGTTAGCTCAACACTGAATTTTGTCCAGTATAGGAATCTGATGTTTAAGGACAGTAGCTTCACAACAAGGAATATCAGACCTTTGAGATCAAAATCACATCTCCCTTCTCTAGATAAGCCCAATATTCCACCTTTCCTGTATCTATTTTTAATAAGAAATTTAAGGTCTTGTCACAGGAAAAAATAACAGTGTCTTAATGTCTAAAAAGAGATACCTCCATCACAGTCTCAATTTTTACATTTATGCTTCTGTGTCAGTGAAGGCCTAGGGTGGAGCTGCTTCTCTCCTTGTGGTTAATGAGATGCAGGTATACAACAGAGGCTGAGGCAGACAGACATCAGAGGGAAGAGAGCAAAGAGGAGAAAGAGAAAGAGAAGGAAAAGGGAAGGGAAGACGATGGAGGGCAGTACATATAATTCGTAATCCGTAATTACATTGCACTAAACCCACAAAGGTGCTGTAGTTTTAGTGAGTGAATGCAAAAGGCACAAAGTTGCATTAGCATCATGTAGAGCAAGCAGAACTAAAATTCCTATTTCAACTGCATCATTCCATTTCTATGGTGATAGAAAAAAAAATCTCTCTTTTTGAGGTCAGTCCTTCTAACTTTGTACAGAATCTTGTCCTGTCCAACATTATCAGAATGCTAATTCTAGACATTCTTCCTCTTATCCATATCTTCAGTATTTGCTGCCTCCTGGCATTTTCCTTGTAGCATTTAAACATATCCACCTCTATCATCCTCTAACAGGCAGTGATTTGTTTCTCCAACACATTCGACACTTTTAAGTCAGTGCCTTACTTTGATCTACGATTATCTGAAATATTCTGTTTCATGGATTTCATTACTTTCTTCCAATCCATCTCTTCTGTCATTTGACCTGAGAAATATTAATGTCACAAATATTAAAACTCCTTAGCCATTTCAGCTCAATACATACTTTCTTCTCAACCTCTAAATTCTCCTTGGAAATCCTATTTATTTCTGTAGTAGATCTTGGTATCAAAATTTTCTGAATAATGTGACTTGTATGTATATATTTTCAGAGCTGACCATTGGTATTGGATAACCAGTCAATCAGTGTGCTCTCCTGTTACATAATTTATACCATCCTTCTTCCTCCAAATCCTCCCATGCACCCCTCTTTGCTCTTTTACAAATCTATGACCTCTTTTTATAGTTTTACAGACAGCAAAAGGGGTATATGGAAGAGTTTTGAGGTAGGAAAGCGAAGGGGGTAATGTGGCGATATTCTGTTCCCCAAAATATTGTGCACCCTAATAAATTTATATGGGGTCAAAGAACAGAACAGCCACTAGATATAGAGGACAGAAAATGGTGGCACACATGCCTTTAATTCTATCACTTGGGAGGCAGAGATCCATCCGGATCTCTGTGAGTTTAAAGCCACACTGGAAACAGTCAGGCATGGTGACTCATGCCTTTAATCCCAGGAAGTGATGGCAGAAAGCAGAAAGGTATTTAAGGTGTGAGGACCAGGAACTAGAGCCTGGTTAAGCTTTTAGGCTTTTGAGCAGCAGTTCAGCTGAAGTTCATTCTGGATGAGGACTCAGAAGCTTCTAGTCTGAGGAAACAGAATCAGCTGAGGAATTGGCGAGATGAGGAAGCTATGGCTTGTTCTGCTTCTCTGATCTTCCAGCGTTGACCCCAATACCTGGGTCCAGGTTTGTTTTTATTAATAAGACTCTTTAAGATTCATGCTACAGGGCATAATCTCAAAAATTAAAGAATAAATAATTTTTTAAAGTTCTTGAATATCTGTCAGAAATTCAATTGTCTTACTTAATGTATAGATGGTCAAACTCATTTCTGCTATACCTTGTCTATGGAGATGTCTCACCAAGTCTTAACATCATCATTCTAAATTTCTGTCATACACAATAATTTTCAAACCTTTCTCAAGTTTGCTGTGATGGTATGCAACAATATAAGGAAAACATCTACTTATTGGTGAAATTATTAAGGCCACTCCACGTAGATAAAAGGAGATTTATTTAATGGCGTAACTTACAAATTAAGGGATAGGTAGGTCGCGCAGTCTGGGGAAGGTGTATCGCAGTCCAGCGGTGTTCTCTGGAGCTCTGCTTGGTACACCTCTCCAGTCCAGGGTCCCGCAACAGAGAGAGAGCCCGCCGATCCAGATCTCAGGTCCCCAGGCGCCTCCTTTCGCCCCGCCTTGTAGGCGTGACAGTTGCTGAAGTCTCAATGGGGGTTGGAACTTCCAGATCAAAGCTGGAATGGCTACCCACTACATCTACTGAACCAAATCTTTATCTTATTCTCTTTTTTTACTAGGATTATTGTAAGCATTGAATTCTGATATTTGTATCTCTAAAATAGTTCTCCATTTTTCTTCTTCTTTCATCCCCTAGTGCTATAATTAGGTAATACCACTGCTATCTCTTAACCAAGATATTACTAGAGTCTCTCTCCTGTTCTCATACATTTAATAGGGTCTCTAAGCAAACATAAAATAAATATTTTTAAAAAGCAAATAGAAACATATAATCATATGTTAATTAATTGTCTGTGTAACCCTGTGATTCAGAAAAACCAGCTAATCCAGTTTCTTTCACAGCCATGTTATCTTTCATGCTGATATGCTAACATAGATATAATCTGTTATCTCTAAGTGAGCAGCTCTGCTCCAGTCCCTTGATTTTTCTAATTCCTAAACCTTCCTGCAATGTACTTCACTTACACAATGCATTGATACTGTACACGCATACACAGAATGCTATAACTACATGGTGACATGCTACACTTACCTACAATTAAATTTCTAGACTCTGAGCTGTACCTAGTACATAACAGGGAATCAATGCACATTTGTTGAATAAATGTCTCATCATATATATGGTGATGTAATTAGAAGTAAACAACGAAGTAGTGAAAGTAAAATTGTGGTTCGGACACCATGGAGTAGATGGGCCAGTTGCTCAATGACATTGGATACTAGTTCAAGGAAATTAAAACACACCTTTTAGATTACAGAATTATTTTTACAGAATCTAAGCTACATAATACATAATATAATATAATATAATATAATATAATATAATATAATATAATATAATATAATATAATATAATATAATATAATATAATATAATATTATATAATATTATAATATAATATAATTAGCTTTATCTTTTGAAAATAACTTATCTTTGCAACATAAAAACGAGTTAATTACTACAATGATCTAAAACAACGAAGTGAAGTGATAGGGAGAAGGAAGTTATCACAAAATGAGGCCAACAAAGACAGGAACGTGACAGAATCAATTCAAATTAAAGAATGTTTGGATTTAAATTTAAGAGAGAAAGAGGAGCCTGAAATAGTTCACAGGCATTTAGAGACCTGTATAGGCAACAATAAGTATACAGGGGAACGGGCAAGGTTGGATAAATATAATAAATTGGCTAAAGTATATAATATCAGACAGGAAGTTTATTTGAAATACATTGGATATTTGTATTTCAAATATCTAAGCATGTTTAATTTCTTTTGGAGGATAAAATATGAGAATTTCATCATGATAAGTTAAACTAAAAGAGCCATTATTGTTATGTCTGCCTTCATGTTGCACAGAGATCTTTTCTGAATTGAAACATTTCCTCCTTTAGGAAGGAAGGAGACCCATGAAACTCAAGAAACAAATGAAACATATAGCACCCTGAAAGGCCATGAAACTTACGAGGTTGAAGAAATTCAGAAAGTTTAAGATTTACAAGTTCCTTGTCCATTGCTATGAGAGCAGTAAAAAATTAGTTGGGGACAAGAGACTCCGGTGGGAACTGCCTGCAAGCTGAACAGGAAGCTCCTTGGATAATAACCTCATAAGTCATCACTGTGCTCAGATAGACTTGTCAGCAATGCAGCTGTCTTTTGTCAACAATGCTCCTGTGAAAAACCCCAGTAAAATCACTAATATGCCTGGCTGGACTTGGGTGGATCATTTCTTTGTCATTTGTCTTCACTGTTTTTTGATCATAGCCATTTTGACAGGTATGGCTATGATGGTATCTCAGAGTCGTTTTGATTTGCATTTCCCTGATGATTAAGGATGTTGAACAATTCCTTAAATGTCTTTCAGCCATTTGAGATTCTTCTGTTGAGAATTCTCTGTTTAGCTCTATAGCCCATTTTTTTAATTGGACTATTGGTTATTTTGATGTTTAATTTCTTGAGTTCTTTATATATTCTGGATATCAGCCCTCTGTCAGATGTGGGGTTGGTGAAGATCTTTTCCCTATTAGCTCAATCCAGCTTATAGATACTTGTGTAATTACTTTAGAGTATTTAGTAGATATTGATATGGAGATGAAAATGTTGAGAAGAAAAACAGTACAGAGGGTGTAAGTTTTGCGTGATTGTGTCATTGGCAGACATGGATGCAAGATTTATTCCACACCAGCTAGAAATATGGGCTATGAATTTTTTCTGTTGGCTGCTAAGATGCTTTGGATTCTGTTAGTGGTGCTGGTGAGAGTGAGGCATTTTGCTCGGTTGTTTATTGTTCTGGTTTGCAAACTCAGGACCACAGGCAACTGAGCAAGCAGTTTCTCTCTCTGGGAGAGCCATGAACAAAAGACAATCACTGATGCCTCTCACAGCAAGAACAAGGGAGATAGGGATACATCAAGCTTGGGCCACTGAGTCAGCCCCACAAAATCAGTGTGTATTAAGATAGCCAGCCTCCAAAGCAGCTCAAGGACTAAGCCAGGGACTTGTCCAGGCCTGTATCCAAATGGAAAATTGTGCACTTACCTGCCTCTAACTAGCCTTGGCCAATTATAACATACTGATATGATTGCCACTCACTTGAGCCAATCATGTCTAAAATGACTAACTGCCTTAGGACCTCCCCTTGACTATGTTAAAAGGAGCTCACACTTCCCTCTTGGGGTCTTCTCCATCTTACCTTTGTATGGAATGGCAGGTCCCACCCTGCTGGAATAATAAACACACTTGCTGATTACATTTGTGGATTGTGGTCATTTGTGGGATTTCTCCAGAACCCTAACATATGGGGGCTCACTCAGGATGTCCCCTCAAGACTACTGACACCTGAGCATTTCCCTGATAACCTAGCAGGTAAGTGTGAGCGCTCTTTGTCTTGGTCTGTGTTCTGACTGTTGCTATGTTACTGTTCTGTTCCATGTGTTTATGTCTCTGGGAACCTGGGGGCCAAGGATTGCTCGGTGAATGAGCTAGAAGCACCTCTGTACTGTGAGTTGGAAGATGTCCTTTACTCACTTGTACCTGTAGGGGACTAGGTCCCTCTGACTGAACTGTACAGAGAAGGTTGCACCTGCAACGTGGACCTCTCAGATCGCGAGACAGGTCATTTTCCAGATCTGGTGTTCTGGAACATGGTTGTGTGTGTTGTTGTTACTTGTTTCTGTATACTAACTTCCCTCATTTTCTGGGAAGAGGAAGAGAGAGAGAGACATGGCAAGGGCCACCTCTCTCCACAATTCTTGTTATCAGGCTCACAGCACTGGCAGAGCTGGTCTTGGCCTGCAGGAGAGGCCTGCGGTCAGTCAGCATCTCTTGCAGAGGATGGGGGCATGCGCTCTCTATTCAGGTGGGCAGGGATGAGGCCACTGGGGTGCATGATAATGTAAGCTGAGACAAACTGTGGACAGAGAATCTGGGGTTCAGGCCAAAGAGTTAACAATTTTTTTTTTTTTTTTTTTTTTTTTTTTTTTTTTTCGAGACAGGGTTTCTCCGTTTAGCTTTGCTCCTTTTCCTGGAACTCACTTGGTAGCCCAGGCTGGCCTTGAACCCACAGAGATCCGCCTGCCTCTGCCTCCCGAGTGCTGGGATTAAAGGCGTGTGCCACCAACGCCCGGCCGAGTTAACAATTTTTTAACAGGAATACTGATAGCCAAGGACACACTCTGTGCCTACCAGTACCGTTCTCCCTCCCTTCATTCCTAAGTTAAGTTCGTCACTCACTTTGATACATTCTACAATTTATGATAACATCAAGGTCTGGTCTCGGCTGCTGGCCAGCTACTAGCCTGACACTACCTAAAAAATTAAAATAAAATAAAATAAAACTATTGAATTAACTTGGGAAAAATTTGACTTTAGAATAAAAGTCAAGGGGTTGGGGATTTAGCTCAGTGGTAGAGCGCTTGCCTAGCAATCACAAGGCCCTGGGTTCGGTCCTCAGCTCCGGAAAAAAAAAAAAAGTAAGAAAAAACATAGAATAAAAGTCAAAAATACATTATGCTTGAAAAAATTGTTTTTTATTTCCACAGGAAAGAAAAAATACATAGACTTTGGCATTTGAATTCAATGAGTTACAAATACTTGTCATCATTTAAGGGAATTGGTTACAAATTATTATTGGTTAGGATGAGTGTGTATATATATATATATATATATATATATATGTATATGTATATATGTGTGTATATATATGTATATGTATATATGTATGTATACATATATACATATATATATATATGGTGATACTTTATTTGTGCACCTCAATAAAGCTTATCTGAAGATCAGAGGAAAAAGCCAGCTACTATATTTAACATAGAAGTCAGGTAATGGTAGCACAGGCCTTTAATCCAAGCATTTGGGAGGCAGAGATTCATCCAGATCTCTGTGAATTCAAGGCCACACTAGGAACAGAGCCAGGCATGGTGGTACATGCCTTTAATTCCCAGCACTAGTTAACGATAGAGGTCTGGAGATCTGTACAGACAGACAGGAAGTGATAGAGCTGGGCGAAAAGTGGAAAATGATGTAGCTGAGCAGAGAGAGGAAGTGAGATGGCAGGGCACAGAAAGGATATAGGTGTGAGTACACAGGAAGTGGCTCTCTTTTTGGCTGAGGATTTTCTAGCAGTAAGAACGTGACTGGCTTCTTTCTGCATTTCTGATCTCTCAGTTTTCACCCCAATATCTGGCTCTGGGTTTTTTATTAATAAGACCATTTAACAATTTATCTTACATATATATGTTTCTATTCTTATTTGAAATGTTGTACCTATATAATGTTCTAGGCTGCTGGGAAGAAGCCACAAGAAAAAGGTTTTGATAAAAATTTGCATGTTGTCTAGGAAGCAAAAGAGAAAAAAGCAGAAAACTGAAATAATAAAAGAAAAGAAAAAATAATTTGTCCATTTCTGTCTGAACCAGAGGAATGGACATAGAGGAAGTCCGGACCTGAGTATATATAGGAAAGTATAGAAGGCCAGAGGGATATGAACTATACTAAATTTGAAGGGAAAGTGTATATGTATATATATATATATATATATATATATATATATATATATATATGGGTATTTAACCATATTAGGTTAATTCTGGTTGGTTTTCTTTATTTTAGAAAGTTGGTGATTCTTCACTGCAAAATGTTTATGTTAAAAATGGGGTCATGTTCTTTAAAGGAGAAAGGAGGAATACAGTCTACAATACAAGTTAATAATGAACCATCATATTACATCCTTCTAGGTTACAGTATGCTATATGTTTGGTCTCCTATGAAATGACAAGACTAAATCTCTTAGCTATTCAGAGTTTCATAAAAAAAAAAAAAGGGCCAAACTTGTTTCTTAAAAATTGTCAACATCATATCTATGGTCTAAAAATAAAAGCTACAGTCTAACTGCTTCTATAATGTCTATGGATAGGGAGAAATGCTATTAAAATTATACTTATAGGAGAAAAACAGAACTTGAGAGGTCCATTTGACTAATATATCTATAGGATAACACGATGGCCTGGTTGTTGTTATCAAACTTAGAGATGTTTTCAAGATTAAGCCTAGGTTTGCGTGGCTCCAATATATTTAATAGATAATGGCCCTCAAATCTGTTGAAGATCTGATTAATTTGGCATTTATATTATTTGATTAAAAAGCTTACTATAAGAAATGTAGGCTCCCAGCTCCTAGAAATGGCCTGCAAGGTCTCCAAAGAAAATATGAAATAGCACAATGCCACCACGTGGATTGTTGATAACACTGACCATTGGGCAAGATGCCCTGATGCAACATCTGCTGCCAGGGACCTGGCCCAGGCTGTGGACAAGCAAGGCATTGACAAAATAAGATAAGTCTTCCCCAAGTTCCTCCTCCTCAGGGAAAACTTTCACCTTATGGATCTGGCAGCCAAAGACCAACTCTGTCCTGCCATTGCTATGAAGACAACAGGAGCTGGGGATAACTAACTGGATATGGACAGACTCTGTCAGTTTTTAAAATAGATTTGGAAACTGCTTGGTTTACACTCAGATAATTTATCCTTCCCAGATCTCTGATGGTATTAACAACTAGACTAGCTATAGCTTTATCAGCTTAGCAGCATCAGATAACCAGATTCTTCCACAAGGTTGCAGCCACCTTGTTAGTTCATTGATCAAAATGTTAATTAGTTAAAGCTACTAGATCTTGATAAGACAAAGCAAACAGGTTTGCCTTACTCACAAGCTTCATAGAAAAGGATAAATAGGTTCCAAACATAACTTAAAATGACTGTTCTTAATGATAACTGCTTATATCTATAATAAATAATTAAATGGAAAAATATTGAAGTCTATACAAGTTTTAAGGATCTAAAAATGTTCTAAAATATAAAAATTCAAATAAGTCATGAAGGTTTAAATATGAGTCTAAGAAAATAATTTAAGAAAAGTTTAAATAGATCAAGGCAAAGTTTTAGGATGTTTTTAAAAACATGAATGCAATTTATGGGGATATAAAAAGAATGACTTAAGATGTATAAAAAAAATTACAAGATTTCTTTCCTTTGCCATGCTTTCATTACACTGAAATTTCAAAAATTCAGAATTCACCATTAATAGAGTTCTGACAAGCTAATAGAGCAATGACTGCTAATTGTTTGGGTCACAAACTCAAGATTTTAGATTTCTTTTAATTGTCTTCTGAATATAGACTTACAGATGCTTTTCATTGTGCCAAAGACATTTCAGTCCAATCTATACCTGGCTCTTTGGACAGAAAAAAAATTTACATGCTTTATAGCTTTTGCTAGGACTCAAAGATATGAGTCTACTGCTGAGTTACAGATACCTGTTACTTGCTTTTTCTACAATAGGGATTTTGATACAGATTGATAATGCTAATATATCTGAACTTTTATGTCTTTTCATAAAATAGAAATTCACATAAACCAGAGAATTGGAAAAATCATAAAACTTGGATCCACTTCTCACATGTCAAAAGGATTCTGGATAAATGCAGCCTAATTTTCCCCACCTATTTATTCCTGAGAATAGTATTTTTCTCTTTCATAGATTTGGGATTCTTCTCCTTCCTCAAATACTGAGACTATGGGTTTAAAAGTTCCAAATAAGTTCACAAATTTTAACTCCTGCTCCTAGTTTATATCTGTTTCAACAACTTTCCACTTGGCTCACAGACACATCCAATCATCAGTGGCTGACTACAACCTGCTCCAAATTTCTGTGAGCCCTGAACTTGCTGAAAGATGATATGGACCAATCCAGCCAATATAAATGCTGTCTCTTCAACTGGTCAATGAACCAGATGCTTCTACATTCTCTCCTTGCCTTTGACTAACATTCTAGCCTTCGAGGGCCTTGATAACAATGTCCTAATGTCAGCAGGAAGTAATTACAGAAGCAAATATGTCGAATATTAATACATTCAGGAATAATGTCCTCCTCCCATGTTAGATCAAAAGGGAATTTCTAGTCATAGGAAACCTGAAATAGAATAATAATTGTCCCTCATTCCAAGTTCCTTCTAGATAAGGAACTCTGTCAGCCATCACCCTTCTGCTTCTGCTAATTATTATTGACTCTTGCATCATTGATGCCTTAACTAAATGATAATATTCTGTCTGGGTACCACTAAACTGATGATGCCAAAATCCCAATATCAGCCCCTGGACCAATCCCATGACAACCTTGCAGATGGCAACAACCAAATAAGGGAAGGCTCACTTTGCAATTGATAATGGGGAATGGTCTCTGTTTGGAACAGTCTCTGTATGGCTATTCTCATTTCTATACTCTTACTCAGAAGTCAACGGGAGATGGCTTCTTTATCCCACTGGAAGATACCTGATAGGTATATGCCTCTGGATTAAACCCCTGTGTTAATACTTGGGTTTTAGATCAAACAAAGATTTCTATGTCCTGGTCCAATGGTTCTCAGAATAGTCTACTACACTGGTGATGAAATATTTAACTACAAAGAAACAGCTGCAAGATTTGAGATGATGCACTGCTTAAGGAGGGAATTGGGGGAATGAGAGGACCAAGCAGATGCCATAACAGCCTGCTCAGTTTTCTCTCAGAAATTAGGCCTCGGTTTCAATTTCCTGAGACTGAGCAAGCAGTTTCTGGAAGAGCCATGAACAAAAGACAATTAATCACTGATGCCCCTCACAGCAGGGACAAGGGAGATAGGATACACCAAGCGTAGGCCACTGAGCCAGCCCCACTGTCAACAAGTACTAGGATAGTCAGCCTCCACAGTAGCTCAAGGACAAATCCAGGGACTTGTCCAGGCCTGCCTCAAAATGGAAAACTGTACCCTCACCTGCCTCTAACTAGCCCTGGCCAATTAGAACATACTGACATGATTGCCACTCACTTGAGCCAATCATATCTAAAATGACCTAATTGCCTTAGGACCTCTCCTTGGCTATGCTTAAAAGGAGCTCACACTTCCCTCTTGGGGTTTTTTCCATCTTGCCTTTGTATGAGATGACAGGCCCTAGCATGCTGGAATAATAAATGCTCTTGTTGAATGCATACATGGAGAGTAGTCTTTTGTGGGATTCTCCAGGATCCTAACAGAGAGGTAGCTCAGCAGTTAAGAACTTGCTGCTTGCCAGGCAGTGGTGGTGCATACTTTTAATCCCAGCATTCTGGAGGCAGAGACAGGCAGATCTCTGATTCAAAGCCAGCCTGGTCTACAGAGTATGCTCCAGGACAGCTAGGGCTGTTACATAGAGAAACCCTATCTTGAAACATAAAACAAACAAACAAACAAACAGAAAACCAAACCAAAACCAACCAAACAAAAAAAACCTCATTGCTCTTCCAGAGGACCCAGGTTTGGTTGCCAGAAAATGTGTGGCAGCTCACAGCCAGCCACTTCTAACTCCAGTCCCAGGGGATTTGATACCCTTTTCTCATCTTCAAGAGCAGTAGGTACATAGATATACATGCAAACAAAACACCCATACACATAAAATATATAAATAAAATTCTTAAAATAATAATAAAAATAACACAAACAGTATCCTAACAATCATCTTGGAACAGTATCAATGTGTAGGTGTGAAGCAAAAACTGAGAAGTAATTTGAGAAATCATGAGTTTGGGAATAGACATTCAATATTGTACCTAATTTCATGTGACCATGTTATAACACTGTAAGCTATTGCTGGAGAGACCATATCGTGCTTTTTGCTTGTGACCTGAAAAATGTCAATATCTCTGAATTCATGCTATGAACCCAACAGGAGATAGTGGCTTGAATAGGAAAGAAGAAAACAGGACTGTAGAACCTGTCCTTATTTATTTCTGCTTTTTTAATGTTTTGTCTTCATATTTTGTTTAATTTTATGAGATAATTATACTTTAGGTAGAGTAGTCATATCTCACAGATGAGTTATTATGAAAATTGTCATGTTGAATTCTTCAATAATCCAGCTGCTGTGGTGTGATGTGGTTTGTTCCCCAAGGGTCCACGTGTTCAAAGTCAGGTCTACAAAAAAGTAATTGAACTTTTAAAAAACAGGCTGATTAGGTAACTGGCAACTCCACCTTCAGAAGGGATTTCTGTAGTTTATATGAGAAGCTGGTAAGTTCCTCAACAACTTGTTATAAAATATTAATCTGGGAGCTGAAGAGATGGCTCAGCTATTAAGAGCATGAGGTGTTCTTCCAGATGACTGGTTCAATTCTGAGCACCCACATGGTGGCTCACATCTACCTGTAAGTACAGTTTTAGGGTGTCTGTCCACATCTTCTTCTGGCTTTTGGGGCACAAAACATTCATACATAGACATAAATAAAGGCAAAATACACAAACACCAAGCAAAATTTAAAAAATTAATCCTGACCTCAGTATTTGGCTTCTGTCTCATCTTGTGATCTTTCTCTCTCATGCACCATGATGTGATATAGCCAAAGAGAATGAATGGAGAACACATCAATATCTATCCAGTCCTAGAATTTTAATCTCCAAGACTGTCTTAGAAATAAACTTCTTTAATTTATAAATATGAATCTCCAGATAGTTTAAATAGACTAATACCAAAATACATAACTGGAAAGCATGGTGTGTGATAGTATTAAACCCCATGTAGATCCATGGAAAGGGAAAAGGATAAGAAGCCCAACTCTCTAGTTAAAATAAACAACTGTCTGATATTATAAAGGAAACTGTAGGCATGATTCATCAAAAGGAGAATGCACACAAGCTTTGTTTTAATGTCAAATATGAGACTTCTTGTATTTCTCGCTTTTCATGGGGTCTAAGTTGCAGCTCATCTAGCCAATGGGATATTATTTTTAGACATAAAAGCCCTGTGAGATCACAGATGCTTGGCAAAGAAGTACTAACTATTTTAAGGTACAGTGGTGAGCATTTAAAAATGTGGTCATTGGTGTAAGAGAACATATGGTGACTGTCAAAGGGCAGACATAGACCCCTCTCAGTTGGCAGGATGCTGCCCACAATTTGGTAAAGTTAGGAGTCTTATGTCAGCTTGGTTTCACTATAATTTATTGCCAGTATAAAACATCTTACTTTATAGAAGAAAAATGTGACATGAAAAACGAGGCAAGAGTGATATTGTGCTACAGCCAGGAAAAGTCTAGAGCTCAGGTCTGAAGGGAAAGAAAGTTAAAATAGGAAAAGATGGGCAGGTGGGAGATTGAATTTAAAAGCATTGTATTAGACATTGCTCTCCCCAGATTTCTTGCGGAGACATGCTTTTCCATGAACTGTGCTAGTGTGGGAAAAATGGGTATTTTTTTAATGTCATGATTTGGAGAGACTTAACCATTTTCAAAAGTTTACAGACCTGTTACATGACTGTAATTTAGCAAGTGTTCACATGCATGGAAATTGTTAGAAATGACTAGTTTCTAGGGGACACTTATACTGTGCACTCCTAGAAACTGAATTTTGTGGGGGAAAAAATAAACAGTGGTCAACATGAACCTACCAAACATTTAAAAAGCAGGTGGGAGAATTCAGAAAGAAGATCGAATAGGTAAAATAATAAACCCTCCCATCAAGTTTTTATAGTACTTTGTGAGACCTTTGGATTTGGGGGTCAAAATATAAATCAGATTAACTACAAGTTTAATTGATGATGAAATTCAGGTGAAGTTAATTATTTTGAGGTATGTGTACATTACCTTGTCACACTTTTCTTTTAGAGAAGATGTAATTTTTTTTCTTATAGAGAAAAAATTAATTTTAGATAGCATTTGAAAAAACGACTTCTTCCATCAGTAAATTTCATTATTCATTTGACCAAATACCTAACCATAAGCCAGAAAATGGCTTTGTATTGGGTCACAGTTTGAGGCAATACATTCCATCACAAGAAGGAAGGCACGGTAACAGGAACATGGGTTAGTTATTGAAATCGTGTCAGCATTCAGGTAGCTGGGAACCAACAGGAAGGCCTGACTATAAAACTAAAGGTCTTCCTCTTCCTGGGGACATGTTGATGTTCAGTGGCCATGCTGCCATTGGGGCCATTCTGATCTGAGTGACATGGAATGCCAACTAGGGCCATGACATCCGGCCTGGGCTGCTGCCATGGACCATGTCTGGGTCCATGGTCCTTCTACAGCTTGAGTTTTTGTTGATATCTGTGGCCCGTGTTGCCACCAAAGACCACATGGAGACCCAGGATCTGGGCAGCCACCTGTGGCTGTAGGTGTCTGAATGCACTGTCACTGCCAGGCCCATACCGATATGATTGACATGCACTGCTACCCAGGGCCATGGAGTCATATGGGCCCTAGTTATGATGGGGCTATATCTGGGTCCATGGCCCTGCCATAGCCAGGGTCTGCACTGATGTCTGAGGCTCCTGTTGCCATCAAAGGTTGTGGAGATGTCAGGGACCTTGGCCGCCACCTGGGGCCATGTTGGTGTTCCAGGGCCATGCTGCTGCTGGGTTCATGCCAATCAGAGTAACCAGCACTGCCAATAGATAGGGCCAGAACTGCTGCCAAAGACCACGTCTGTGTTGGTGTCTGTGGCTCATGTTGCCACCAAGAGTTATATGAATGTCAGGGGTCTGAGCCGCCACCTAGGACCATCTTAGTCCAAGGGCTTTGCCTCTGCCATGGCCATACAGATGTGAGTGGCCTGCACCGCTACCTGGGGCCATGGTATCATCTGGGCTTGCCCTGTGGCCAAGGGCCATGTCTGGGTCCATGGCCCTGCCACAGCTGCAGTTTGTATTCTTGTTCATGGTTCTTGTTACCATGGAAGGCAGTGAGGATAGGAATGCAGAGTTGTTCCGACCCTTCACTGGCTGCCGCAGTAGGGAGAACAGGCCCTGCCCCTCACCAACTGCAGCACTCAGGAAAGTGGGCCCTGCACCTTCCCTGGGCAGCACAACAGACCTCATCCTGTTGGCAAGCACTCAGGTGAGCCAGCTCTGAGGTCATGAGACTGGGACAGCTAACCCCATTGTCTGTCACAAGGTGGTGTGGGTCAGCAAGAGATACCCCCTCACCCCTAGAAGCAGGAAAAACTGGTCCAGGGGTCACAAGAGTGGAAGAGCTGACTCTGCCCCACCAATGGCAGTACTCAGAAGAGCAGGTTCTGCATCTTACCTGCAGAGCACAGTAGAGCTGACCTAGCTGTGGGGGGTGAGGAAGGTAGGGGGGTGCAGGGGTGAGGGGGGTGTACAAGTAAGCTGGCCCTGAGGGCATGAGAGCAGCAGAGCTGACCCCCACTCCCCCCACCCCACATGCTCCCTATAGCAATCTGGATAGTGGGCCTTGCACCTTGACTGGGCAAAACAGTAGAGTTTTGGCACTGGTAGTGTGAATGCGAGTGAGCCAGACTCAAGGGCATGAGAGCAGGAGAACTGGCCCCTATTCCTTACTGCCTGCTGCATTAGGAGAGCAACCCAGGGCAGTGCTGGAGAGCTTTCCCAGGTGGTGATGATGAGGGAAGGCTAGCATGGTGACCAACCCAGCTACCACCCAGGCCCACAACCAGGGCTGAGGTAGCCAACTCCAATATCTACCTCATCTATCAACTGCTGGAGCATGCGAAGGGGCTGGACCTACAGATCCAAAACTGCAGGATCTGTACAACACAGGACAACAACAGGATATCCAAGAGGAGTCACAGTGAGGGCCCAGGACTAACAGTGTAGCAAAAGCCAGATGCCTTGAACTAGACCAGTGATTCATAACAATGAACACATATAAGTAACAGTGTATGGAATAAAGGATACACTGCATGACTCACTGGGCCACATTACAGCTTCCACAATGAGACTGTTTGTTTGTTTGGTTGGTTGGTTGGTTTTTGTTTTTTCTTTTAAGTTTTATTTCTGTTTTGGTGGGGGAGGGTACAAGGGCAGAGGACAGATGTGAGGGGATGAGAAGATGAGTGGGTTTGGGGTACATGCTGTGTACCCCACAAAGAATCAATAAAAAGTTTTATTTTATATAAAGATAGAAAACTTAAGGTCTTCCTTCAGTGACCCATAACCTTCAGCCAGGCTCTACCTCCTTCCTAAAGTTTCCATAATCTAACACAACAGCACAGGCTGAAGACCAAGTGTTCACACCCAGGGCCCTAGAAGACAGTTTCCATTCAAACCACAACACTTGTCTCATTTTATTTCTTTTCTAACCACGGTCTCATTTATTCGTCACTATTCTCTGTTTCTCTCTCTCTCTCTCTCTCTCTCTCTCTCTCTCTCTCTCTCTCTCTCTCTCTCTCTTTATATATATATATATATAAAATATATATATATATATATATCCTTGTCCTATATATATATCCTTATCCATGCTGGCCAAGTGTCATTAACAATAGCTACATATTTCTGTTATTTTTGTCCTTATCCAGTAATTAGTAAAACAAGTCATAGAATTCTCAACAAAGAACCCTCATTTCTTGATTTATCTTTGGGACAGAATAAAACGGATAGGTCAGTGTCTAGCTAACAATTCTGGCCCTCTCTCAAATGCTCTGACTACAGTCACTGTACTGGAAGCCAAAGGAGACATTTCTGATGGATTACTAGTCTCATTAAGTAGTTACAGAACACAGTATCTCACTGGTCTTCGTGCCTCTTGTAATTCTTCACTGTGAAAGCAGGTAGACAGAGTAAAACTGGATTCCCGTAAACAACTTTGAACTTTAAAGATATGGTATCTTTTTAATATTATAATATAATAAAAATGATAAGTTATAACATAATTATAAAAATATAATAAAACAAACCAAAATAATAAGAATAAAAATTAAGGTACTAGCCTGACAATTATCAATCTTAAATATTTGAATTCCATTGCATAAGGGAAGGAATACTATAAAAAAAATAGTGGCCTTATCCTAGCAGACACTAATACCATCCATCAGGAGACCATAAGGAGCTCACACTCATTTGTTTAGTGATTCATTTAAAAATGAAGTATTACTTAGTTATATCTCTCTACAGTAAGTCTATCAGCTATATTCTATGCCTGTCCTCTCTTAATTTCTCTCAATTCATAGCTAATTTAAAATTATCTTTCTCTGATGAATCACAATACTCTCAAGACACTATACTAAAATAACTGTATTTTGACAGTATAAAAACTTCTAGACTTTTATTTTGAAACTATAAAAAACTTTTCCTTCTTATTAACATACTTCTGATCAAGAAAACAGAAGACCCCCACACCCCAAGGAACATAACAATCATTTTATAGAAGAAACATGTTCTAGGGTGGGACTTTCAAAGGTATAAATTTTATATGACTTTTTAACAATCTTAGACTTGAAAGCCACAATAATTTAAGCTCCCTAATGATATACAAAAAACAACAGCCCTAAAAAGAAGGAGGTTTATAACATGTAACCCTTTATATTATAGCAGGTTGCTACTTTCACTGCATTGTGTAGAGAAATATAAGGCACAGAAAACTTTGCTCTTCTGGAGCAGACCCAAACAATCCCTATTAAATGTTGTTGTGTGGTGCGTTATCTGTGAGCAAGTGTGGCCCAACTAGAGTAGAAAATTCTTAGATTTCCCTGTTTTATTGTCAATTTAGGAAGTCTCCCTGCTTTGGGAACATTTGGAGGCACCACCTCCACATTTGCTGTGTGCTGGGTGACCTTGTATTTGATCAGTGCTGTCCTGAAGTGGTAAATGCAAATTCTGACCACACAATTTCTAGCTCTGGCCCCATCCCTTACAGGTTGTGAATCCTAAAGCAAAACCCTTTGGCTACTCTGAGCTCTAATATGAGTTTAAATTAGAAAATAAATATTAACACACTTTTAAATTGCAATGCTCTATGATGTTTGTATTATTTCTTCCTATTATTCATTAGCTGCACAAAAGGAAATGACAGCATTGTATTGAACAAAATAAATGAGACACAGAAAGACAAATTTCACATGGGACCTGGACTTTTAATAGATAATCAAATTATATATAGATATAGAGATAGATGATAGATAGATAGATAGATAGATAGATAGATAGATAGATAGATAGATGGATAGAGTGAGTTAGAGAATGAAAGCAAATGTGAGACTAGAGGAATTAATGGGAATAATATGAGAAGGAAGGAGAAAAAGTGAGACCAGGGGATGAATAGAACTAAATATGAAATGCCTTTGTGAAAGCCATCACTATGATCAGTGAGTAGGGGATTTTAGTCTAACTAGTAAGAACTATGTGTCTGTACAAACACATAAGAAATAATAAAAAGTGAGCATAAGCCTAATGTAAGAATTTGGTAATAGATCTGGCACTGCAGACAAATTAGGGGAATGAGCTTCAATCAAAATTGTGTTAAGGAATTAAAAGGAAGTCTTCTTCCCCGTGGTATTTAGGAACATGTATTAATGTTGTCTACTTGGGCTACTGTAATGAAATACCACAGATTTAGAAATAATTTGTTTCTTATGGTTCTGGAGGCTGGAGTTTAAGATCAAGGAGCCATCGGATTCGATCTTAGAAGGTAAATAACTCCATTCATGAGGCATCAGGCCTCCAGGTCTAACCACTTCTATACTTCCTAAAATCCATTACATTCGGGGTCAGAATTTGAATGTGTGAATTGGTCTTGAAGGGCTGATATTTTACAAATATCACTTATGTCTGAACTGTCAACCTTCCAACATAAGGTAGTACATGATATTTGCTCCTATAAAGCCGCTTTTCATAAAATTTAAGTTTTCAAGTTTCAAAAAGAACACATGTGCATATCTACTCTCAAATATATGTTTATTGCTCTCAGGGATATCTTTCAATGACAGGTTAGAAGGCTGATCCTAAACAGAGAAGATCATGGAAATTCAGTGCAGGAGCTCTAGAGAGGAGGGCAATGGGACACTGGTTTTATGAAAGGAGAAATGGGAAAATAAGGAGGGGTCATTTAACAGGTAATAGGAAAGGAGGGAAATACAGAGGGAAAGGATGGATGGATAAACAACACTAGGGATATTTGAAAAGCCATAAGAAAACAAATTAATTTCTGTTTACTTAAAAATATGTGTGTGTGTGTGTGTGTGTGTGTGTATGTGTGTGTGTGTGTGTGTGTGTCTTTGTCTGTGTGTCTGTGTGTGTATTAATGAAATTATCACACTTAAGGAGACATTGCTCCCAAAAAGCCATAGACTAACAAAATCTCCAGTGCCTGTCATGGGAAACATCCTTCTGAATTGTTGGTCAGGGGAGTCCAAAAGTCTCCTCAAATACTATATACTATTGCCACTGCCCTTTTTTGCATCCTAGAACTTTAAGATAAGATTTTGTTGGTAAACCCCACATACTTAGGACACAGGACTTGTAGAAATTCAGCTGTAAATGGCTAAGACACTCCCTCCCTGAGGACTAGTTCTCACAGTACGTGAAGGTGCTGAGCAAGTTGTCAGGGGAGAGACATTGAAGGATGTCCCTATTACTGAAGCCACCACTCATTGCAGACATGGGACTCAGGGAAATTACTCCTTGATGACTGGATTTCATAGTAACAAAACTGCTTTACAAGCTGCCAGTGGAGGAAAGCCTTCCACCAGCTTCCAGATATGGTGCTTAAGAACCACAGCAATGTGCCGGGCAGTGGTGGTGCACACCTTTAATCCCAGCACTTGGGAGGCAGAGTCAGGTGGATCTCTGTGTGTTCAAGGCCAGCCTGGTCTACAGAGTGAGTTCCAGGAAAGGCGCAAAGCTACACAGAGAAACCCTGTCTCGAAAAACCAAAAAACAAAAAAACAAAAAACAAGAACCACAGCAATGATCATCATGGCAAGATATCCCTCAAAGGACAATAGTGGGGCCTATCTATTGGGAATGACAAATAGCTTTTTAATTGAACTTCAGGTACACTCAATAGGAGGAATTCATGCCTAATAATCTACCCATGACTAATGAGATCACGGACCCTGAAGGAGAATCTATTACTGTCATCTTCTTAGACCAGTATAATTTCTAACTCCATTCATGCAGTTGTCCTTCCATCAACAGATAAGTGTCTCTCACAATTTATCAAATAAGTCTCTTTTGGCAACAAATAGAGACAAGTACACAAATCCACATCTGGTCAAAATGCAGAAAACAACTGACTGTGGAGTGTCAAACCCAACTGATAGATGTACAATAAAACCAGACACCTAAGGCCCAGGGAACAATGCACAGGAGGGAGCAGAAAGAGTCTAAGAGACCAGGGCGGCTACAATGAGACAATATCTTCTATAAACAAAGACAGGGGAGCTATTCCCATGAACTCTCAGCAGTATGATTGCCTGAGCAAACCCAGCATGGTTACAATACCAGATGACAAGCCAACATGGATGTAGAAAATCCCAGATTTTACCCCCTAGTTAAAGAGCTAAACACATTTAATAGCTCCTAAGAAGACATTTTTGTCGTTTTCAGAGACAAGTCCCTGGTAGGTTACCAACCCCCAAGTATTTACATACTTGGGATGTATATACCAACAATAATAAATAGATTCACCTGGTTATATCTATATATACAAATATGTGTGTGCAACAACAATAATTACAAAAGAAGAGATCATTAACTTGACAGGAAGTGGGAAATACACAGGAGTAGTTGTAGGGGAAATATGGAGGGGAATAAATGGTATAAATATAGTAGTCTCATATGAAATTCTCAAAAAATAAATAAAAATGAAAGCAATAACAAAACCAATTAAAAGCTATTTGTAATTATTCCCATCCTCCATAATTCTAAAGATAATATGTAGTACCATTTTCTCCTTAATCTCCTAAACTAAATAGGAATAATTATGCCATTTAGGGACTTGCTATATTTATGTTTACAGAACAAACAATTTAGGACAAACAAACAAAGAGAGGTAACAACAGTTTGCTGGTGAAGGAGCAATGTTGTCAGGAGTATTACAGGTTATCAATGGACTGGCGATAGTGGAAAGGAAGAATTTCATCAGTGCAGTCTGGCAGAAGTGCTTCCTTCTGTCTTTAAACTCTACAACTAACGACTTTGAGCTGTTTGTTATAACTTTGATTCTTAGGCTTCATTCTTTTGATGTAACTTCAATTATTGCCTCTGAAGCTCTGCTGTCATATGAGGCAGTAGATTAAGGATTTCTAAGAGTAGTTCTCACCTAAGCAGTGCAGTGTTTTAAGCAGCAGCATCACAGAAGTCTACCTCAACAGAAATCCCAGAGCTGTGAAGGGCTTAATACCTTGGGCATTTGTTAATGTAACCTGAGTGTACTAGCTAGAATCACAAAAGCTAAAATCAATAACTTACTCAGTGTGCATAATCTTTATTTTATGTTTATATTTATGATTTATTTATTTTATATTTTAAATACAGGATAACCTCCAGCTTTGACCTTGTGTCTTTGCTTACAGCAGACTTCATAACAAATGAACATCATGAATGGTCACTGTGATACACGCTAACGAATGCAATGCAGTGCTCCTGTGCCCTGGCACTCAAACCTTCCCTCCAGTGGGAGTCCCTGTAAAGCAGATAATAGACTCTGTTTAACAGATAAGCCATTTTATATTTACTTTGATCATTGTCTGTCAGGAGATGTTCAAATTTAGAGCAGCTTTTGTGGTAGAAAGAATGCTGCTTCAGAGTGACATCCAGCTAAGGGGATAAAAGAAGAGATATGACCAAGGATATTAATAAAACCACGAAGATGGTATCTTAGTAATTCAGGTATGAGCAGTGAGGGTCTGAACATGACAACAGAGTTCGTATTGGCTTAATAGAAGAGAGAGTTCTCAGAAGCCTGGTACATAAGAAGTAGCAAGGAACGTTAAGCAGGTGAATCTGCAGTTAAAGTGCTTGCCTCACAAGGGAGTAGAAGGACTGGAGTTCAGACACACAGAACTGGCAAATGATTGGTGGTCATGGCAGCAGCCTGTAATTCCAACCTCAGAAGACAGAGACAGGAGATACCCAGAGCAGCAGACTACCTTCAACAAAAAGCTCTGGGCTTGATTGAGAGACCATACATCAAAAAATAAGGGGAAAGAGTAGTGGAGGAAGATGGCAGACATCGGGCCTCCACATGCAGGCATACAGATATGTGTGGTCACCCACACACATACAGTTGCTCTACACATATCTGAATGAATGTGCACACACATATGCATATCCCAGCCATAAATACACATAAAAGTAAGAAAAAAAGTAAGAAACTAATGACTACGTAACATACACAAAAAGGGTAGGAAATATTCTATAAATGCAAATATTGTAGCCTGTACATAAAAGAGTAGTGACCCCACCGATCATTTTGTTTAAGTTAGAAGAGTCTTAGTTCAAACTTCATGTTTGTTGTCGTATACTTACATACCTAAAAAGAGAAGAACCTGTAAAGTTATGCAAATTTTAAAAGTAGAAATGCCTTATAATTTAGATTCTGAGTTTGAAAAGAGAAAATAATAGATACACTAAAAATATTCACCATTGCACAAAGAAGCAAAAGTTGATGGAAGAACAGAAGTAGTCATGGTTACCTGTATGCCATTGTCACATTGTGATTATTCAATTCATTCCTGTGAATAAAACAATTATAGTCTAACATAATATAATCTTGCAACAAAAAATATCAAAAATTTAAAAAATGGCTAAATCAACAAGACCAATGGGTTCAACATGTAAACTCATATTTCCTATATATATTATTCAACAGTTCTCTCTGCATATCTTACTGTTATGATCACGTTTCCCTAAAAAATAATAGCTGAATTGTTCATGGAATCATAGTTTATGAAGTATTAATTTTTCTGAAAAATGTGTACACAAATTCAGAAGAGACAGAAAAAGACCCGCCCCTTTGTAAATAGGTCAGTCTTATGATACTGAGCGCTACAGTCATGATGGACGAGTTCCGGCCACAGGTTGTTTACTTTTCATTGCTTTAATTTTCCTAGTGTGCAACATTCTAGTTTTAACTGTATATTAGCAGGACAAAGTTCACCGGTCCTTCTTCCTATGAAAGTAAACCTCGACTTGTTTTAATGTGCTTTTTGTATCATTCAGTATTATAATTTCATGTTAAACTGAAAAACCCCTCTTCATATCATTAAGTGTTTCATTGAACAATAAATGCTGTATATCAAACTTCCTTTTTTTAAGGGGCCGTAGAAATTTCTCTTCATGAAACTGAAATGGGAAGATCGCAAGTGTGGCCTCTGTCTTATGCTTAAATGTGCTTGGTATAAATGAATGGTACAGGAGAGGTATGGGTTTTCACCTACACAATTGATATACTGGCTATGGCAAGTTAAATAACCAATCTCAATCCATGGTAAAAGGGGCAGTCTAATACATGAGAAGGCTAGAAATACTCAAAAGTTTCATTTTGTCTTTGAATATCAGCATTAGATTCCATTTTGAGTCTAGCATTCAGTTTCTAGGAAACCACTTAATTTCTTTGTGCTTATTTTCTTCATCAATAAATGAAGAGTTGATACTAATTCTCCTACTTAAAACATCACAATGGGAACTAATTCTCTGAATTCTCTGTGCTTTTTCCTTAGCTCTTCAGTCTCAAGAACATCCAGAAAGTCAAACATGATATGTACTTACTTATAAGTGGCTATTAACTGTTAAGTAAAGGATAATTACGTGACATCTGTAAACCCGAAGAGGCTAAGTAACGAGCAAGGCTCTAGCGGGGACACACGAATCTTCGTAGGGAGGGAACATAGAATAGATTTTGCAGATGAACTGGGGCAAGTGGGGATGGGAATAGTAGGGAATAAGTTGAGGAGGGAGGGATGGAAGGAGAGAATCCAGGGAGAGACTACTGGGATAGAGGAGCATTGAGGGAGTATTTTGGAAACTTACTGCATTGGATATTTCCCGGAATCTATGAGGGTGGACTCCTAGTAATGGAGAATATGGACCCTGAGCCTACCCTCTTCTGTAACCAGGCAAGGCTTCCAGTTGTAGAACTGGGGCACCAACCCAGCCACAAAACCTTTAATTTACAGTTATCTTCTGCCTGCAAGATGTGCTAGGGCAATGGAGGCTCCGAGTTTGTGGGAGTGTCAACCAATGAATGACTCGTCTAACTCAAGGCCCAAGCCACTAGGGGAAGCCCATGCCTGCCAGTGTCAGAATGGCCAGAAACTGAAAACTGAATGGCCAGAGACCCAGAGTAGAACCAAGAAATTGGGGGATGGAGGGGTGGGAATGTCGATGAAATGATTCCTAATGATAATAATATTTTGCTATACTCATAGATCGGTGCTTAGCCCAATCAATATCAGAGAGGCTTCCTCCAGCAGCTGATGGGAGCAGATGCTGAGACCTGAGAACCTAGGAGAAGACGGGAAGGAAGGATTGTATGAACCAGAGGGGTCAAGGACACCAAGGAACATAGCCCACAGCATCAGCTAAACAGGGCTCACAGGAGCTCACAGAGACTGAAGCGGCAACCACAGAGCCTACATGGGTCCGAGCTAGGTCCTCTGCATATATGCTATGGTTGTGTGGCTTGAGGTTTTTTTGTGACTCCTAACAGTGGGAGTAGGGGTGTTTCTGGCTCTTTTGTTTGCTCATGGTGTAAAATTCAGCTACATTATGGGATTCAGTTTCTCCTGCTAGGTTTCTTCTTCTAGCTTTGATACAAGGGTTTATGCCTAGTCGTACTGCATATTGGCCTACCTTGTTTGGTTGATAACCTGGAAGGCCTGCTCTTTTCTGAAGGGAAAAGGAGGAGCCGTGGATCTGTGGGAGAGGAGAGGTGAGAGGGCCTCGGAGGAATGGAGAGAGAGGAGGCTGTGGTCGGTGTGTATTGTATTAGAGAAGAATAAATAAGAAGCAAAGCAAAGCAAAGAACGTTTTCCAGTATCAGTTCTCTGTAGATTTACCTTGCTCTTAACAAAGTTTGCAAAATCCCAGACCACAAACCTTCCTATGGAGGATTTTTGAGCCTAACAAAATAAATTATTTTCTTCCAATATTTACAATATCTAGTAAAACAAATAAAGCTATTATTTTGACTTTCTGCAATCAAAAGTCTGGCCTAAATTTATAGTGTCTTATTTCCATATTCTGGTATGATTCTTCCATCTTACTATATCCTGAAGAAGATGATATGTCTCCAAAAATCATATCAAATCACCTGTGTGGTGTTATGGCCCCAAACATGAGCAATTACAGTGCAAACAAAATCAAAATATATCTAGTAGTACATCAGCTCATTGTGAACCTTGCCTCTGCAGTTAGGTAAGTATTTTGAAAAACAAAATCATACAATAGCAGTATGAAAACAAATTTATCAGGTAACAATGGCACGTACCTCAAGTCACTCTCCCTCCTTCGTCATTATACTGAATTCACATTTAAGAATAGAGTTGGCCTTAGTGTCAGTGTAAACTCAAATCATTTGAATGGCTGAGTTGTAGCAGTTATGGCTACATTCACCTCTGCTGTTACTACTTGGTGTCTCAGTCCCATATTTGCTTCACATCCCTTTTTCTTACTGTATCATCCACTGTTCACAGAGCCAGCCTGCTGTGAACATAAATTGCAGAAACTATTCCTGATTTGGCTTCCAGAGTACTGCAGCAGGGACTTTAAATCTATGAAAGACAACATCAATTAGAGGCTAAGAATGCTGTACTTGGAGGCAAATGCTATGGTAGTTCTAATAAGCAATGCCATTTGTGTCTTTAGTTTTGTCATCTACAAAGTGTTTATATGAAAACCTCTCTAGTCAAACGGTTATATGTTCTTAAAAAAGGACCTGGGATCTAAATACAATAAATGTTCAACACTAAGGGAAATAAGATGAAGGCAAAAATTAACTGCAGAAGAATATGAGCTATAAAATATGAGCTGTCATGTGTGGTTTTCTGAAAGACAATTTGTCAGGAGGTATCCATAATCTCAATAAATACATGCATATTTTCTAGTTTCACTAAACATATAAGCACTACTCTCACACATCTTGATTTATCTATAAACTACACTTTCATGTCTCTCATGTACTGTTGACATTTACATAAATTTAAATACATTACAGCTGTATTTTGGGGAGCTGTCATGGTTTGGATTTTAGTGGTGGAAACGGAAGTTATTATTTTCATCATACACTTTTTAAATATTTGTTTTATTATTTTAAATTGTGTATATGTATTTGAGTCTGTGCATGGTTGTATGCATATAAACACTTGAGCCCTTAGAGGTCAGAGAGTTTGGATCCTCTCTGGAGATGACATAACAGAAGGCCGTGAGCTCCCTCATCTCAACCACTGAGCATCGTCTCATTATTGAAAAATTTAGTTATCATTTGACTTTCTATGTTTTTATATTTTAATTTCTAATTGTTAGACAAAATTCTGTGTAAAGTGTAGAACATAGCACTTTGTGTAGAGGAACTGTGGGATGACTAACTGGCCTCAGCTTGTTATACTTTGGTTGCAGTAACACTTTCTAGCCAATTCTTTGGCATTATTTAGGAATGGAGTAGAGCTGCTCTTTGTAAAATAAAACTGTTAAGCTTATTTATCCCATGTAACTAAAATATCTGTATCCTTTGGACAACATGTGCTCAATCCAGAACCCGCAACTATTTACTCCTAGTGAACACCATTCTTCCCTCTACTTACAGCTGTTTAGCTTTTTGAGATTTCACATTGGGGAAAAATTTTACAGTACAAGATTTCTCTAAGCCAAGCTTAATTCAGGCAATAGAATGTCCTCAAGTTTCATGCATATTATATCAAATAACAGAAATCTCCTTTATGACCAAATAGTATTCCATTATACAAGTGTGAGCAGGTGCACACACACACACACACACACACACACACACACACACACACCTACATACTTTTCTTATCAATTTGTCCACTGATGGGCACATAGGCTGAGTCTCTATCTTAGCTATTATGAATAATGTTGACATAAACAAGGCAGTACAGATCTCTCTTCAACATATTGATTCCTTTTCTTTGAATATGTTCCCAATAATGAAATTCCAGGATAACATGGTAGCTCAACTTTTTTATTTTTATTTTTTATTTTTAAGGAACCATCCATAATTCTGCATTTATCTTTCTTTTGACAACTGTTCCTCTCACAACTGTAAGTTGGATTTCAGAGTGGTGGTTTTGACTTGTATTTCACTGATGATTGTATACCTGAAACATACACACAATGTAGTCTTTTATATGTCTTCTTTCAATTTTTCCATAGCTCACGTGTTAATTCCTTTTCTGTGATAAAGCCTCATGATCCCCAAAGCAATTTATAGACAAAAGGGTTTATTTTTGCTTATTGTTCTGGAGGGATCAGAAACCATCATGGTAAGGAAGCATGACCACATGCCTCAGGCATGATATCAGAAGAAGAAAGCTGAGAGCTGGCATCTTCAAATGCAAGAACAGAGCACAGCAAGAACAGAAAGCAGGACTAAAAACACTAAAGGTCAACACCCACTGATGTACTTCCTATGCAAGGCTCCATCTTGTGTTCAGAAAAATCTCTAAACAGCACCATAAACCTGGAACAAATGTTCACATACTGAGTTTATGAAGTTTATGAAGCACATTTTTCATTTAAATCACCATATTTAGAAAGCAATCCCAGAGCAATCCTAGATCGTCTTTGAAGGCATTTAGATCTTCTGTTCATCTCTCAAATGCACTTGTCTTGTTTTTTTCAATTGGGTTTCTTTGACTTGAGTATTAATCTTATTATTATTATTATTATTATTAATTATTTTAAACGCTTTCTTCACTTCTATAGCGTGCCTCATTAGTCTGTGGATTATTTCCTTTCCTGTGCTGATTCTTTCAAGTTCAAGGCAATACCATTATTTTGTCTTTGCTGTGGTAGACTTACTTGCCTTTTCAGTAATACCCACAAAAACTTAGATATGTCCATCTTCAATTCCTAGTTTGCACTAAAGAAGTTGGTTGTTGTGTTCAGTGACACAGCCATCTTCTGTCTGTTTGTAACAGTGCTTCATGCAAAAGGGGGCTCTATTCTTTTTGTCTGTGAGAGCAAGGGTTTATTTGATAAGTTCCACTACTTTTTGTAAGTGTAGCGATGGCATCTCGGTGTTTTATAGCCTCAGTAATTGGTCCATGCCTGGATTTAGCTGAAAAATGAAACTTACAACAGTAGATACGCATCTGGTGACATGTTGCAGTAGCACATTTGCATAAAGACAGCTTGAGAAACTTGCATCGAAGAGAAGAGATGTAACTTGCACAAAGCCAGTGGGCTGCGTTACAGTTGAGATCATCTGGGCTCTTGTCCAACCACTTCACACTAAAATGTTGCTGTTTCCTTTCAATTACAGATAAGAATGGAAAATAACCTACAGACATTAAGTGAGTAAGAATTTGAGTGGCATAGAGAAGTTGGTCACTGTCTCCTGTCTTTCCTACTTTGTGTGTATCTAGGATATGTGAGATCCCAATAGAAATATGCTTCTCTTTTATTTCTTTCCACACTATGGAAGTACATGTTATGTCAAACAGATAATTCATGAAGGTTCTTCTCAGGCCTAAGGAGGGCAGAATGAGTCATAACATCCTTTCCAGTACTCCAGGAAGAATTGATTTCAGATTTTTGCTTTATACTTACTTGGCAATTATTGGCTAATGATAGAAGTTGAAACCTGTGTAAAACTAATCCATACTGTGTACCTTAAGATCATAGAATTTGTCTTTTAGACCTTAATAAAACAAATAAATGTAACTTTTTGAAACAAATTACTTTCACATCACCTCTCCAACCCATTTCTTTGTGTATTACCATTACTGTACATTGATTATGAGTCCCTTGTATTTACAAATAATTACATTGCATGTTGGTGAAGAGTGCCGGCAACACAGCTGTCCTTAAATTCGACACTTTCTGTATTTGAGGACACAAATGACTTCGGAAGACAGACTGCTTCAGTTCAGGAGACCACTGCCAGTATTGCTGCACTTGTGTACATCTGAAGAGGAAAATATCTCAAAGTCAAGTAGGACAATTTAAAAGGTATTTGATCACTACTGGTGCAGTTCTTGATACTCTTATGACTCTCTCCTACAGAGCCTGAATATGTTAAAGAGTCTTCCAAAGAATTATCTAGAACTTTTGATCCTTCCTTAGTAAATAATGAATTTCTCTTCTATAGTTAAGTAAGTGATGGGAATATTGAATAACCTAGGGATTTCTGATTTTAGGCATTAAGTAAAATAGATGCTGTACTGATGCACTTTAATGGAACATAAAACAAAGAATCCAGTTGTTAACAAATGTTCAAAGGCACTAACTAGGCTAAGTATAATATTAATGTGTTGAAAACATCTGGAATAAATGTTTTATTTAGTAAGTAGCAAACTTCCCTGTGTATATCCTTTTGTAAATTTTTTGAAATGAATTAAAAAATTAAACAGGCTCTTGGTATAAAGGAAAATATTCTTCTGCACTGATTCAACCCTCCACCCCCTGCTCAACATAAAATGCTGATTTTATTTTTAAGCAAAATTTCCCATTAAAAATCAACTATATGAATTATAAATCAATAAAATACTGTTTATAATTATTCTTTGTAATAATTAATGAATAATTATTACAAATTACTGGACTAATCAAAACAGAAAAGACTACAAAAATTTTTGAAAAGTTTATTTTACATATAAATTGTGGTGATATAGTGTTCCTCAAAATATTGTGCACCCTAATAAACTTATATGGGGTCAGAGAACAGAACAGCCACTAGATATAGAGGCCAGAAAATGGTGGCACACACACCTTTAATCTTATCACTTGGGAGGCAGAGATCCATCCAGACCTCTGTGAGTTTAAAGCCACACTGGAAACAGCCAGGCATGGTGACTCACGCCTTTAATCCCAGGAAGTGATGGCAGAAAGCAGAAAGGTATATAATGCGTGAGGACCAGGAACTAGAGCAGGTTAAGCTTTTAGGCTTTGAGCAGCAGTTCAGCTGAGATCTATTTGAATGAGGACTCAGAGGCTTCGAGTCTGAGGAAACAGGATCAGCTGAGGACTCGGTGAGGTGAGGAAGCTGTGACTTGTTCTACTTCTCTGATCTTCCAGCATTCACTCCAATAACTGGCATCAGGTTTGATTTTATTAATATGACTTTTTAAGATTCATGATACAATAAATTCACCTTTGTCTATAGTTATTTAATAATATAGTTTATAAATCTATTTAAAACATTTTTTAAAAAAATTCTAAGTGGAGGAATTTACTTTGTTCTCTTCAATTCTTAACATCTCATATCATATATAAGTCTTCATGTTAAAACAAGGACATAAGACTATATCTATTGGTAGAAGACATTACAATACTATATTATAGAGTATGCATTTTCCATAAGAAATTTTATTTTAAATGTATCCTTTAATCTTCCAGCAAGAAACAATACAACCTGCTGCCCTGGAATGCCTTGCCCATTTCCAAAGCATAACCTTTTAGATTTGTCATAAAAATGATCTAAACCTTGTTACTTCCTCCTATCATATTACCCCAATAATTTGTTCAAGTCCTCTGCACAAGGCTGAAGAATCTAAGAGCATGAGAGCTACAAAAGTGCATTTATGGCTTAATCTTAATAGGAGGTGATTACTTTGGACGGAGAAAATAACTCACAGTTTTCCACATTTTTTACTTAATGGTCAAACACATTTAATAAAATCTTGGTAATCTTGGTGTGAAAGCCTTTTACCCTGTTTCCCTGAGAAATGTTTTCAGCAGGCAGAGCTAATGTGCCTCATTAAAGAAGGCGAACACTGTGCATTAGGGCTCTGTCTGTGCTCCTGCTTTTAGCCCAATTATCCCAGACTGTAGGATGGGATGGAAAGACACTGTACTATCACCACTTCCACCCCGTCCCCAACCACCCTGACTTTTTATGTCTCTGTGATATTGCCTTCAGTTTCTCTAGGGTGTTTCATACCCTAAGGACCATGGGGAAGCTTCTTAAAAATCAGACTGCTGGCTCTTTCCTTCAGGGGTTATATTTGTTAGATTTAAGGTGGTCACAGAAACTTACTCTGTAGTAAATATGTAATGAATTTGTTTTTCCTTTATGACACAGGGTCTCTAACACACAGTTCAAACTGCACTCATACTAGCAAATCTTTCTGCCTCAGCCTTCCAAATGCTTAGATTAGATTGTGACCCCTACTCAGGAAAGTACTTCACTATGAACAAGGAGCAGCTTGGAAATAATAGCTGCTTTTCTACCTACTTAATACCTTGAGGATGATTTCATACTCCACCCTGCTCTCAATCTAGAGAACACTCTTTTATGTATATACTTACATCGTTATTTCCTTCCTATCTGAGCACTCATGAGGCTGGCATCCATATGCTTTTATTATATCATTTCCAAATTTATTGAGAATCCTCTACATTTAAGGTTCCTTCCTGCAGCAACGGAGTTTGTGAATTAAAAAAGAAATGGGTCTTAGGCAGATTTATATGGATAGGGAGTAAACTGCAAATGAGAGAAGTGCCTGTGAATAATGTAGTTCTAAAGAATGTCGAGGGACAGGAAGTGAGAGTAATAAGGAAGAAACTAAGCAGATAGGAACCACAAAGTGCTGGCCTGTGGCCTTACCCGGACAGCAAAGTGACCTATCCTAAGCAAGCCATCAGTGTTTAAGGGGCAGCTGATTCTTTCAAGGAGTAAGAACTACAAAGTACTAAGATACATACAAGGACAACTGATGTCTTGGATATAGATGAACACTAAAAATGCTTTAAGAGAAAGGTTGCTTGCATTCTGAAGAGAAAGAGGTCAGAAATATTTAAAACAATTAGGACCAATTTAATGTCAAATGGCATTTAAACTGAATTCTAAAAACTGTCCCAGATTTTGAGAGTTGAGATGAAACACAGTATATTTTGGTCTGGAAAAATCAGTGACTGAAAGAACTGTGAACAATTGGAGTGAATTAAAGGAACACTAAGAAGCAAAGCTGTTGCTGCCCATTTTTCCAAGTAGACGATTATTCTACACTACAAGATACAGGAGTAAGTTGGGACTTTCGGTACAGTACCCTGGTTGCCAAGGAAACAAAGACAGAATCAACAAATGGGACCTTATAAAATCCACACCTTTTGTTCTGCAGGGGAAATGGACAACAGAATGAAGAAGCAGCCCACAGAATGGGAGTAAATCTGACAGAGGACTAATGTTTAGAATATGCAAAGAACTAAAAAAAGAAACCCAAATATCAAGAAAAGAATTACTGTATTTTTAAAGGCCAAAAAATTGAGCACAGAAACTTCTCAAAAGATGAAATACAAATAGCTAACAAACACTTTGAAAAGTGTTCAACACACCAAGCCATCAAGGAAATGCAAATCAAAACTACATTGAGAGTCTATCTCACCCACAACAGAATGCCTAACATCAAAAATCAAGTGAAAACAAATGCTGGACAGGGGTGGGAGAAATTGAACACTAACACACTGCTGATGAAGTGCAAAATGGAATGGTCACTATGGAAATCAGTCTGAGGTTTCCTAATAACTCCTAATAATGCAGTATACTTTGACTTCATATCATTGCAGATTCATGATACCTAGTTTTACTTTGAATACATAAGTAAGTATTTATTACATATTTTGTTATTCAGACTGTTGCAGTTTGGCCATTAGGAGGCATTTCATTTGGTTTCTGTGTCACTGACCAATTTCCAACACTGGAGACTCTTGAGTACTCTCTTCTTCATTGTGGTATTCTCCAGGTATATCTCAAAAATTCCATCACTTTATCCCAGTTTCAAATATTTCTGAAAAGATTTCTAGTGCCCTTTATTACCAATGGTAATATAATCAAGATATAACAAAACATTGTTTTTTTTGTTTTTTGTTTTTTGTTTTTCCTGAGACAGGGTTTCTCTGTGTAACTTTGTGCATTTCCTGGAACTCACAGAGATCTGCCTGGCTATGCCTCCCAAGTGCTGGGATTAAAGGTGTGTGCCACCACCACCTGGCGAAACATTGTTTTCTAGACATAGCAGTGCAGTTTCATATATGAACTCGTGTAGTTGTAAAAGCAAACACAAGGTCTGTGCAGGCTCAAGTCAGACAAAATTCTAGCATGGATAGCCTGTGAGTATGATAAAAATATATTTTATAAGATTACTAAGGGATTAATAAAAAACACACTTTCACGATTTAATCATACAAACAAAGGCTAAACTTCTAAGTCTTTAACCCCACCCCCCAAACCAAAGTGGACTAGAAGCTGTAATAAAATAATTCCCTGTGTTAGGCATACTTTCTCCTCAAGGTTAGCTATGGAATGTCTACCCTCCAAGTCTTGGCTGTGTTTTTTTGCTGTCTATGGAATGTTGCTGTAACTACTGTAAAAACTCTTGATACTGTATACACACCAGAGAATCACAATGCTTTTTGCCTATTTAACATCAGCTCAAAAATGATGTGCAAAGCTCTTCCTGGTTGGCAAAGAATTCAGACAATAACTCCAAACTACTAACACTTCACATATCCAAGGGAAAGATAGTGCTTTGATACAGCCCTGGTGATATTTTATTTTCACCTGACACCTCATTTGTCTGTGTTTGAATTCATACTCTCATGATATGGAGATTTCTTTCACTGTTCCTCTTTTATTGGTGATAAGGAGATTTTTACTATGGTCTTGTTATGCTGCACACATACTTTATTTAAAACACTAATAAAATTGTTCTAATAATAAAATATAAGTATGAAAGGAGAGACTAATAATTCTTTCCAAAGCCAATTTGCCAGTGTTTACTGTGTTACTAACATGGCAATACAGAAGTAAGTTAGATTTTAAGTCACAGATAGACTAATTAATGGGTGAAGTTCATTTATTTCTAGTGTTTGGAATCCAGTTGAGAAGATACATTTTTAGACTTACAAGTGTCTCAGAAGGAAGATGTGGATTCTATGCAAATGCAGTTTCCATGTGTGTACTCTTCACAAATCCAGCTTCTATGTATGTAATCTTTGCAAACCCAGTTTGCATGTATGTACTCTGCAGTAGGAAGCCCTGGGGCTGCTGTGTTCAGGGCATGCTTGACTGTTTAATGGAAGAAGCAGAAAGGGACCTGGATGTGAAAAAAGAGGCCACACAATTATGACAGTAAAGCATCTGAGGGACAAGTATTTATCTACATGGAAAGAAGGAATGAACAGATGTGCCAAGGGATATCTTTGACAGTGGATTTTGAACTGTTAATAGAGTCCAATTTAAGTTGCTACAAATTAAGAAAATATTATCATTATTTCAAGAACTGAGGTACTTGGAATTGAGCTGAAATACAAAAACATTTGGTTTGGAGTTAGTGTAGGAATACACCTTTACTCAAGTCTGTTCAGTTTTGAGTCAGTCCTTTTGAGTAGGATGAACTAGGTCTGAAGTAAGACTCGAAGGTCCAAGGTTAAGTATTAGCATGGAAAAATGACAGAAATTCACAGATCCAATGTTCTACAGTGAAGGAAATGCAGATTGTGTCTCGGGTGAGTGAAGGGTGAATTCCAGGAACACACTACGTTAATTAGAAACCAGCTTTTGAGATAAATGGCCAAAATTACTACATTATGTTAGCAAGTAAAAGAAAGCCCACTTAAAGAAAAGGCAAATTTAAGACATGCTGGATCTTTTCTGTCTTGCATGCTTGCAACTTATGTTCATTGAATCCTTGGCTCGTAGTATATTAGGTAAACTACAATGCTTAGCATTATGTGGCAGTGAGCATGTGGCAATTGGCTGACTTCTCTGGATAAAATACTACATATATTTTTGGTTGTGAGCCTAGCCTTTAACGGCTGAGCCATGGGCTATGGAACTAAAAAGAGAGTTCTCAACAGAGGAAACTCAAACAGCTGAAAGATATTTAAGGAATTGCTCAACATCACTAATCATCAAGGAAATGCAAATCAAAACAATTCTGAGATACCACCTTACGCCTATCAGAATGGCTAAGATCAAAAACACTGAAGACACCTTATGCTGGAGGGGATGTGGAGCTAGGGGAACTCTCCTCCACTGCTGGTGGGAATGCAAGCTTGTACAACCACTTTGGAAATCAATATGGTGCTTTCTTAGAAAATTGGGAATCCATCTCCCCCAAGATCCAGCTATACCACTCTTGGGCAAATACCCAAGGAATGCTTAACCACACCACAAGAGTACTTGTTCAGGTATGTTCATATTAGCATTGCTTGTAATAGCCAGAATATGAAAACAACCTAGATGCCCTTCAACTGAAGAATGGATAAACAAAATGTGGTCCATATACACAATGGAATACTACTCAGCAGAGAAAAACAATGACATCATGAGGTTTGCAGACAAATGGATGGATCTAGAAAAAAATCATCCTGAGTGAGGTAACCCAGACTCAGAAAGACAAACATGGTATGTACTCACTCATAGGAGGATACTAGATGTGGAACAAGGATGACTGGACTGCTACTCACATCACCAGGGAGGCTGCCTGGAAAACAGGACCCCAAGAAAGACACGGAGATCACCCAATGACGGAGAAATGGAAGAGATCTACATGAACAGCCTGGACATGAGTGGGGGTAATGAAGGGCGAGGGTCGAGGGAAAGAGAGCTTGGGGGAGTGGGAAATCCCACCTGGATCAACAACAGAGAGGGAGAACAAGGAATAGGAGACCATGGTAAATGAAGACCACGGTAAATGAAGACCACATGAGAATAGGAAGAAGCAAAGTGCTAGAGAGGCACACAGAAATCCACAAAGTACCCCGACAACAGACTGCTGGCAATGGTCGAGATACAGCCCGAACTGACCTACTCTGGTGATGGGATGGCCAAACACCCTAATTGTCATGCTAGAAACCCCATCCAATGACTGAGGGATCTGGATGCAGAGATCCATGGCTAGGCCCCGTGTGGAGTTCTGGGAGTCCAATTAGCGAGAAAGAGGAGCGTTTATATGAGTGAGAATTGTTGAAAACAAGGTTGGATAAAGCACAGGGACAAATAGCCAAAGGAATGGAAACACATGAACTATGAACCAATGGTTGAGGGGTCCCCAACTGGATCAGGCCCTCTGAATGGGTGAGACAGTTGATTGGCTTGATCTGTTTGGGAGGCATCCAGGCAGTGGGACCGGGTCCTGTGCTTATTGCATGAGTTGGCTGTTTGAAACCTGGGGCCTATGCAGGATCGCTTGGCTCGTCCTGGGAGGAGGGGACTGGACCTGCCTGGACTGAGTCTACCAGGTTGATCTCAGTCCTCGGGGGAGGCTTTGCCCTGGAGGAGGTGGGAATGGGGGGTGGGCTGGGGGGAAGGTGAGGGAGGCCGGAGGGGGGAGAACAAGGGAATCCGTGGCTGATATGTAGAACTGAATTGTATTTCAAAATAAAAATTAAAAAAATACTAAATATAGTAGAAGCAAAGAAATATACTTGAATTTCATGTGTTCTGTGGTAGTGGGGATCAAATAGCTTTAAAAAAGGTGAGTCAAAAATCATGAACTTTTATTAGCTCTAGCATGCCCTGAAGAGGCCAAAAGCATGACAAGAAATAAATTATTTTGGAATGAACTAGACAAAAGTAGACAAAATTTAGACAACAGCCTTCCATGGTTAATTTCTTTGAATATTGTATTAATTTGTTTTAGGAAATCAAAGCTTTTATTCTTTCCAGAAATTGCATATTCACTACTATAACTTTATAAAGGAAATGCCAATCCACATAAATAAAGTATTGGGTATCATCATGTGTTGAAGGAAGCTACTAATCACGTGCCTACATGTTCCTAGAGATACATGTATATTGCCAAGAAATGATCTTCTTTGTAAAATTATTTTTTCTGCTATTGTATGTGTATGATACATGTATGTGGGTGTCTTGATCCCATTGTGTATGTGTAGTAGTCACATGGAAACTTTGTGGACTCAGGTCTCTCCTTATTCTCATGGTTTCCACGGTCTGAATTCATATTATCAGGCTTGTGTAGCAAATACTTTATCGCTCAAGGCATCTTGCCAGTCCAAGAAAATTACATTCTGATTAAGAATATAGAAATGCATTGGGCAAGTGAAGCAAAGATTTTAAGTGATGACAAGACATATTAAAAATAGCCTGGAAGTTTAGGAAAGGACTAGACTGTCAATTTATTATGGAAAACACTGCAAAGAAGAGACTTGGGAGAGCAATTTATGTGGTTTATTTTGTCTCAACCTTTACTTTTTTCAGTTTACTTTTGAAGTTACAATGTAATTTTAATATTCCCCCTTCCTGCCTTCAAACACTCCCATACCCCTCTTTTCTCTCTTTCAAATCCATAACCTATATTTTATTCATTTCATGTTATCTGTATTAGTAAAACACAAAATATGCTGATTAATCTCAAAAAGACATTGTTAAATATCAGAGATCATTTAAAATATTCAATTTTTTAGTAAAGTATATAAAAATTCAATGTTGTATAGCCAATCAATTCTTTCGAACAGAAAGTGAAAATTAACAAACTTCTAAAACAAGAGAAAAAATCCACTTTTCTAATGTGAGATTTCAACTCTCATTATTCTGCTCAGTTTTTCTACTTTATTCCTTTAGTTAAAAGTAAGTAAATTCTTCCTGAGTCGCATGCTCAGCAGTAGATGATCAACACAAAATGAACTCAAGGGCTTTTTTGTAGACCTTTGGCTCATATTGCTGTGTTTGGGCATTTTTTTTTTTTGTCTTACTGATCTTTTGCTTATATATTATAGTTTCCAATTTTGTGTTTTGTAGACTGTGTGTGTATCTGTGTGTTGTGTGCAAGTGAGTGTGATAAACATATGTGTGTGTGTTTCTTGTGCTGTCTCTTTTTTTTGGTCTTATTTTGTTTGTTTGCTTTTTTATTGCTTGTTTTATAAAAAGGGAAAAAGAAAGCATGAATTTGGGTGGCCATGGAGGTCAGAGGATTTGGGAGGAGTGGAGGAAGGGGAAACCATGAGAAGAACATATTCCATGAAAAATGTTTTCAATATAAAATAATTTATAAGTAAGTAAATTCAAGTAAAGTTGGCTATTTAAAAATGACAAGTAAATGTAAAATTTAAATAAAATGAAGAGACTTTGACTTGATTCAGATAGGTGGCTTGGAATATAGAAGTAAATGCTGTCCTCTATCAAGGGTATGGATTTCTTGTCATCAGAGAGCCTTCCTCTAGCAGCTTATGGGAGCAGATGCAGAAACCCACAGCCAAACATTAGGCAGAGTGTGGGTGCAAATTGGAGATCCCCATAGGTTCCCTCCCCTTGGAACTCAGGGAACCCCACTGCAGCAGGGAGAATTTCAGGAGCCAGAGGGAAGAGGACACCACAAGAACACAGCCCACAAGCTCAACTAAGCAGGGCTCATAAGGGCTCACAGAGACTGAAGCATCAATCACACAGCTTGCATGGGTCTGACATAAATCCTTTGCAAATATGTTACAGTTACTAGCATGGTGTTTTTGTAGTATTCCTAAAAGTGAGAATGTGGGGCCTACTCTTGAGACCCTTATTCACCTACTGGATTGCTTGCCCGGCCTTGATAGGAGAGTTTGTTCTGGTTTTATTGCAGTGTTATGCCATGTTTGGTTGATATCCCTGGGATGCCTGCTCTTTTCTAAAAGGAAGTGGATGAGGAATGGATCTGGTAGGACAGGGGGTCTGGAAGGAGTGGAGGAAGGGGAATCTGGGGTTGGTAGGTGTTGTATGAGAAAATAAATAAAAAAATAAATTATTTAAATTAATGTAAAGAAAAGAGTATGCATTTCTTTGTTCATTATTTGTGTTAGATCATTCACAGAAGAAAAGGGGCTATTCCAAATGCTGGCTCAAATATCTAGGAAAGAATCAAATTTAGAGTCCAAATACAAAGAATTAATATGCTTTTTAATAAATATAAAAGTTATAGTAATACCCTGATTCTGAGAATAGACTGACTTGTCATATCAGCAAAAATATATTTAAAAAGTAATAAGTATTTATAATATTACCAGTTAGAATCCTCTACTAGGAAGAAATGATTATCGTATTAAGGTAAAAAAAAAGCTGTCCCTGGGCATATTTACTTTTAAATGGGTCTCCTATAGATTTATTTAATGTGAGTAGAGAGTTCTCAACAATTCACAGGAATAAATATCTCCGAAGTCTGTTAGTGCATATAGGCTGGGTGGAATGATGTGAGCTCCACTTAGAGAAGTTTACTCCAGCACCTCATGGCTGGAGCTTCTTTGCCTGTTACCTGCCTTCTGGTTCCTCATTTGGATGATAAAGAAAACATTTTCTTCACAGAATCTTATCATTAGGTGAAGTTACCCAACTGTTTCAATTCCAGTTTTTACTGCCCTGTTGAAATTTGTTGGATACCTAAGTGAGGTGCAAGAACAGATAATAAATTTGAAAGGTAAGTGGCCAAGTATCTATCGTAAATACACTGGAAGTCATATATACAATTTTAAGTTTTCTAGCAGTCATATTAACATGGGAAAAGTAGGGCTGGAGAGAGGGCTCTGTGGTTAAGAATATTTATTGCTCTTACGGAAGACCTAGGTTTGATTCCCAGCACCCACCTGGTGGTGAACAATCATTTATAACTTCAGTTCCAGGGAATCTGACCTTCTTTTTACTTGTGTGGACATGAGGCGTGCATGTGGTACATATACAAGCACAATCATGTGCATGCAAAGGCCTGAGTGGAAAACACTCTTTATACATAAAAAATAAATAGTTAAAACTAGCAAAATAAAAAATTAAAATTAACTTTTAATTACAGTATATGTGTGTGCATGTATGTCCACATTTTACTCACAGATCCATCTCTGGGGTAATAAAATTAATTTTAATAGTAAATTTTATTATAGTATTAGTGTTTTAAGATGTAATGAACATAAACTTATAAGTGTACTACTGTGCAGCCTTTATACTGGCTTTAAAATATGAAACATTTTCTATTTAATGAATTACCTGAATATAGATCATAACCCAGTAAAAGACATGTAAACAACAGCTGTGACATCAGATAGTGCTGTATTTAGAACATTGTTTTTGAATGTTTGATTCCATAAGTATTAAGAACATTAATTGAGAACTTGTGTAGATGTATAAATTCTCAAGCTTGATCCTACATCTGTTGACCTGAAATCTGGTAGTGAATATGTTTTGATTTTTAACAAGCTCCCAAGCTCCCAAGACGATTTTGATGACCAAAAGAACTTAAAAGCCTAGTCTATGATAGTACCCTTCTTAAACTCAGAGAGAGGTAAATAATAGATAGATAGATAGATAGATAGATAGATAGATAGATAGATAGATAGACAGATAATATGCATAGTAAATACATAAATAGATAGATGATAGATACACAGATGATAAATAGTGAGATGACAGATGATAGATAGATAGATAGATAGATAGATAGATAGATAGATAGATAGATAGATAGATGGATGGATAGATAGACAATATAGATAATGGATATATAAATAGACAGATGATAGATAGATAATTTACATAGTAAATGTATAAATCAATAGATGATGGATAGATGACAAATATTGAGATGATAGGTAGATAGAGCAGATTTCTCATGGGTAGAACCTGAAAGTTCATTCTAAGAAGACTCCAGTAATTCTCATGGAATATGGAGGATATGGTGATTTGATGGACATCAGACTCCTGTGCAGCCAGTGTCTACATGACATCAGATTCTTGTCCATCCAGTATCTGGGGCCATCAGATTTCTGCCTATGCTATTTGGGAAGCAGGAGTGATGGTGATGAGCCATTGTGAGTGAGGCACCAAGGTGGATTCCCTCAAAACTTACAAGCTATGTTGCTGATCACTAGTTCTCATATTGTGACTAGAATTGAAAATGCAGCCTTTAAATGGGTAAAAAGATAAGATACTATGGGTTTTCCATAATCTAATATGGCTGATGTCTTAACAGAAGATAGTGAAACACAGCACAGATTTAGGTACAATCATCTGAGGAAATTAAAGCATTGTACTTATATCATGGATGCGCTTTATAGTAAAGCCAGGGCTTCGTACTTAGAAAGCAGAGGGCTCAAAAAGCCATTGACTTTTCACTTTGTTCTCACAGGAGCAAAGGATGACATAAAAAATGAAAGTTGTGCAGATGGTGATGCCATATGCTTTTAGCAGAGGCAGAGGCAGGCGGATCTTTGTGAGTTTGAGGCCAGGCTGTCCCTCTCCAGAGATGGTAGCTGTCCATCATGTAAAGGACTAAAGAATAACAGTTTACATAGAAAAGCTCCCACACTGTTTTAGTAAATATTTAAAATTGGTATTTTGTGAAAAGCAACACTATGGCTACAAAAATGAACAAAAATTTACTCAAATAGAAAACAATTCTATGTAAATTTTTGTTAATAATTTATGTGAACTTGTATGTATATGTATTCCCCCCTACTGGGGGATATCTATGTGCTCACATTTTATTTTAAAGGTAAGGGTACTTCTGAAATTTATAAGTTAGGAAGAGTGGCAAGGCCTCAAACTGTATTTTAAGCTTTGATTAACCTAAACATTTATGTAAGTTTAATTTTAAATTTTCATTTGTAAATATATACTAATCCCAATATTTCTCCTTTTCTCCTTTAATTTAGCTTTTGCTTTTAACTGAAAGTAAAGGCACTATAATAAGGAAAACTATAGAAGCCTTACTCTTCCAACTTCTTCTCAAGCCAGCAATTAGTAAACAAGTGTTTTTAAGTGACAGTAAGTTTCAGAGTCTAAACATAACTTATTAATACAAGCTGAAAGTGAGAAAAGATGATTCGATTTTGATCTACCAAGTTAATTGCTTTTTGAGTTCTCAAAAGAATGATATTTTTGGCTAAATCTGTATGTATGAAAATACAGTGAAGGAGTTGGGAAAAATTTTTGTTTTCCACCGTTCTTTCTAACATTCAGTAAGCAGCTGTGCTTTGGCAGATACTGCTGTGAAAGTGTAAATAATACAGTAGAATCGATGTTATCTGACTTTGAAAGATGTTCAATTTAGGGAGAGAATGTGATATGTAAATGCATGGTGTGTGATGAAATAAGTCTGAGGCTACCCAGTGATGAGTAACTAGGCTAAGAAAAGTGATGCAGTTAAAAAAAGATGGGTCAGTGTCTGAGAAGTGGACAGAATTTCAGAAGGGAGGACATGTAAGGTCATGAGAAATGAGGCAAGGAAGGAACTGAAGCACTTGGTCTATTCTTGGGTCGACCACGTGCCTAGCAATAAATGGCAAACAGAAACAAACTCAACGGCAAGGTTGGAGGCCCCTTATCTCATGATGTCCTGTCAGGGTTTCTGTTTTAAACAGTTTATCTCCCCATGTCTCTCTCCGTGCCACTCCCCCGTCTCTCTGTAACTGGTCCTTTGTGTATATAGGATGGCTTCCAGGTCTGCGTTTTTCTTGTGCTTGTTTTTCTTTTTCTTTCATTCTTTTTTTGAAGCTCTTTTCCCTCTGTTTTTTTTTCCTATAAGGATGTGTTTCGTTTTGTTTTATATCGTTATATTTTATTATTATCCCTTAGATGTCTATTTGTTGTTGCATGAGACAGAATGGGAGTGGACAGAAGGGGAGGCGGGAGAGGAACTGGGAGAAGTAAAGTGAGAAGAAACTCTTAACAGGATGTATTGTATGAAAAAAATCAATTTTCAATTAAAGAAAAATAAATCTCAAAAAAAGTAACAAGAAAAATGAAGAGAAGGGACAGAATTAAAATTCAACTTTTCCTGGACCTTTACACCCAGTGTCACCGCATGGCAGCATGCAAAACACAGAACGGCTCCTCACACAGTATGGGTCCTCAGTAAAGTGCAGATGAGTGAACCGCCTCACGGGAAGTGGGGCTGGGAAAGACACTCCACTGGCTCCTGTGCTACGATGCATCAATGCAGCAAATCAAGCTTTCCACAGAAAAGGGGGAGCACTGACTTAGCTGCTGTAGTGTACTGGGAAAGAGGAAACCACCAACCACGAGAGAGAGTGAAGGGATTCCGACTCAGTGTTTTCCATTCAGGACTAAGAATGTCCTTTGTCCCCCAAAGCTAATAGCACATATCATTGAAAGAAAAAATTGGTACGACATAATTTGTGAGGAAAGGAAATGAAAAGGCAATGTTGAAAATTTGTGTGTCTAGAATTTAATTAAAATTATGTGTGAATGGAGTAAAGGAGGAAGCGAAAGTGAAAATAACAACGCAGTAAGGACTGATTTCACCTTATCGTAGGTCACAGCTTTGTGGCTCATTAGGTACAAAAATTTTCTCCATATTTGTTGTTGCATGAGACAGAATGGGAGTGGACAGAAGGGGAGGCGGGAGAGGAACTGGGAGAAGTAAAGAGAGAAGAAACTCTTAACAGGATGTATTGTACGAAAAATTGTACGAAAATCCATACATTTTTTGGAAAGCAATAATTTCAGGAGCTAGAAGCATTTTATCCATTCTTCGGTGAGGTATTACTTTGGAGACCTGGGGGATAATTGAGACATGTTTGAATTCCATACCATAGCTTATGAAGTGTGTAATGGTAACAGACGGATCAGATCTCTATAATATCTCTAATAGAGTTTGATATAATATTTTATGAACTTACTTATAATCCAGGTTGTCTTATTCCTATTTAGGAAAGTTATTCCCAAATTAGAAACATTTAATAAAGTTAAATGAAGAAATAAGGGCCTACATTGTGTACCTGTCATATAGAAGTAAATCCGTAGCAATGGTAGGTAACAACACTAGTGATTAATTAAAAATATAATGCCAATCTTATGTTATAATATAATTGGAAAACATCTCCTTTGAACTATGCAGCATATATTTTATATTTTGTGGGCAGAGGATAATCTTACAACTGAACACCTCTGCAATTGTAAAATAAAGAGCCATAAGCAATCAGTATCTTCGTTCACATTAACTTCATTACAGAAACCGGCAGTGGACAGAATTTTGCCTGTGAGCTCTATTTTTTTAGAATTTTTTATACAATTTCTCATCATCTGAAAATTTCCCAAGCTATGAATAAGATTCGTATTAAAATTCGTACCAGTAAAATCTGCTTTGACTTTACAAAAGCAAAGTTGCCATTAAACTGACAAAATTACAAAAATTAAATAATAGGTTTGAATAATTTGAATATAATTATTATTCTTCTGCAACATTTGATCTAGAGGTGTACACAAAAATATCATACACCATATCACTGGATCTAATTATATGAAAGTTTATTGTCATTGAGATACAGATTTTGTAGTACTGCTTTGTGGAAGAGAGATAGAAGGGGGAAAGAAGTGAAACATGAAGGGAAGGAAAGAGGTGAAAGAGAAATAAATGAACAGAGAATAAAAAGACTGAGAGGAGTCGAGGTTTAGCTGACTGGACCTCTTCAGACTGTATACCTCAACTCAACATATATTGGCTTGATTGTCATGATTCATACTTTTTGGAACTACTTATTTTATGTTCTCTTACAATAAGAAAGCCAAATAATATCTCTGATATCTATTCAATTTATACAGAAGATTCTATTTTGTTTCAAAAATAGAAGAAAATCATTACTGCTAGCATACAAAATGCAACTTTATAAAAACTCTCACATCACTCAGCAATTATGAACATGACAAGGGATTCTAACTAATAAATTCGAAGTGTTTCAGGTGCAAAGACCTGGCTGTGAAAATTTATTGGTTGTTTCGCCTACATAAAAACAATAAATTTGACTCACAGGTGCCACAATTTAATGTTAGAAGTAAATAGTTTTTCTCCTTTTCTTCCTGCTATTTGTGTTTTAGATTTGAGTGGAGAGAGAAGGGAAAAAAGTCAGTCTAATAGCAGTAATTGTTTGCTAATGGCAAGCATGCTGTCAAATTAGCCTAAATGTCCACTTAAAAGCTAACTTTCATGTGGTTTGCTGATCTATGAAGACTATTAGTTGAAACGTGGAATTGATTTATTTCCCCTGCTGCATTAACCTCATCTTGCATACTCACCACTTTCTCATCCAGGTCAAAGTAAATGCACCTTGATGTCTGATTAAAATTAAAGTGAACATCAACCTACTCACATTTAAAGTATACACATTAGTCTAAGAACAAGAGGGAGGCCAACCCTGCTAGACTCTCCATTACCCAGTTACTACACAGGCTTCAAGAGTAGAGTCTCCATGGAAAATAAATTTCATGTCATCAGATACAAAATTTCGTTAGTAGCAAACAGGCTTGAATTTGATGGGTTTCTAACTCCTTTGATCTGGAAAAAATTGAGTCAAGTATTTTTTCATTCAACTAAGTAATATTAGAGGATGGATATCTGCTTTAACAAAAAAGTGAATAGCTGGTGTTTTAAGGTTTAGTTTAAATCAATAGATGTAAGAAATTTAATTATAAAGGTGAAAATGTCCATTTACTAATAAATATGGATTAACATATGTTTCCTAGAAACTGTGTCCCCACAAATAAAATATAGTCTATGTAATATGGGTTGAGAGAATGCATATCACACAGCACATCCCCTGTTGTAGCAATATGCTTCTCTTAAGGAGAGTAGAAAACAAGATTGTTTAAATTAGTCCAGCCATATTGATACATTTAAATATTTTCTAACTTCCTATTTGAAAAAAAAGTCTCTCTACAATTTTGAAGCCATGTGTGCATCTTGTGAATGCATACTTTCATTTAGTATTCATTCATAACCTAGTCTACTTTTTTGTTCAAGACACAGTCTTCCATATAGTATATCCAAGGAAGGTAGCCTAATCACAAACTTGCAGGTAAGAAAAACACAAAACAACAATAAATCAACATGAATAAACATGTCAATGTGGATGGATCCCAGAGGACAACAAAGGAGCAGAATTAGGACTGTGGTTTGGGAAGCAATTCAGCACAGAAGGAAAAATGAGGTAATTGGGGAAAGATACAAAGAATCAGGGCTTTTGAATCATGAAAGGTAGCACAGAGCAGGTGGGAAATACATGTTGTGCACCCATTTGCCCATTTGAATTTTCGTTTCTGACTTAACAAAACTTATTGCTTAAAGAAAGATGATGGCATAATGGCCTTGGAAAATTACAACAGTATGTAAGGTCCCTAACAACCTAATTATTACTTCATATCATTTAATAATATCTAATATTATTTTGGTAGTTTCTTGTTGAAAACATTAAATTTGCTTTCTTTAAAAAATTGTGGATCAAAGCTGGGCGGTGGTGGCGCACGCCTTTAATCCCAGCACTTGGGAGGCAGAGCCAGGTGGATCTCTGTGAGTTCGAGGCCAGCCTGGGCTACCAAGTGAGTTCCAGGAAAGGCGCAAAGCTGCACAGAGAAACCCTGTCTCGAAAAACCAAAAAAAAAAAAAAATTGTGGATCATTGGAGAGAATGCATGAATTTATAGCGGCAACTCAGTCTTCTCAGATTTTTGTAGAGTAGACTGGAAAGTGTACAGATTAAAATGCATTGTCATGTACACAGATAAGGCCTCGTGGTTCCTCCTTCTGAATCTGGTTTTTGGTAGTGATGCAGTGCGGCTGGTGCTCCTAAACACTTGTGTGTGTTGCAACATCCCTGAAGGCTCTGCTGACTGCTCTCCACCTGCTACTTTTGCTTCTTGCCATGGTGACTGTGTGTAAGTGCCACGATGGTATTTCCTATACGTCTTTGAACAAAACACTGACAGAGATGAGACTATGCATATAAGGGAAAAAATCAATTATTTGTTAAACCTTGTTTCTGATTGCATCCTTGATAAAACATTTTACCCAAGGGGGAAAAAAAAACACTAAAGTTTTTAGAATAATTGTCATCATTTTTAATGGTTTGTTGTTTTTAATGAACTAATACAGATGAAATGACATAAATTTTGTCATTTGGAACTGGGTTGTGGGTCTGATCCATTGTATAAAAATGTAAATAATGAAATAAAAATAGAGATGATGCTTAGCCTCATTACAGACAATCCATCAATTTTAAGTTATTCATGAGTTCTTATTGCAGTTTTAATGTAGTTTTCCTATTGGTTACTATAGTTATTAAAGATTTTTTTACAGTCATTTTAGTAATTGACTACACCTGCCTTTTCTATTCTGGCAACAAAACATTATTTTTATTGTACAAACATTAATATTGAAAAACATGAAGTACATATACACAAGCATGTATCATTATACTTATTATTTCATGATAATATTAGTAAGAAGCCATTCAAATGTCAAATGCATGATAGACATATATGGGTTGCTTCATAGACAGAATATAATATATGCAAAATAATTATGAATACATCTATTTAATGTTGTAGTTTAGACCTCAGTGTCCCCTTTAAAACAAATAATCCAATACAAAAGCTTGTGATGACAGCTTGATTCCGTAAGAGATTTTTAGATAATTTTTCCAGATTTGGAGCCTTTGGAACATGAATAGATCATGAAGGTACTGACCTCCTCATTGTTTCAATATATTTGTTAACTCACTGGTAATGGGTTTTAGATTTTGTTATGAAATTATGTGTTTTCTTTCTGCTTCCTGGCTACCATAAGCAGGAAGCTTTTCTCAACCAGACAGATATTCCTTACCACAGTGATTTTGATGGTTAATCTCACTTGTCAACTTTATGAGATCTAGAATCCCCTGGGAAATGGGCCTCTGGCTAAGCCTATGGATGATTATATTGATTGAGTTAAATGAGCTGTCAAGACCTGCTCGCTGTGGGAAGTGCCATTCCTTAGGCTGCAGTCTTGGTCTACATAAAAATGACAATGTTAACTGAACATAAGCCTTTGTTGTTCTCTGTTTATTAATTGTAGATGTATCTGTGACCAGCTGCTTTCTTAAGTTGTTATCCCTAGGATTCCCTGACAAAACAGACTATGGTCAAACCACACTTTTTTTTTTAAAGTTGTTTGTAAACACATTTAACCTTAACAACAGAAATGTGACTAATACCTTGTCTTAAACAAGAGAACCAGTGCTCTGGAGTGAAACTAGGAGCAAAATGAATCTTTGCTCCTTTAATCTGAATTTCTTAACATTTTGTCACAGTTATAGAAAGCTGACAAGCATATCTTTTCTCTAGAAAATATTATGAATCAATAGATAGTAGAATAATAAAATTCCCACCTAAAAAGACATTACAGATATTAAAATATTTAATTTAATTAAACTGGTTTAAATTCAAAACTTCTTGCCAGCAAATTTAATGATTTTACCCACATTACCTCACTTCTTTTTTTTTTTATTATACTTGCATTTTAAGGACATTTCAGAAAGGTTGATTGAATGCCATCTCAATCACATGTTTGCTTAGTGTGTAAGAAAAATAACGCACTATTGGACAATAACATAATTTTAAGTAGCAAATACTCTCAAATTACAGTAATGAATAATAAATTGATAAATAAATAAGATAATGACTCATCCTTGGCTTGTACAGAAACAACATATGGAATTGTTGTATGCTTTTAGATTTCAATATGCATGATTGACATTGCTCCACAATTCATTTGGGCAGAAACAGATGGGCCATCTGTTTTCGAGTTTCTCATCTCTTTATAGCTCAGACATATAAGTGATAGCCAAAAGGAGAAAATAGCAAGCCCCTTTCTCTCACATTGCTTCCCTCACAGGGTTAGACATTCTTGTGTCTGGATTCAACCTTCTGAGAGACAAAAACAGCTTCCATGCACAAATCTACTCTATGTTTGGACTCATCAAGAAAGAATGTTTATTTTTGTAAATGAGATTGATAAATTGCATTGATTTCAGTTTCCAAAGCATATAGAGAGCAGTAAGAGGAATCTCCTTTCTTCCACTGCTTTGCATACATTGTTTCAGTCCACTAAAGATAAATTGGCGAGAAAGAGGAGGGTTTGTATGAGCGAGAATTGTTGAGACCAAGGTTGGAAAAAGCACAGGGACAAATAGCCAAACAAATGGAAACACATGAACTATGAACCAATAGCTGAAGGGCCCCCAACTGGATCAGGCCCTCTGGATAAGTCAGACAGTTGATTAGCTTGATCTGTTTGGGAGGCAACCAGGCAGTGGGACCGGGACTTGTCCTTAGTGCATGTGCTGGCTGTTTGGAACCTGTGGCTTATACAGGGACACTTGGCTCAGCCTGGGAGGAGGGGACTGAACCTGCCTGGACTGAATCTACCAAGCTGAACTCAATCCTCAGGGGAGTCTTTGCCCTGGAGGAGATGGGAATGGGGGTAGGCTGGGGGGAAGGCGGAGGTGGGGGGTGGGGAGGGGGAAGAACAAGGGAATCCGTGGCTGATATGTAAAATTAAATTAAATTATAAAATAAAAAAAAGTTATTCCTTCCAGGGAATAAGATCAAGTCAAATGTTGGTGACACCCAGAGGTGTAACAGTTTACAAGAAAAATTATCTGTTGCTTTATCATTTTGCTCTTTAATATTTTTAAATGTTTGCATACATTCTTAGGACTTAAGCCAAAAATCTACTCAGAGTTGACATCTCTAATGTTATAGGTCTAATGTCTTATAAAATTAATTTTTTACACAGCAAGATCTTCACCAAGTATTCTTGCTAGCCAATGATAAATATTTAGTAGAGTGTGGAATAGATTATTAAAGAGCTTTATACAGTTGCCTCTTCTCTATGCAGGATTTACTTGAGTCTGTGGAATTTGCTCACCTCAGATTTCTCATAGCCTGCTGAGAGCATTACTGCTCACCTTGTACTAGTAAAAAGGAGTATAAGAAACTGGAGGAAGAAATATTAGAGATATGTCCACTTGCACAATCTCCTTGTTTTTATTGTTACAATCTATATGATATTAAATTTAACATTTAACTATATTTTTAGTGCACAGTTCAGTGACAGTAATTTTTTTCACAATGCTGAGGACCAAAACCCATTATCCATTTACAATTTTTTTATTGTTCTAACTGAAACTGTTTATACAAAACAATAAGTCTATCTTTCGTTTCCTGCTCTAGGTAATCACTCTTCCATTCCCTTATTTCTGTGGATTTGACTATTGTATATCACACACACACACACACACACACACACACACACACACACACATACACACACACACAGAGACTCAAACACATGTATATATAATTTTACATACTACCTTTTATTGTTTCACTCATCCATGGATAGATTTGAATAATTTCTATTTTAGACTAACAACAATGTGACAGTTCATACCGATACCAATGTGAATGCATGTGTTTGATTTCAGTTAATATGGTATGAACAAAAAATGGTATATCACATCATAATTCTGATTTTATGATTAGAGGAATGCCATATTGCTTCCTGTAACAGCTGCCAACAGTGTACAAGGTTTATTTTCCAACATTTTTACCAAAGGGATAATTTCCATTAGCTTGTCCATTAATAGTTATCCTTATAAATCTTAAGTATCGCTTTCTAGTTTTGATTTACATTTGTGTGATTGTTTTCAATGTTAACCATCCTTTTGTATTTTATTTTATTTTTTTTAAGATTTTTTTTTTTATGTATGTGAGGATTCTATCTGCCTGTACACCTGCTCGTCGGAAGAGGGCTTCAGATCCCACTATAGATGGCGCCCAGGAGCCACCATGTGGGTGCTGGGAATTGAACTCAGGACCTCTGGAAGAACAGCCAGTGCTCTTAAGGGCTGAGCCATCTCTCTAGCCCCCCCTTTTGTATTTTATAACTGAATAAAATTCCACTGACTATGGATACCACATTTTCATTATCCTTTCATCAGATAAGATATCTAGGTTGTTTCTATGCCATAGCTATTGGCATAGAAATCAAGTAGTCATGAACATAGATAAGTATGTTTCTCTGTGGTAGAAAAGAGTGTCCTTTATATATATGATCAGCAGTGGTAAATGGTAGAACTTTTTGTGGTTTTTCAAGGAATTGTCATATTGATTACCACAGTGGCTGCAGCAATTTGCACTTTCACCAAGAGTGCATGGGTGTTCCTATTTCCCATATCCATGCTAGAACTTGTCCTTTTTTTCACTTAATTGTCTTATTTGAAATAATTATATCACTTCCCCATTTCCTCTACCTAGCCCTTCTCATGCTCCCTCTCACACTCTTTCATTGGTAGCCTCTTTTTCCTTGATTTTTATTATTTTATTTTTATTTTATTATGTGCACGTGTGTACATGCATGTGTATGTGTGCGTGCATGTGTGTGTGTGTTGTATATAAACACAACCTGAGCTCATTGCGTGTGTGTGTGTGTGCGCGCGTGTGTGTGTGTGTGTGTGTGTGTGTGTGTGTGTGTGTGTGTGTGGTTTTAGGACTGACCACTTTGTATTGGATAACCCATTAAGGGTCTCATCTTGGGGGAGAGGTTAATGTTTCCACTCCCAACAGTCATTAGCCACCTGTCATTTTTGTGTAGGGGTGGGACCCTTTTGATTTGATTTTCTCATTCTGCATTAGCATGATTATTGATATTGTCATTGTACAGGTCTTGTTAATATCATCTTTTCTAGGAGGGACAGTCTCACAGCAAATTTCTTGGTATTCTGGATCTTACAAACTTTCTCTCTTTTGTATTCTTATTCTGTATAGCCATACTTACTGGGTTAAGATAAAATCTCAAAGTACTTTTAATTAATATTTCCCTGGCAACTAAGGATGGTGAATGTTTTTGTTTGTTTGTTTGTTTGTTTTTAATATATCTTAGTCACTTGTATTTCTTCTGAGAACTCTCTGTTCAGTTCCATAGCCCACATTTTTTTTTTCCTGAGACAGGGTCTTACTATGTAGCTCTTGCTGTTTGGAACTCACTAGGTAGATCAAGCTGACCTCAAACTCACAGAATTCCACCTGATTCTGCATCACAAGTGCTGGGCTTAAAAGTGTGTGGCATTACACATGGCCATTAGTTGCTTTTTAATTGCTTTTTTTTCTTGGTATTTAGAATTTTAGGTGTTTTGTGTTGTGTTGTGTTGTGTGTGTGTGTGTGTGTGTGTGTGTGTGTGTGTGTGTGTGTGTATTCTAGACATCCTTTCTCTGTCTGATGTATACTTGGCAAAGATTTTTTCTTTTCTATTTTGTAGGCTGCATCTCATTAATTAACATTTTCCTGTAGAGTAAATAATAATTATAAGTTTATGAAGTCCCACTTTTTGATGGTTGCTCTTCTAGCCTGAAAACTAGTCCTAGAAACTCCTTACCAAAGCACATGTCTTGGAGTATACTCCCTTCTATTTCTTCTAGAAGTTTCACAACTTGGAGTATAACATTGATATCTTTAATCTATTTGGAAATTTTTTTTCATGGTGAAAAAGAAAGATCAAGTTTCATTCTTCTATATGTAGATACATAGTCAAACAACACCATTTGTTAAAGATTCTTTTAACAAATGTATGTACGTGTTCTTATCAATGTGTCTGTTTTCATGTTACTATCATGCTGTTTTTATATTAGGCGGCATGATACCTCTGGCAATGTTTTTGTTATTCGTGGCAGTTTTGGATATCTGAGTATTTTGTCCTTTCATATGATTTTTAAAGTTTCTAGTTTTTCAATGTCCGTAAAGAATTGTGTAAGAAACTCGATGCAGATTATGTAGAATCTGTGGACTACTTTTGGTAGGAAGACATTTTCACAACACTAATCCTACTAATCCATGAGCATAGGAGGTCTTTCCATCTTGTGATATCTTCTTTGATTGCTTTCTTAAGTACTTTAAAGCTTTAATTTTCTTGTTTATATTTAATCTGATAATTTTGAGGCCATTGTGAATGGTATTGTCTCCCTGATTTCTTTCTCAGTATATCTGTTATTTTTATATAGGAGGGATATTTTTATGTACATTAATTTTAAAACCTACTACTTTGCTGAATGCCTTTACCATCTATAGGATTTTTTGATGAAAACTTTAGGATCTTTTATGTATATAATAGCATCATATATAAATAAAGATAATATCATTTCTCCTATTCCTATCCATATTCTTTATCTCTTTCCCTTGTCTTGTCCTAGACTTTACTTCCTACACTGAACAGGAGAAGAGAGATTGAATATCCTTTTCTATTATTGATTTTATTGAAAATGCCTTCGGATCTTTTTCCATTTACCATGATGTTGGCTATGGCCTTGTGGTATACTGCTGTTATTATGTTGAGATATATTCCCTGTATTTCTGTATTCTCCAGGACTTTTACCATTAAGGAAATATAGATTTTGTCAGGGGACTTTTCTTCACAAAATAAGATGATTATGTCATTTCTATACTTGACATTATTTATTTATTTATTTATTTATTTATTTATTTATTTATTTATTTATTTTGGTTTTTCGAGACAGGGTTCTCTGTGTAGCTTTTTGCGCCTTTCCTGGATCTCGCGCTGTAGACCAGGCTGGCCTCGAACTCAGAGATCCACCTGCCTCTGCCTCCCAAGTGCTGGGATTAAAGGCGTTTTTTTCTTATGATGTTTGTTTGTACCAAAACAAACAAACAATGATAACAACAAATTCTATTGGCAAAAGCTAGCATTTGAACTCTTATGTTCTATTTTTACACCTGTCTTGACATTCCCATGTACTGGACCCTGAAACCATAACCTGGATCAACTCATTTTTTTTTTCATAAATTGCTTATCTCAGAGTATTTTATCTCAACTGTGGAAATGAAACTAAGAAAGATCTGTATTTCTTTGGTGCTGAAGTCATTCGAGTAGTATTGACATTTCTGCAACAGTAAGTCCTCTGACCCAAGAACCTGTGATGTCTAACTGTCTTTCTTGTTTTGAATTGTCCCAGGCAATTTGTTAAATGGAAAATAACTAAGCTTTGTTCATACAGATGTTTCATCTTCATAAATAACACTCTGAATTTAATAGAAATAACAAATGACACTATAGTCCACAAATAGTATTTGATACCTAATCAATGTAAGTTGAAATATTTTCATTTTATATATATATACAATCTTTTCTGTGAAAAGTAGCCAATGATCCAAAGATACTTTTATTTAACTACATATCTTTATAAATGAAAAATGTTTTCAATAATGTGATTTATATATAATTAATTAGATCCAAACTCTTGGGCTCAATTCTTGATTCAAGGTATTCATGTAGAAGTCTTTCTTTATGCATCAACTGATGGCAAACCTTGTCAGGTATTTTCTTTCCTGTGTGTTTTAAGAGATGACCTAGCCGGGCAGCAGTGGCACACACCTTTAATCCCAGCATTCAGGAGGAAGAGCCAGGCAGATCTCTGTGAGTTCGTGGCCTGGTTGGTCTACAGAGTGAGATCCAGCACAGGCACCAAAACTACACAGAGAAACCCTAAATGAAAAACAAAACAACAAAAAAAAAAGGGATGACCTAAAATGGAGCAATATTGGGTTAAATGAAGAGAAAGTTCAAATTAGACAGCAGTCTAGATTAATGCACCTTTCCAGGAAGCTGAAGAGCAACAGAGTCCTGGTATTTGATATAGCTGTACATCCTCATCTGGCTGTGTGCATGCTAAATTGAAGAATTAGCTGGTATACTAGAAGAGAGAGGAGCCTTCCAAATGCCACAAGAGGGAAGTTAACAATTCAACAGCACAATGTTCTATATAACTTTTGTATGTGAACTTCCTGGTCCTTAAGGGAGTACAAAGATAATCCATTTGGGTTTATAAAGTTCTCAGGACAATGAATTGTAAGTACACATTTCCTCAATGCGATTTTAAATGACATGTTTTACAAGGAAACCTTTTCTAGGTAAGAGAGTACATTTTTATCAAATTCCACACGAAAAGCCTATTTACTATAGGGAAATATCTAAAGCAGAATGAAAAAGGTGACTTCTCTTGAAAAACACACTGCTTGGTAGTCCCTTCGGGACTGTGAAGTTCCCCTTTCACAAGAGACACAGCGCAAAGAAGACTGATGAAATGTGGCGAGGCAGCACCAAGGCTTTGGATCCATTAATTTCAAATGCCTCTCCCTTTCATCCTGTGGTGTAAATTGCTGAGCAATCATCATTTTTCTTTAAATTTTGCTTTCGGTGATATAGTTTGTGTCATGCTGGGATCATAGTTCCCTGACATTAATTATGAACCACTAAGATTTGCTTTTTTTTTTTTAACTTCATGCCCAGGAGGACACACTCTATGAAGAGATAGCAATAGACTATATGTATGAGCTCTTAAGGACTGCATTTCTGCTAGGTATGTACAAACCAGTACTGCTTGCTTCCCCTTTTGTTTTAAAAGTAGTATTATGTTACTTCTGCATTCAGGCCTATGGATTGTTACATAGAAATTCCCAAACAATGCTTCCTTTAAGCATGTGTCATAGTTAAGTTCAGGAAAAATGTCAATTTTTATCAAGCATTTAAAAATGTATAAATTATATAATTTTAAGTTCGAGTGGAGAACAGCAAATTAACACCTTAAATACCAGTGCTTAATAACCAAAACAAAACATATTCGTTAACAATTATAAAATAGTAATTATTCTAACAGTAACGTTTGGACTTATGGCTAAAGGATACTTCCCCAAGTTGTGTTTATGTACTTATTTCGGACTTTTCCCACTACTAGAAATAAGCATACACTGATGCCAAGAGTAATGTTCGATTAGAAAATCACAAAGCAGTAGTTGTGAGTTCAAAGTTTCTAAGTATTAAATCAGAAGGAAAGCAAACAAGTATGGGTCAAAAACCAGTGGTTTAGAATGTATTTTCTTATTGTTCCACAGGACAAGTGCTCTGGGCAAACATTAATCTTACTTAAGGGAAAGGTAAGCTGAAGAACAAAATGAGCCTGAAACTTCCCACTCCAATACAATACAGCTTTCCTTCCACAAATAGGAAATATTAGGGATGAGTTGCCTGAGCAAGAAAAGCTAAAATTCAAATGTAAATTATAAATATTTCTCTTATTTTGAAATGATTGTGCATCAAAGGACAATTTTAGTCAGTATGAAAGATGATTATCAGAATTCTGATTCACACAACCTGAATAAGAGAACCAAGGACTTGCTTCATTTGGAGTTGAAAATCTTCATGCTATGAGAAAAGCATGACCAGCAAAGGGTTTAGTGGACATTACATTTGTATAGAAATTTAAAAGATGTCTCAGAGTTGTTTTGATTTGCATTTCCCTGATGATTAGGGATGTTGAGCAATTCCTTAAATGTCTTTCAGCCATTTGAGTTTCCTCTGTTGAGAATTCTCTGTTTAGTTCTATAGCCCATTTCTTAATTGGACTGTTGGGCATTTTGATGTCTAATTTCTTGAGTTCCTTATATATTCTGGATATCAGTCCTCTGTCAGATGTGGGGTTGGTGAAGACCTTTTCCCATTCTGTAGGCTGTTGCTTTGCCTTGTTGACCGTATCCTTTGCTCTACAAAAGCTTCTCAGTTTCAAGAGGTCCCATTGATTGATTGTTTCTCTCAGTGTCTGTGCTACTGGTGTTATATTTAGGAAGTGGTCTCCTATGACAATGCATTCAAGACTACTTCCTACTTTCTCTTCTAGCAGGTTCAGAGTAGCTGGATTTATGTTGAGGTCCTTGATCCACTTGGACTTAAGTTTTGTGCACGGTGATAGATATGGATCTATTTGCAGCCTTCTACATGTTGATATCCAGTTATGCCAACACCATTTGTTGAAGATGCTTTCTTTTTTCCATTGTGCACTTTTGGCTTCTTTGTCAAAAATTATATGTTCATAGGTGTGCGGACTAATGTCAGGGTCTTCAATTCGATTCCATTGGTCCACATGTCGGTTTTTGTGCCAGTACCAAGCTGATTTTATTACTGTAGATCTATAGTAGAGCTTGAAGTCAGGGATTGTGATGCCTCCAGAGGTTGTTTTATTGTACAGGATACTTTTGGTTATCCTGGGTTTTTTGTTTTTCCATATGAAGTTGAGTATTATTCTTTCCAGGTCTGTGAAGAATTGTGTTGGCATTTTGATGGGGATTGCATTGAATCTGTAGATTGCTTTTGGTAAGATTGCCATTTTTACTATGTTGATTTTACCTATCCATGAGCATGGGAGAACTTTCCATTTCCTGACATCTTCTTCAATTTCTTTTTTCAGGGACTTAAAGTTCTTGTCATATAGGTCCTTCACTTGCTGGGTTAGTGTTACCCCAAGGTATTTTATGTCATTTGTGGCTATTGTAAAGGGTGATGTATCTCTGATTTCCTTCTCAGCTTCTTTGTCCATTGTATATAGGAGGGCTACTGATTTTTCTTGAGTTGATCTTGTATCCTGCTATGTTGCTGAAGGTGTTTATAAGTTGTATCAGTTCCTTGGTGGAATCTTTGGGGTCACTCAAGTATACTATCATGTCATCTGCAAATAGGGAAAGCTTGACTTCTTCTTTTCCAATTTGTATCCCCTTAATCTCCTTATGTTGTCTTATTGCTCTGGCTAGAACTTCAAGTACTATATTGAATAAGTATGGGGAGAGCGGCCAGCCTTGCCTCATTCCTGATTTTAGTGGAATTGCTTTGAGTTTCTCTCCATTTAATTTGATGTTGGCTGTTGGCTTGCTGTAAATTGCCTTTATTATGTTTAGGTATATTTCCTGTATTCCTGATCGCTCCAAGACCTTTATCATGAAGGGGTGTTGGATTTTGTCAAATGCCTTTTCTGCATCTAGAAATGCAAATCAAAACAACTCTGAGATACCACCTTATGCCTGTCAGAATGGCTAAGATCAAAAACAATGAAGACACTTTATGCTGGAGAGGATGTGGAGCTAGGGGAACTCTCCTCCACTGCCGGTGGAAATGCAAGCTTGTATAACCACTTTGGAAATCAATATGGTGCTTTCTTAGAAAATTGGGAATCAATCTCTCCCAAGATCCAGCTATACCACTCTTGGGCATATACCCAAGGAATGTTCAATCATACCACAAGAACACTTGTTCAGCTATGTTCATATCAGCATTGTTTATAATAGCCAGAACATGGAAACAACCTAGATGCCCTTCAACTGAAGAATGGATAAACAAAATGTGGTACATATACACAGTGGAATACTACTCAGCAGAGAAAAACAATAACATCATGAGGTTTGCAAGCAAATGGATGAATCTAGAAAAAATCATCCTGAGTGAGGTAACCCAGACTCAGAAAGACAAACATGGTATGTACTCACTCATAGGAGGATACTAGATGTGGAACAAGGAGGACTGGACTGCTACTCACATCACCAGGGAGGCTACCTGGAAAACAGGACCCAAAGAAAGACACGGGGATTGCCCAATGACAGAGAAATGGAAGAGATCTACATGAACAGCCTGGACATGAGTGGGGGTAATGAAGGGCGAGGGTAGAGGGAAAGAGTGCTTGGGGGAGTGGGAGATCCCAGCTGGATCAACAACAGAGAGGGAGAACAAGGAATAGGAGACCATGGTAAATGAAGACCACATGAGAATAGGAAGAAGCAAAGTGCTAGAGAGGCCCACAGAAATCCACAAAGATACCCCCACAACAGACTGCTGGCAATGGTCGAGATACAGCCCGAACTGACCTACTCTGGTGATGGGATGGTCAAACACCCTAATTGTCATGCTAGAAACCTCATCCAACGACTGAGGGATCTGGATGCAGAGATCCATGGCTAGGCCCCGTGTGGAGCTCTGGGAGTCCAATTAGTGAGAAAGAGGAGGGTTTATATGAGCGAGAATTGTTGAGACCAAGGTTGGATAAAGCACAGGGACAAATAGCCAAAAGAATGGAAACACATGAACTATGAACCAATGGCTGAGGGGTCCCCAACTGGATCAGGCCCTCTGAATGGGTGAGACAGTTGATTGGCTTGATCTGTTTGGGAGGCATCCAGGCAGTGGGACCAGGTCCTGTGCTCATTGCATGAGTTGGCTGTTTGAAACCTGGGGCCTATGCAGGGTCGCTTGGCTCGTCCTGGGAGGAGGGGACTGGACCTGCCTGGACTGAGTCTACCAGGTTGATCTCAGTCCTCGGGGGAGGTTTTGCCCTGGAGGAGGTGGGAATAAGGGGTGTGCTTGGGGGAAGGGGAGGGGGGAGAACAAGGAAATCCATAGCTGATATGTAGAACTGAATTGTATTGCAAAATAAAAAAAATGAATAATAAAAAAAAGATGTCATGGAGTCTTACACATATGGTTTCTATAGCTTAAGTTTAAAAACATCACATTTTTTTCAGGCGTAGTCTCACTGTGTAGTGTCATGAGCATGTGATGTCAGCATGCTTAGGGCTGGAATGACAGGCAAGAACCACAATGCACTGAATTATATCCGTGCACCCATCATTCATCCTTGAGGGAAATAGAAAAATGTCCATTACATCAAAAGCTATATCCAAGTTATTATGCTCAAGCCTATATGAAATCAATTTTTTCTGTTTTTAGACTGTTTTAATTTAGAAAACTGAATGCTTAATTCACAGAAGTCTATCTGGGGGCTCAGTCATGTGTTCTTGATTTTAGCTCTATGTGGAAAAGGCTAAAAGCGAAGTCAATGGAACATTGAGAATGTGTTTAGAGAGAATGATGCTCAGAACATAGACTTATAAACGTTCCCAGAACATAGACTTATAAACGTTCCTGTTATTTTCTTCTCTTAACATCAGTCCAATGATACAAACTGTGTAAGATCCCAGAATAAAGAAATCTCAACATACTGTGACATTTTGAAGACAGAGCTAAATGCAGTATAACCAAACAAATAAAACTGTTGAAGATGACATCAAGTCTAGTCTCCAAAGCTAGAAAAGATTTAAGGATAGAATGAGAGTGAACATTATTATTAAATGAAGTCATGGGATGGGAAAACATTTATAAACATGTCTTTTAGTGTAAAATTAGTGAAAGTACTTTACCAATGAAAAATAGGTTAAAGATAACCTCTCACTAGATAATGCTTAAGAAATAAAGAAGAAAACGCATTTCATTCTGTTTTTATGTTGTTTAATTAACAAATTGTATTTTTAGAAAATGATTAGATCTATAGAAAAATGGGGTTGGTAGGACTGAAAATTACCACCCACACCCACATAATTAACATATTGTTTTGGTAGTACATTTGTCATAATCAAAAAACAATACTGACAGTTTATAATATCTAAATATTAACAAAATTTAATTACAGCTTAATTCACAACTATGATTTATATTCTACACATCTATTCTATAGTTTTTTAGGTTTGGGTAAATGCATAATGTCATAACTATAGCCACATACAATTTCATATAAAATATATTCATAAAAATTACCTTGGTTGTACCTATCAGTACTTTCTTCCTTCAAACCAGACATCTATAAACACCTGGTTTTTCTGCTCTATGATTTGCCTTTCAAAAATTCATATATTTCGGGTCACGCAGCATTGCTTTTGAAGCTGGCTTTTTAAACTTGGTAATGTGAATTTGTTGCACTTCTATATTTGTGATTTGTAGCTCATTTTTTTCAATCTGTGATTATATGTTTACTTGCACTTGAGAATTTCATACATATGTTGTTGCATCATATCAAACCCCTTCTTGCCCTCCAAATCTGCACATAACTTTTACTCACTCCCAAATTCATGACTTCTTTTTAAAATGTGTGAGTGTGTGTGGGGGGGTGGGGTGCGTGTGTGTGTGTGTAATCAGCTGAGTCCTTTTAGTGCTGCATATATGTATATGTGCATAGTGCTGACTACTTAGAACTGAACAATAATCAATAGGCTTGTCTCTAGAGAAGACTGATTCTTCTCTTTCAACACCCATCAACTGCTGTTCTTAACACCTCCCAGTGTAAAATTTTCCGTTAAAAAGTTATTTAAATTTTCTTCTATGAAGTCAGTTTTATGATTTCTGCTCATGAACCATTTGGATTTATGTTTCCAAAGTCATAAAGTTTAGATTTTGACTTTTCATTTTCCTCTTCTTCTCACTTCATTCTTACATTTATGTGGGAATATCAGTTTTCAAGATTATATCTCCATTAAAGGGCTCGTGTTCTCAAATGCAGTGATGTCACATAATATATTTCTATAAATATTTTTCTGAACTATTTCATTTTATTTGTCTGCATGTCTCTATTTTAAACAAGATCACTCAGTCTGGCCCCATGTAGTGTCACAGTAAATTTAAAAGTGAGACTTCCAACTATTTTGTGTTCTTTAGGGTTTCATCAACAGTTCTGGTCCTCATATTTGTATAAATAAATTTAAAAATGAGGTCTCAGAAGGTATTAGGATGATATTGAATATATGGATAATATTGGAAATTAGTGACATCCTGACTCATTTACTTATTTTTCCATGTCTATATTTCCTGGTTTTTTATTTTTTTAAATCTTTGACAAATTTGTAGTTTTTGATAGAGTTCATGTTATACATATACATATATAAACTGTATTTTATTTTTTGGTGATTATGTAAATTAAATTAAATTTTATTACCAAAGGCAAATTCCATTCCTGGCATGCAGGAAATCAGTTAGCTTTTAATATTAACATTACATCTTGAAATCATGTAATAATTAGTTATTCATTCAAGTAGGTGATTTTTTTTGAATCATTAACATAGACAACTGTATCATCTGCAAACAAAGGCAGTTATATTTCTTATTCCCAGTATTCTTACTGTTATTCTACTACCTTGTTGAACTAGCTAATATTTCTAGAATAATATTGAATATGTGTGGTAAAAAGAAATACCCTTACCACACTTTTCATCTAGGGAAAGTGAGTAGTTTCTAAATGTTAAGTAGGATGTACTTCGGTGTTCTTTATCAAAACAAGAATTAAAAAAATTAATGTTAGTAGCTTGATAAGCACTTTCTGTAAGTGAATAGATGGTCAATATTGTCTAATACTTCATTCATTCATATTTATATATAATTTTATTCATTAATTTGTTGATGTGATGAATTTCAGTAGAAATTTCCAAATAATTCAAATACATGTCTGGAGTAAATCACATTCATTATGTTATAGTATTCCTTTTATGTGTTGTTCCACTGAGTTTGTTAACATTTTTGAGGATTCTTGAATTTAGGATGGTGAGATTTGTTGGTTTGCATTCTTATTTTCTTAATGCCATTGTCTACTTTGTGTATTTGGGTAATGCTGGCCTCGTAAAAGGAGAAAAATAGTCTATCTGATTTGTTTCTGGAAAAGATTATGATGAATTTGCACATTTTTGTCCTTCAATGTGTAAGAGTTACCAAATACAAAGTTCAATGCTTAGAGTTTCAATATTATAAATTATTTACAAAATATTTATCATGTTTCTTTAAGAAATGTAGGGCCATTCCCTATTTTTATTATGAATTTTAGTACTTTGTTTTTAAATGAATTTGCAATTTCATAAACATATCTGTAGCATAGAGTTGCTCATGGTGTTATTTTATCTTTTCTAAGTCTTGGACTTAGAAATTACAAGTTATTTCATTCTATATGTAGAAACTTGTGTTTTCTCATTTTCTTGTGTATCCATTCTAGAGATCTGACATTTATAGAGATAATTTCAGAGACTCAATATTTGATTTTGAAGGTTTTCTCTATGAATTTCTTTTTTTTTTATTTCATTAATGTCTACCATAACTATCTCTTTCCATCATTTTCTCCTGTTTTGGATGTATAGCATCCTTCTTTCTCTAGTTTTATTAAGTGGTAGCTTACATGGCTAACTTCAGGCCTTCCATCTATTCTGTTATGTGTGTTTACTGCTACAGACTTTACTTAATTACAAATTGCAGTATGTCTTTGTTAATTTTATTTTCATACATTGCATTCTTCTTTCATTTGGTTAAATTTTCTCAAGACATAACTATGTAATATATGTGTAATTGGACACTCTATTATTCCCTCAGGATTTTTTTTTATTATTTTGTGCATTTCTGCATTGAGCCCATTGTGGATCCAAGAACATCATTTCCAATTTCTAAATGTGTTTCAAGCCTAGCTTTTGTCAAATTCTAATTGTTTTAAGAGTTGCAGTAAAGAAGCAAAAGAGGAACACCATGAAAGTGCTCACACTTAGTTTAGGCTGAAATGGTTGCAGAGAAAGACAGATCCCTTTCCTCTGACTCTTCTTTGTAAAGTCAATCTTCATTCATTTTAACAATGCTGTTAAATTGAGGTGAATACTAGAAAACAGTCCAGCAGATCTAAGATTTCTAAACTTTTCTAAAGTATCTGCCTCCTTACAGTGTCTAACTATAATATCTAGCAACTGGAAATTCAAATACCAGTGTGAAAAGTAGTCTGACTTGTTTTACCATGCCTGTAATCCCATTACTCATGAAACTGAGGCAAGAGGATTGCTATGGATTTCAGGCCAGCTTAGGGTACATAATGAGTTCCAGGGCAGCATGAGCTAGAGAGTAAGACACCTTGTCATAAAAATAAATATAGCAATAACTGTTTTAAGAGAGGCCATGTGTTATAATCTAGCAACTTTGAAGTTTGCATTATGTTCAACACTTGTGCACAAAAGGAGGTAATATTCATAAGAAAAAATGTTGTTTGAAAAACAAAATTACCATTCAAAAAAGTTTGGTAACAAAATATATGTTATATATTTATGACACTATTATCTGAAATCATGTTATAGCCCAATGGATATATACACACAACACAATTCTTTTGCTTAAGGTTTAGGGAGCATCCCAGAAGATGGGGTTAAAAGATTGAAAGAGTGAGAGGACCAGGACATATACTATGAAATTGTATCTCCGAGAAATGACAAGGAAGTTTCACCCATGATAACTCGACAACACGGCAGCCTAAACAAGAGCTGAACAGATATAACGCCAATGGATGGAAAATCTCAAGGGGCTTCAATCATAGACAAAGAACTACAGACAATAAGGAGTGCTGAGTGTTAGAGAAAGTCTTCACCAATGATGAGCCTCTTAATCTATTATCCAATACCAAATAGTGAGCTCTGAAATCATATACATACAAGTAATACTAAACAGGTTCACAGAGTCACCAAGGTGTATGTGTGTATGTAAGCAATATATACCTATTTCATATATATATGTATATATATATATTTCATATATATGAAAAGGAGGCATGATTTTGACAGGGAAGGAGGTAGGGCATGGGAGAAGTTGAAGAGAGGTAGGAAAATAAGCAAAAATATAATTGCATTTCAATAAATAATAAATTCATATTACAGAATAATAGGTATATTAGAAAAAGATAAAGCTGTGTTTTCTAGGGAAGGTAGATAATCAACTTTTATAGTTATTAGGGACTTCTTGTCTCAATGAGTGAGACATTCTAAATCTTTAATTTTCTAGCAACACTGAAGATCTATTAGCAAAAATCCATTCATCATTTACCTATTAGGTACTTAATTGTGCTGGATATATCTAAGCAATGAAGATACTGTGAACAAAAACACAGAACTGTTACATAGAACTTAAATTATGGAACTACCATAAAAGAGACAGAGTGAAAGTGAATCAAGAAAGAATATACAAACCCCAACAAAACAGGGGTTTTTATAATAAATTTTGTTCTTTCACAATTTCATACACGTGCAGTAAATCCAGCCAAGGCATGCTACTGAATACAGCATGGTCAATACAGCCCATAAGCATGGCCAACAAAGCCCTTTAGCAGGGCCAACAGAACCCATCAGTACAGTCAAGAGAGCCCATCAGCATGGTCAACAGAAACTATCAGCACCTTTCAACAGAGTTCATCAGTATGGTAAACAGAACCTATCAGCACTGGTCAACAGAGCCCATCATAATGGCCAACAGAGCCCATCAGCATAGTCAACAGAGCTCATCAGCTGTAGCTATCTCCTTGGACCCAGGACTCCTACAAATGACATTTCAGAGCTAAAATATCACTGCTCTGTAGCTAAGTTAATAGTCTCTTAAGTATTTGCTTTTGAAGCTATGAATTTCTAGGAATAAGATGCCACCCACTGCCAGCTGGGTACAGATAAAAATAAAGAGAAATTTACCCTTGGATAAGAAATCAATTTTTCTAGTGTTTCATGTATTTTAAACTCAAAGTCTTATCATTTTGAAAAAGAAAGTGTCCTGTTACAATTTATTCAGAAATATGTTAAGGCATTTAAATCTTGTACATACTCACTTTTACAGGAATTTGAAAAATAAGATTGAGCTCAATGCAGCCATGAAGCCTGGTAGTTGCTGCTCTGATCTCCAGGGACCATTTTCATATATTAATATATAAGAGCTATATAAAAAAGATGGTTGATTATTTACATATAAAAGTAATTTATATGTTCAGAAGGTAAGTACATCATAAATCTTTTAAAACTTTAATGAAAAGATCTAAAGAGAGGCATTATTATCATCATGAATAAATGAAAAAATCACAATAAACATTATCCAAACATACATATAATTTTATCATCTATAATCATTTATGTGTGTATGTATACATATGCATATGTAGAATTTGTTGCCACTTGAAGAAATAAGGTAATGGAAATGAATAGGATTAATATTCAAGTTGATTAAGTATGATCATTTACCACGGGTTCTGTCTTAATGCCAGCTATTGAAACTTAGACTAAATTGCATACCTTTTCAGTGTTTTCTTTGATTATCTATTAAAACATTTATTAAGAGGCAAAAGAATTAGTAATGCTAAAATAGCAAAGGTTATTAACTTTGAAGCAAAATTCATCCTTTCTATACATGACACTAGATGTCTCACATCTTCTGATGATTCTGCCATATTAGAGCTCTGCAAATATTTTTTAACAGAAATTATATGGATACTTTCAAAGAAAAATCCTGTAAATATCGTGTATATTGAAGGGGTAGCATTAAAAACTAGAAGGCTTTTAGCATCAATGCTTTCTCAGTTCTTGAATAATTCTTTCCAAGGATGCTTGAGAAGTCAGAGTGAAACACAGCTCTCACACAGTTCTCCTGTCCTTCCCCTCAAATTTTTGAAGGTTCTATGGAAATTTTCTATATTTTCAAAATCACTATCAATTTAAACAATATTTGCATAGTAATTTATTCGTATTTAAGTCTTATTTCTACCATTTGTCTCTCTTTTATTCTTTAAGATAGGATGTTATGTCCCCAATATGATTTGGTTCTTGTAACTAGTGTGAGGCATCAACTATCTTAAGTGGCTTTATAAAAATACATTGAGAAAACACTTTCACAAATATTTGACACAATTCCCTTGTTCCTTTGAGCCTTTGTTTGTTTGTGTACAGACTTTCAACCTGAAGGGAATCAGACTTTGAGTCCGAAAGGTGATACAGTGATGTAGGTAAGGCACCAGAAAGAGAAAAAAAAGGATAGCTATGTGATGATTCCTCTGATATCCAGCTGGAAAGGACCTTTCTACAATGTTTGTGTGCTCCAAAATTTTAAGTATTTTATTATTAAAGGAACATGTTATGTTTTCTTTAAATATGAATGTTTTTGTAAGTGATATTGGTATGAGAAGAGGAAATGAGGATTGAATGTGGTCAAAGTACATAATATACTTAAATGAAATGTCTTTATGAAATCTATCTCTGTGCACAAAGAATACACAAAAAAACCCACAACTCACAACTAACCTTTTCCATCTTTGACAGGACTCTAGTATGCCGTTATTAAGCTTCCAACATAAAATCATTTAATGAGTATTTAGACTTACATAGTTCTAAATCCTTTAAAAAGAGACTAGTTAGATATTTTGTTGGCTGCTTCACATTTCAAATTATCCTAAAAGTGTTGAGGGAATTTGTCAACCATAGACAAGAATTAAATGGGCAGTATTCAAATATTTCTGTTACCACAGATAGAAGAAGTCTTTTCATTAGAGATAATAAGATATCCCCAAGGAACTTACAAGGGCATTTGTTTCATTAAATATATTAATTTTCAATAATTATTTTAAAAGATTTTCATAGGAAACTTTTATAGAAGATGTAGACATACTCCAGCATGATTTTTGGTTGAGACTACAAAAACACCAAAATTGCAAAAAACAAACTGTATTTGAGAATTCATGCAATATGTGTTTCTCCCATTGATAATAAATTACTATCAGTAACAGATTTGAACTAGATACCAGTCAAAATTAGAAATCACAGGTACACTATAACTTATTTAGTGGAATGAAAACTAAATTTCAACTGTTCAAAGCTTTCTGTATAACTTGTGAAGTAATTCTTTAAAGGAATTTAATATCATTAATTATGTGTACTTGGAAACATAAATGTCAAATTAACCATCCAAGATTCTACTTTAGGAAATAACAAAAGGGGCAAACAACGTGGTCCGTGGCCAGTGGCACTTACCTCAAGGCCTGCAGCCTGAATTTATCTTCAGATCTCCCAACATGGTGGGAAAAAACCAATTCCCCAAAGATCTGTTCGTACCACCACATGCATGTGTGCAAGTACCTATGTACATATGTGCGCACGTGTGCACGCACACACAAACACACACACACACACAAACACACACACACACACACACACCTGTACTAAATAACAAAAAATTTCACAAAATACAAGTAAAAATCATAAAGAGAATAACAAATTCAATCCAAAGAAGCAGTAGGAACAAAGTGATAAAAATCACAATAGAAATCAAAGAAAATACAATAGAAAAAATTCAATGAAACGAAACTATGATTATTTAAAATAAATTCTATAAACTAATAAATGTTTAGCTACAGTGAGCAAACTCTTCTGAGCAAAATATAATCAAGAAATTATACTAAGGAAATATTATGAAATGGTTTTGGGCCTCCAAATTGACAAATTAGGTTAAACTGAAAAGCTTTTGGAAAGATGAAAGAAGCTGGATGTGGTGGTTCGTGTTTCTAAGCCAGCATTAGGGAAGGAGAGTCAGGAAGATCAAAGGTCCAAGACTAACCTGTGCTACATGAGACCCTGTTATATATTAATAAACATGAAATAAAATGATAAAAGTTTACTTAAAGTTAAATAAATAAATGGAAAACCATATTTATAGTATAAAACTTGAAAAGTCTCTCAAAGAAAGTTTTACTCTAGTGGGATTCACTAGTAGATTGTTAAAAAAAAACTTAAGTAGCAATAATAACAATAATACCTGGGCCTTTATATGAAAACTCTCATTGGATTATGTCACTAGGATTTGACAAATAACAAGATCAAATAAAAAATTACTAGAAAAGAAAACTACAGTTCCAATTGCCCTCTGAACAAATCATTCCAAAGTATCCTCAAACTATTAGGGAACAAATACAGATGATAGAATGGAGAGGTGATAGGTAAATAAGTGAGCAGGTTTATGATAATTAAATAGATGACAGATAGATAGATAGATAGATAGATAGATAGATAGATAGATAGATAGATAGATGATAGATGATAGACAGATGATAATCTTATCATTAACTTTGATTCTAAATTGAAAAATCAGTAGATGTGGGCTGGGGAAATGCCTCAGTGGGTAAAGGTGCTTGCCGCCTGGCAACCTTAGTTCAATCTGTAAAACCCATGTAAAGGTGGAAGGAAAGAAACATCATATCATATCATGGACACCCATATGCATATGTCATACACATACCAATCAATCAATCAATCATCAATCAATTAATACCAAAATCACAAATAAATATTTAGGGATGGTATTTATTATGGACACTAGCCTATTTCCATTAATATAATAAAATACTGAAATAAGCTACTTCTATAAAGTGGAGAGGCTTATTTAGTTAAATATTTGGATGTTAAAATTCTAAGCATCATGGCAGAGTCTTTGTTGAGAAGCCCACAGGATTTATCACTTCATAGTAATACAGAAACAATTCTAAGAGGAAAAGACAAAGATCATAACAGCAGAGTCTAAAGTCCTATAACCCCCTTGAGGGTACAGCCAAGGTTCTCTCCCTATGTCTGTCTCTTAAAGTTCCAATCCTCTGGCACACTGGTGTACTGGTGTACCAAACTCCCAACATATGAACAGCACGGAGCACTCTAGCAAAACAGTGAAGGATCTGGATGTGGTGGTGCACTCCTGTATCTAAACAATCAGGACATAAAGTTAGGAGGAAGGTGAGTTCGAAGTCAGCCTATTCATATATATACATATATATTCCTATAGCTATACAGCCAGCTATTCCTCCCCCTCCCCCTACCTTGTGTGTGTGTGTGTGTTTATATGTGTATGTGTTATATTTTTGTGATTCTCCGTCTGTATGTATATTTGTGCGATTCTCTCTCTCTCATGTATATGCTTAAACAATATAATTGTAGCTTCAAAAGCAAAAAACAGATAATATATAGAAAACTATTTAATAAGACATAGCATTTATTTAAAGTAAAAAAACCCTTTTGATTAAAAAGGAGGATATTGCTTTCCATCACATAGAACGTCAGCATCATCACTAAATGATGATATTATAACTCCTTTTGGGAACTTTCTATTACATTTATAAAAAGTTCTTCTAAACTTGAGAAAGGACATCCCTGCTTGATATTTTTTACCATGGAACTGTTTGGTTACACCTATTGAAATCTGGCTTTAAAAACACAAAATAACATCTTCTTTTAAAGCAACTGTGCCATACTACACTGTTATCAAGTCCCTTCCTATGTTATTCCCAGTAGCATAAGGTCTCATGTCATACAGCACCAAAGTCAATTTCTATTGAAAACAATTCAAGCTTTCATTTCCACTATATGTGGAAAATTTTCTCCTTCATAAAGATAGTAGAATACAGCCTTTTGTTTATTTAGACTAATTTATTGAACTGACCTAAAGTAAAATAATTTTTGTAAAGCACACTGGAATAATTATTGTCAAATGTAAACATTGTTAGCACCACACATTGAGGATCCAGAGTAGTCCCATAACCCCACCTGAGTTCCTATGGGAACTTGTTTTCAGTATCTTCTATATGTCCATTTCTTCCACTCCCAGCATTCTCTTCTACTGCTATGGCCTCCTAAGAATCCTTATAGAAACATAGTCAATAAATTAGGAGCTGGCTCCCTGGGTAGAGAAGCTTGCCATCAAGCCTGATAACTTGAATTCAACCCTAAAGATCCAAATGGTAGAAGGAGACAACCAACTCTAGCAAGTTGTCCTCTGATCTTGTGACTCATGGCAAGTGTACAAACACATGATAAATAAACAGGGAGTTAAATAAATTAACAAATAGGTACTTAAATGTAAAAACTAAATATACTCAAGTGTGTTAAGTCAGGGCATGGTTAACAGAAAAGAATTATCAGAAGTATAAATACATTTTAAAAGTACTATAGCATTCACAGAGTAAGAGACAAATGGTGCTTATTTTTTTTTATGATTGATGTTTTGGGTTAGTTTGGCTTTTTCTCTTACTGTGTCAGGAAACATGGTATGATGCCTGACTTGTGTATGAATAAAACTTCAATTGATATGGAAACAATCCATTCGCTGGAACACAGTTGTACTGGAAGGTTTTATGGCATAAAATACACTGCTCTTGCTATCTCTTCTAGAACATACTTGTATAAGTTGGCAATGCGTTTTCAGTGTCCACTGTCTGACTGAAAACATAAAAGTGAATTAACTTGGCCTAGCAAAAATAGGCATGTTTTCTGGAGAAAATTTCATTACTTCTTGTTCCTCAAAAACCTATGCAGATAATTATACCCCAGTATCCCATGCCGAAAAAGGGATGGAGGAGCTCTTTGTTGGGAAACAGGCTCCAATAGAAATTACTCCAAACTTTGATTATACAACATAAATAAATACATTTTCCCGAAGCAACAATAATCTGTTTTATCTTTTAAAATATTTTAGGTATGCTGTACTTCTCAGTATTAGGTAAAAAGAAGCTTTTACCTCTCGAATTTCACTTTGTTTGAGTAGCTAGGAATTTTTGTGACTGTTGCTTGTAGATGAAAAATAACAATGGTAGGATGTGTCAGTATGTATGATAAGTCACACCTGCAAGTTTTCATATGCCACTCTCATTCTGGTCTTTGAGAATTAACGCCATTAATTAACTTTATTTCATTTAAAAGTTACAAGACCTTAAGTGAATACAAGTTTATACCACCCCTATAAATGAGGGTGACTACAGTCAGTCTTATAACATGTTAGCAAGAAGTGCAAAAAGCAAAATTCAGTGAGTATCAGATTCTCAGAACAGTAGAATAGAAATGTTTAAGAAGTAAATTCCCCAAAGAAACAACATACATAATTAATAAGAATTCAAAATTAGAAAAAGAATTGCTTGTTATTTTGCCTGATGCTAACACCTGGACTTGCCTAAAAACCATGTTTTTTTTTAAGTAAAATTTATACTTGTTTATTCATGCATTCACTCAAGCTAGTAACTGTATCACTAACATGCTAGTTATTACATGAAAAGATACAACAGTGAATATGACAAATACAATAATTTGTACAAAGCAAAAACAAAAGAAAGCAGAATCACACAAAAGCATGATCTCTTCAGTCTTTGTCTAATCTCTGCTTCTTTGTAGTTATTCTTCAGGTCACTCACACAAATTCCATAATAAAATCGAGCTATTACATTTAAAGGAAACTTTAGCTTGATTCCTCAATGTATTAGGAAAGCATCAGAACACTGTTGGTTAATTCGTCCCTAGATACTCCATACAACAGCTGTGCAGCAGCTGGAATGCCACCTAACACAGCGAAGAATAAGGCAAACATGTCAGTGCAGACTCACAAACACATGCACCATTGTGAAAGTTAATGAAAGACACAAAACTGGTATTTACAGAAACCTGAAGTTTGTTTCTCTATTCATATGAACAATTTGCCTAGAAATGTCATATATAGATGCTATTAATTTTTCCATATTAGCTATACTGCTATTGTACAATATATTTGAGAAGTGTTCACACACAAGACTAAATATGTAAACTGCTTGATTATTAAAATTTTCAAATATATATTAAATATCACAATCTAAACAACTCAAATATAATGAATCTTATTATTTTCTTCAAGATATTCATTTAAAAAATAAATATTGTGGATAAGGAATGAAATCCGTTTCATATAATCTTCTTTATCGTCTTCAGTCTCCTCCTTTATCTTACCCTTTCCTAAATTATTACAACTGTTATAATATCTGATGTTATCATTTAAACTATATATATAATATATGTGTAAATATACCTATATACATAAATACACACATGCATACATTTATTGTTTTCTTTTTGAGGGATTTGCACATGTAGGAATATACTAACTAGACAAACATTTTGCATATTATAATTTCTGTTAATATTTAAAATGTGTTATTTGTAGAAGTAGTCATTTTCAACTTCTTTACAACATTTTAGTGTATGAAATTCCTGGCTTATCAATAACACACTGCAACATATTAGAAAGAGGCAAGGGAACTTCAGTCAAGGAAAGATTGAAGGAAATTGTGTCATACAAAGCATGTCAGGTTGAGAGGACCGTTCTAGCGAAAATTGAGCAGTTGTTAAAGAAAACCTAAGGAACTGTGGAAGCAGCAACTCTGAGCAGGCAAGACGGGAAGGCATCTAATCCAGCATGGAGGCAAGAGGACGGAGAACCAGCATGAAGACAAGAGTGTGTAAATGCGGACAATTGAGGGCAATGGGGTTTTTAGTAAAGGTGATCTCTTCTGATCACTTCAAATTTTAAAGTGAAGAGAGAAACAGAACTCCTGCTGTTTCTGCTTCTGAGGAGTTGCAGACATTCTGCCATCTAAGCACCTCTAAACCACCAGGCACTATGAATAGAATAAACATAGAAAGGAGCTTCTGCCATAGAGGTAAAGAGGAAATTCAGGACTCAGTGGTGATGGCATCGTTTACTGTGGGAATACATGTTTGCCTCACATACCCCAAATGGGAGCAGAACAAGTAGCTTTTGGCGAATGTCACGAACAAACAGCAACCACAAATGCCTATTCTTCCTAGTTTGCCTTCTGTTGTCAAGACAAAGCACACTGACCAAAAGCAAATCGGGAAGGATGGGGCTTGTTTCACCTTTACTTCCAGATTTTAACAGTCCATCTTTGAAGAAAGTCGGGCAAGAACTCAAGGAGGAACCTGGAAGCAGGAACTATGGTGCAACACTGATTACTGGCTTGCCATACAGCTTGGTGAGTGAGATTTCTTATAAAGCCCAGGCCTTCCTACCTAGGAATGATGCCACCCACAGTTGGCTGAGCCCTCCCACATCAATCATCAAGGAAGATGATTTCTCACAGATATAACTGTGAATTAATGCTTCAACTGAAGTTCCCAGTTAGGTTACTTAATGTTGTGTTAAGTTGACATTAAAAACAAGTAGAAAATTAGTCAAAAAAGCAGTATGAATCAAAAGAAGCCTGCAACCAAGACAAAACAGCAATTCTAGATCAATCAAAATCAGAGAAAAACTACAGTCCCTTCACATACTTATATGGACAAAAGATGAGCAAAAAAACATCAGGCATATAAACTTTACAGACCACAGCAACCTTATAATTTCAGAGAATGTGAAAATAGGCCAAGTGTGGAGTTTAGACTTTCATCTAGCACACTATCCACTATCTCTTGTGTCGGTAGAAAAGGGAGCCTGAATTTTCACCTTGACATAAGGTGCAGTAGCATAAACTGTCTTCCCAGCCAGTCCTATAGAGGAGAGGTCAAGTGGGAATGTGAACCCTATCCTATCCCCAGGAGAAGTGAACTGCCCCCATCACGCAGTCAATGGAGGTCCAACGACAAACCCTGAACTCTGCTTCTGCAGGTGTTCCATCTTCCTAACTCAGTCTCTGCTTGATATAGACCCCTAGATGCCAACCCATTGTTTGAAGCGAAGCCTTTCTTTAATATCAAATGAGCCTATAGCTGGCACCAAGATCCTACTGAGTTATCACCTGTCCTTGGCACTAAGAATTTATTCTTATGTTAAACTCAGCTATGTGGGCAGTAATATTTGTGGCTGTTCTTAGTTTCCAGGAAAAAGACCTATTTCTCAGGATAGGTCTTGATTTTATGGTTTTTATTCTTAAATCTAACTCTTCCAGAATAAAATTAAGATTAATTTATGAACAGCTTAAGCTTTATGACAACTTGTATAAGAGAATCAGTAAGCCAATTTCCCTACAGCAACACAGCTTCATCAGATTCCTTTAAACAGTGACAAAGTTAGGGAAGTATAGAAGTTGAAGAATGAGAAGCAAATGGTTCAAATACTAAGCCATTCAGCAAAAAGAGAATGATGTAAATGACCAGAAGAGGCTAAATGGTATTCTATACTTACAAATGGAAAGCCACTGTCATGTAGAGTAAAGCCATTTAGTAACTATGCTTCATTTCAGCAATTAAGTTATCGTTTTCTACAAAATCAGGGGATACTTCTACAATTTTGGTGCAAGTAAGAGGAAACATATTTGGTGAATCACCCATGCCACACATTAGAAGTATCATGCTCCTACTGACTGAACACACTTTTAAGAGAACTATTAAAAGGCAGCTTCTAGACCATTAACTCACACTCTCTCCCTCTTATCAAGTGCCTCAAAGTATGGGGACTTATAATCTATGCATGGATAATCAGTGGTTCTTTTTAATGATAATAAGTATTCCACACATGAACTATAATAGTATTGGGATAGTTTTCAAATTATATTTGGGACATTTTGAGTAAACATAAGCCTAGATTTATACTTAGGTAACTTGATCAACAATATTGCTTAGAATTTTATACATTTGTGACAAAATATTAAATCAAAATTTAGAAAAGCTTGTCAGTATTATGAAATATGTCATTTATAATCAATTCTGAAAATTTAGTCTTTGTTTTAGACATGCTTCAGTAAGTCCCTAGCCTAAAGGATAAATGTGTAACATTTCCTGAAGTGTCCTTGTGGAAATTCTGCAACTCATGGTGGACAGTGCCACATGTGTGCAGATGATGTTGGGATATATAAGAAGGCAGGCTGAGCAAGCCATGAGGATCAAGCCAGTAAGCTGGAATCCTCTTGGGTCTCTGCTTCATTTCCTGCCTCTATGTCCCTCTTGAGTTCCTGCCCTGACTTCCTTATATGATGAATTAGGACCCTAGTATTGTAAAATGAGATGAACCCCCTTGATCCTGAAGTTGGTTTTGATCAATATCCTATAATAGAAAACAAAGAAATAGTATTTATAATGTGTATCATTATACATATGATTATATAATGAAACATTTTTAAATTGAAATTTATTCTAATTTTTTGTTAGTTGGCAAAAATTATTGAATATTTAAGCACAAAATCATTTGGAGTCACAAATTTATTAAAGATGGCCTATGTATGACCCATGTAAAAAAGTGTGGGTTTTATCAACTTAAATTCCTAAGGAAAGATAAATTACAGAGTTTTAATAAGTTAAAAATCTTTTTAAATCACCAAACCAGTCATTTTGTCGTTGTTGTGGGATAGAGTTAACAAAATCACAGCAATACAATACTATTGTAAGTATAGAGGGGAATTTTCAAGAAGAAAAGTGGCAAGAAAACTTGGACATCAACTATACCTATATTTACTGTAAAAGTGATGTGGAGCATATGAAAAATAAGGGTACAATAATGTACAGCCTTACAGAAAATCAGATTGAATACTGAAAATCTCTATTGACTAGCAACACTTTTTAATTTCAAAAAGTTCTTTTAATTAATGAACTGTTCTGGCAAGTGTGTTAGCTTGCAACATTTCTTAACCTATTAGTTAATCATTTCCCCCTCTACTTTAAGTATGTAATGGAAAAGCAGGATTCCCCTAGATCCCTAGACTCTTTCTGCTTTCTTGAACCCCACTCTATACATGGGTTTGTCCTGACTCAGTCCCAGTCCATAGTACCATTTTCTGCTTGGTAGATTTGTAATAGTTTTATAGGTAGATTTATACAGAATGAATGCAGCAAAACTTTCAGCATTCACTTTGAATATGTAAAGGGAAAATATCAAGGAACTCTTGTTTACACTGAGATTGAAGCTAGAATTCGGGAATATTAGCTAGAACAAACAAAACACAGCTGTGAACATACTTAGAGAGTTTTATCAGAAATTCCAAATATGTAATGTTACACAGTGTACATTTTCATTTATGATTAGACATCACATGATACTTTCCTCCCAAGGCTTTTAAGATGATCGATAATTCCAGAACCAATCTAGATATTAAAAAAAATGATTTAAAGAGCAGAGGGAACAGTTACAGGAGAATTCACAGTTCACAGGCTGCTCTCAGCTAGTCTGCTATTCTTGGTCTCTTTCAATGAGAAACACCTCTGTATCTCTTTAGGAATGAAAATATCGACTAAGAATAGAATGTCCTAAGATGTAGGCCAGATGTACTGTATCCAGGGCTTTTATCACCCCAGGTATTTGCCAATTCCAACTTGACACTTTCCAAATAGTTTTAGGACTTCAAAGTCTCTTACTTACTGCTTGCACAGCTGGCAGCTAAAAATACTTACACTGTTACTTTGTAAGTCACAGATTGCTCTTGTAAGTATTGGTTATTCAGAAATGCTGTCGTAATTAGATCTGTCATGGAGAGAGGATGGCTCAGGATGAAAAAGGTCAAGTCACAGAGTCCATGCCCTTCAGAAATGAAGCCAGGCATCAGTTATTTTCAAATGGAAAATAGATTCTGTAAGTCAAAAGGATGGTACCAAAGGTTAAGATCATTTTTCAAAAATAAAGACACAGATGGGATCATTTTAGCTAGGTCTCCAAATGATCCTGCTGATGAGGCTATCGATTGTCACAAAGTTAACTGTGTGGCTTAGAGATACACAGGTGGGTGCCAACTGACACTGATGGAGGAGTCACGTTGGACTTAAGGAGGAGATGCTGGGGATAGAATCATGATGCATTAAAGTCTAAAGACAGTAAAAGAAGGCTGGGCTTCCAATTAGCTCAGCTAAAGAACTAAGTGTAAGTACCTGTAAGTTATAAGGATAAGATAGAACTAGGACTTGTATTACTGTAAGAGAGGAAGGAGTGAGGCTGTGACTGTGAAACCAGAAATCAGGATGAAAGTTAGCAAAACATATGTGGTTGAAAGAGGGATGTCTGGGGCTGGGGCGATGGTTCAGGCAATAACATGTATGCAACACATGTGCTAGTGCCAAAGTTCAGACCCCAACACTTGCATAAAATCCAGATGGTACCTATACGTAACTACTATATCTGGGAGAAGGAGATAGGCAGATTCTCCTAGGGTTGACTGGTCAGCTAGTTTAGAAGAAATGACTCCAGGTTCTGAGAAAGACACTGTCTAAATACATACATACATACATACATACATACATACATACATACATACATGCATACATATAAGTAAATAAATAAGATGGAGAGGAAGGCACCTGACAATAATATCTGGCCTCCATACAGAAGAAGAGCAGCTTAGAGAGGTGGAGGAGGGAGCTGGAGGAGAGCAGAGAAGGGGAGGGGAGGGGAGGGAAGGGGAGGGGAGGGGAGGGGAGAGAAAAAGAAAGAGAAATATGTACTTGAGGAAAGGCCAGACATCACCTACTGTAGACTGTGACAGGAACAAGTCACCCTCAAGTTGTCCATAAGATAGGAAACACATAGCAAGGGGAATCCAAGCAGTTGTCTAGGCATGCTCCAATTACAACCCAGAGAAAGCACTGATAAAAATGCTTTTCAGTTTAAGACAGATTATTGTTTTCTATTTCAAGTGTTAAAAATTTGTCTTTTCAGCAAAATACATCTGTTTTGTTTTATTGTTTTTTTTTTTTCTCTCAAAAACACATCAGGTCTTCTGAAACCATTTCTAGCGACAAATCTTGATATGGAAATTAATTAAAATACCTGTAGCTGTAGTGTTTTCTTCTAGCATGCTGTTCCACAGGCTGTTATCAATGGCACCATTTGGGAAATGCCCACATTACAAACTCTAAAACAACCACAACACGAATCTGTCAACTTTAGAACTGCTTTCATGCTGAGAGCACACCTGGGAATCAAGGAGCTTTTCCAGCACAATCCAGAGGAAGTCAAAGACTCTTCACTAAGCCCCTGGAACACATGTGCTTCTTCATTCTTTAGAGTGCCCTATACTAAAGCAACAAACTACACATCAAGGAGGTTTTCCTTCTTTCTTTCTTCCTGGCAGACATCTCAGTTTGATCTGCATTATAACAGGCATAAGACATAATAATAAATCAGCATGAATTAAAACAATGAGTTCAAATTTATGAGAATATCAAAAATAAAAGTTCCAATGAAAATACAAGTTGATTATGTTATAGGTAATTCTGAGGCAGAAAATTTTGAAAATTCACTCAGTAGACAGTCTTCTCTGTTTTCAGATTGAATGAGGGAAAAACAGATTAGGAAACACCAGCTAACAGAAATGGCAAATGTTATTTTCTTTCCACTGTCTCTTAGAGCTATTTAAAGAAATCATCTAGCATAGGCAGTTACTTTGCTTTTAAAATAAAATAATAAACTCTAAACATATCCGCTTTAGGTTTCCCAGATCTTTCTAACTGGAAATGCAGATGGTTCCACTTCCTTCTTTGAGCTGTGATCACAACGGATTTCCAGGTGCTTCAGCTTGATGTCTGAAGGGTAGTAAGCATTCTAAATAGTCACGTGTTGCTATAGCCACAGTATTTCCTATCTGCTACCTTCCCTGATGACATAGTCTATAGGAACTTAAGTGTTTCTTCAGTCAAATCCACTTCTTTATTTATGGGTCCCTGATTAATCTGTGAGTCAGATCCCCCACCATCCTAATTGGATTTTTCTCCCCGCACCTGTTCTCTGGTGGGATAGCAACATAGTCATAAAGACAACCTACCATCATCACCTTGCTGCTTACTATAATTTTAGCATTTCAGCTGTAGAGATTTCTCTTCTGCGTGGCTGGTAAATCATAATCTTTTCACCTGACCACTGACTGTGCATAGCTAACTTACCCATCTATTTACTCTGCATATCTAAATTACACAGTAGCTGCTTCAGGACCAGTTGTAGCCAGAACAGTTTCCTTGGTTTCCTTGAAATAGTCACAAAACAAAAGATTTTGATCTTTGTTACCATCTTTTGCTATAGAATTCTTTGCATATATAAGCCATGCTAGCCATAATAAAATAAAAGCAAGTAGCATTATGTGTAATCTTAAATACAGGTGGTTTCAGAAGTCTTATTTCAGAATTTCTTCTTTCTTCAGAAGCAAAGCATTAAGGAACCATTATATCACATTCCTGACCCATGATAAACTTCCTAAAACATTAGACTACTGTGAAAATCAAACTGAGTGCAGAATGCAACACTCTACAAATACTAGCAGCAGCATCACTTTAAGTCAATCATAGACCATCCTTTTATGCATGATTCCTGGCAGTCTGTGTAGTCTACCACAGCCAGATGATTTTGAAGTTAGGGATGACAGGTATGCCTGGAAAGAAAATACCACAGATACATCACAGTCTTGCAAAATAAGGCCCATAGACAGCTCCATGTTTTTTCCAGTGAAAGGGCAGTGTTGTGTTAGTGTACGAGTAAATTCAGTTACCACAAACACAGTAGCTTAAGAATTAAACAATGTTCTAATGGTCTAAATGACTGAAATATTTCTCCTGAGTGCTCTCTCCGTGGCTTGCAGATGACTGGCCTCTTACCATGGCCTCACACTGCCTGTCCTCTGTGTATGTATGAGAATCCCCGGTGTTCTTTTCTGTGCATCTTTATGGAATGCCAGTTTCTGGGGTCAGGGCCAAGCCTAATGACCCAATTTTAACTTAACCATCACATCAAAAATTTTATCTGCAAATACAATTACATTCTGAGGTTCCTGAGATTACAAATTTTGAGTTTTGTAGTAAGAAAAGATATTCCTTTAGTTGATATGTCATTAAAGAGAATAATTGACTGATTGAGTGTGTGTGTGCGTGTGTATGTATGTCAGTCGTATGCGCCACAGTACATATGTGAAGGTCAGAGAACAACTTGTAGGAGTCTTTTCTTCCCTTCCATCATACAAGTTCAAAGGCTCAAACTTAGGACATGGGGCTTGGCTGCAAGAATCCTTACCTGAGAGACATCTCATCAACTTCTCAATGAGAACATTTTAAATTCTAATTCAGAAATAAGAATGTCTCCATTAATTATAATTGGTATGTAGTTTGAGTGATAAAATATTAGTAAGTGATCCATAAAAGAATACTTCATATTTTACTTTGGATTTAACCTTAATAAGCAAGCAGACAGTAAAAATAAGGGAACCCTGACTTAAAAAAATCTAAACTCCATTAGTGAATTTCCCTACTGGTGAATAGTAGCATAAATGCTATGAGAGTGGTGAAACACTTTCCAATTGGATGAAAACTACACAAGACAGAAATCATGGCTAGCAGAGTTAATAGGCCCAGGAACCCACAGCTAGTTAGGTCATAGGATCTAGGGAGAAAAAAACTACTACCATTATCATCTTAAATTGACATAATTTCAAACTTATTTCTGAAGTTTTATATTGATGCCCATAGATTAATACATCCCTCAACCCTCATATAAGAAGCTTAGTTTTACAGTAGATTGTAATTAAAACAGAGATGTAAAATTGGTAAACACGGAGCAAATAAGTGACTACAGGGTGAAAATCATTAAATGGAACACTTATACCACACTCCATGCTTCAAGGCTCAGGGGTTATTGAAGAAAAGGAAGCAAAAAGTTGTGAGGGTCATAGGCAGTGGACAAATACAAGCAGAAGTGTCTCCTGGTTACACAGGGCAGTCCCACACTTAACTCACAGTGACTAAGACTGCATGGAAAAGATTGCACCAAATTAAACCAGCCAAAATTCAAGCTTGGAATTAGGGTGGTCACAAAGCCCCACCTCTAGCTGAGGACCTATTGGCACTTGGTGATTGCTGGAAGAGGAAGAGTCAGTTTTCTTTAGGATGTGGCCCCTGTGAGGATATGTATGCTCCTTTAGATGACCCTACACCCATGCACATATTGGCAGTACTAAACGGACTCAATGATCTCAATGAAATTGAGATGGCACCGTGGTGGTGGTAGAGGTAAGGTAGTAATTGGAAGGGAAGGAATGGGGACTTGAGCAAAACACGTTATATTCATGTGTGAAATGCTCAAACAATGAAAGGTCTATCAAAATCTTGTGCCAGCTCTTTTGACATCAGATCATTCCCAGAAAATACTGTCTCAACACATACTCTAGAAGGAAATGAGAAGACTCAGTTGTGGGTTTGGTACCTTGTTGTTGTTTTGTTATTGTTTGCTTATTTTGCTTTCGATTCGAAATAATGTCTTGCTCTATTCCTTGGCCATCCTACAACTCACTGTGTAGACCAGACTAGCCTTGTATGGGCCATGATCCTCTCCTCTCTTTCTCCAGAGTGATGGAATTGCTACGTGCTGCCATAGTCAGTTTAGAAGAATAAATTTTCAATAAATGTGGGGTTATTTCAAACTTTCACATTTTTCAATCTTTAAATTATTTTTTTATGTAGAGTAAAGCAGAATAAGAGACCATGATAAATGAAGACCACATGAGAATAGGAAGAAGCAAAGTGCTAGAGAGGTCCCCAGAAATCCACAAAGATACCTCCATAATAGACTACTGGCAATGTTCGAGAGAAAGACCGAACTGACCTACTCTGGTGATAAGATGGCCAAACACCTTAACTGTCATGCTAGAACTCTCATCCAATGACTGAGAGAAGCGGATGCAAAGATCCATGGCCAGGCCCCAGGTGGAGCTCCAGGAGTCCAGTTGGTGAGAAAAAGGAGGGATTGTATGAGCGAGAATTGTTGAGACCAAGATTGGAAAAAGCACAGGGACAAATAGCCAAACTAATGGAAACACATGAACTATGAACCAATAGCTGAGGAACCCCCAATTGGATCAGGCCCTCTGGATAAGTGAGACAGTTGACTAGCTTGATCTGTTTGGGAGGCACCCAGGCAGTAGGACCAGGACCTGTCCTTAGTGCATAAGTGTTTGGAACCTGGGGCTTATGCAGTTTGGGAGTGATTCAGTCTCTTTATTAGGCCCCTAATACAAATATTTCTTATGTTCTAAAATCAAGGCACAATCCCTACCTACATTCTAAGTATTTGTCCTTATACCCACAGGTAAGTGTAGGTTCTCACCACTCTTTGAGAGAACTTCTCTTTTCAACAGACTGAAACTCTTACAGAAAACCACAGCCAACCAAAATGCAGAGTTGTAGAGCCCAATCCCAGTGCTAAGGGATCATTGTTGAAGAGGGGGCAGAAAGATTGCAAGAGACGAGGATCCGACAGTTTGCTGTGAGATTGTGTCCTAGTAATAGCAGAAGCTACACCCGTGATGTCCCCCACACAAGACTACTCAAAGCTGATCTGAACAAGGACAACAACAAAAGCCTTGCTGAAATAGTCCCAGGAAAGTGTAGGAGGCCTCAAACATACACAAAGATCTATCAAAAAAATTGCTGAGCATGGAAAACATAATCTTCAACAGAGAAGAACACCCCAACTGCTCCTTGGATACTAAATGCTTAGCCCTGAAAACGTACATATGGATAAGACTGTACAGACTGAGTGGGTTAAATTTAGTAATATACATACCTGTTCATATATGTGTGCATGTAATAACAATGAATGAACAAAGAGGCTATGAATTTGAAACAGAGAGAGAAGACATTCATGAGAGAGTTTGGAGGGAGGAAAAGTAAGGAGAAATGATGTAATTGTGATCTCTAAAATAAAAGAAATAATTAGAAAAATTTCAAGGCAACAGTTGTTTTTAATAATGAGTGGGCCCTCTGGATACGGAAGACGGTTGTTTGACTCAAACTGTTTGGGGGGCACCCAGGCAGAGGGATCGGGATCTGTCCCTGGTCTATGGGCAGGCTTCTGGAATCTGGTGCCTGTGGTGTGACTCCTTGCACAGCCTTGATGCAGTGGGAAGGGGCTTGGACCTGCCTAGGCTCAGTGTGGTGGGCTCTGCTGACTCCCCATGGGAGACCTCGATTTGGGGGATGTGGGGATGTGGGGTGACTTGAGAAAAAGGCCTGGGGGGGGAAGGAGGGAGGAGCGGGGATGTGTGGGTTGTATGTGGAGTGAGGAGAAAATTTCTTAATAAAGAAAAATGAAAAAAAAATGAGTGGAACAAAACTGAAATTGTCTTTTTTTGACATGTTTCTTGGAGACATGAGAGTCCAATTTAACGATCATGCCCAACAACAACAGAACATGCATTTGATTTGCTAATATAACTCATTGCTTCTTGTAACTACAATGCATCTCTGCCTTCCACAGACTGCTTATGTATTTATTTTTCTTTATTAAGTTGAACGATTGAATACTTTTTAGAACAATGTAGAGATAAATAAATAACTGCACAAATGTAATTATTCCAAATCATTTAAATATTAAACATGAAATTAAATGTTTGATCCATTTCTCACAAAGAACTACAATCTAGATCATTTGTTACCCAAATATAGAAAACTATCCTTCACTACCATATTAAAAATTGGTTTATAGGTAGTGAGATCATATATCTATTTCAAAAGCCATACAGTCATTGTAATGGAGCTCAGTGGATGAAACATTGAACCCTCAAGCATGAAGACCAGAGGTCAGGTCCCCAAATCCCACATAAGAAAAGCCAAGAAGGCAAAGAAGTCAGGCATAATCTTAGCACTTGGCAAGCAGAGAGGAAGCTTTCCCAGGGTGAGGTGGCTAGTGCATCAAGAAAGCCCCAGTAAAGCCAGAGACCCTTTCTCAGTAAATAAGAGATTGATGGAAGAAGCTGTCTGTCATCAATTTTATGCCTTCACATATACAAACACACACACACACACACACACACACACACACACACACACACACACACCACGTACACTGTACACTAGACAATTGGAAAAAAAAAGCAAGAAACAAATCACACATTGGATGTCAATTTGTCTATAGTAATATATACAATTAGTCACATATTAACATATTAGGGACCTATTTACATATCATTAACATTCCAGCTTTGCCAAATTCATGCTATAAATGAGGAATGAAATTTCCATTAATATTATTATTTGATAGGTTATATTTTTTCCAGCATCCTGACATGATTATTTCTGAAAATAGGATTATAAATATTTAAAATAATTTTTAAACTTTCTGATTGAGTTTTAGGACTTGGGCAATTGAGTGATGAGAAGTAATATCCTCCTAGTCTATGATTTAATTGCTTGTATTTGAAGGCCCTCTTTCCATGCCTGTCAACTTCCCTCATCAATATAGACTCAGTTTGGGGCCTTGTTTTCTTCTGAACTGATTTGAAGGATACACCTTCAACTCCAGTGGGTTCTGTACTTAACACATGTCTGAGTACAAACTCAGCTACTTTTCTTCTCTACTGAACCATGTAATAATGGGATATAGGAGGTCATGGCTGACGTTTAAAGTCAGAACTGTCTCAGAACTCAGGCTTTTAATGAGAGTTATTACACCAGGGAAATCCATTACTTTTGTACTTTAAATGATGCTACTATCTCAACATATCTGGATCACTGATGCTGAATCAGTCTTGGGCCAGATCCATGTGGCCAGAGAAACAGACTACACTAAAGAACACTTTAACTTGGTTCAGAGATTTGAAATCTCAGAAATAAAAAGGATAGCTACCTGTGAACCAGTATAATCAATAAAAATAAAGAGCTCATTATTTTGACATGTGTACACTTAGAACAGTAATAAAGTTTGTTCTAACAGAGAATGCTTCCTTCATTTGGGACCAAAACTATTAAACGTCCTTGATTGGAGCAGATTGCCCAGCTTATTTCTTAGGCTGTCAATATTCCTTGATTCCAAGTCCCAACTTCTTTTTCTAGGTAATCATTTAGTTTGACTTCCATTTTTCATATGTGGAAATGACATTTTGCTTTTAATCTAACAAATGAATCTATTTCACATTAGGAAGAAATTAAGCCTTATGTTTCTCAATGAACAGAAATAGTTATTCCAAAGCATTTGCAATTTATAGGAGTAAGTTCCAACTATCCTAGATACATCAAAGAAAGAGAGAATCTAAAAATGTGGCTTATGATACTGCACACTTGGTTAAATGTACAATTCTAACATGAAATTTAGCATATCCAGAAATAATAAAGTTTGAAATTTGAAAGTTGATCAACCTACTTGCCCTCAGAAATTAAATATTCCTCTCAATAATTTGATTTTCCTAGTCAAAGTCAACTGAAAACAGTCTTTACACCCTTCAGTTTGCCCTTGGTTGGTAAGGCAGTTAGTAAGTACACAATCCTTCAGTATATTTCAATTGCTTCTACTCTCTGAAGACACCACTGCATGTCATTACAGCATCAGGAAGAACTTTCTTTTTTTAACCACTGTCCTTAAACACCAATCCCAGAAAGTATTTTACTAATACAAAAACTATCATGATTCTTCAATTTGTCTACAACATATGTAAATAAAATTCTCGAAGTTATTATATAAAATATGAAGCAACACCATTTCACATTAAATTTAGGATATATGGAGATGTGGGTAACAATATATAATTCATTTTCTCTTGAGATATTTTAAACCTTATTATATACACTTTTACGATATGAACATTTTTCCATTTTCTGACATCTTCTTCAATTTCTTTTTTCAGGGACTTAAAGTTCTTGTCATATAGGTTCTTCACTTGCTTGGTTAGTGTTACCCCAAGGTATTTTATGTCATTTGTGGCTATTGTAAAGGGTGATGTATCTCTAATTTCCTTCTCTACCTCTTTGTCATTTGTATATAGGAGGGCTACAGATTTTTTTGAGTTGATCTTGTATCCTGCTATGTTGCTGAAGGTGTTTATAAGCTGTATCAGTTCCTTGGTTGAATCTTTGGGGTCACTCAAGTATACTATCATGTCATCTGCAAATAGGGAAAGCTTGACTTCTTCCTTTCCAATTTGTATCCCCTTAATCTCCTTATGTTGTCTTATTGCTCTGGCTAGAACTTCAAGTACTATATTGAATAAGTATGGGGAGAGCGGACAGCCTTGTCTCGTTCCTGATTTTAGTGGAATTGCTTTGAGTTTCTCTCCATTCAATTTGATGTTGGCTGTTGGCTTGCTATAAATTGCCTTTATTATGTTTAGGTATGTTCCCTGTATTCCTGATCGCTCCAAGACCTTTATCATGAAGGGGTGTTGGATTTTGTCAAATGCCTTTTCTGCATCTAGTGAGATGATCATGTGGTTTTTTTCTTTGAGTTTGTTTATATGATGTATTACATTGATGGACTTTCGTATGTTGAACCACCCTTGCATCCCTGGGATGAAGCCTACTTGATCATGGTGCATAATTGTTTTGATGTGTTCTTGGAGTCTGTTTGCCAGTATTTTATTGAGTATTTTTGCATCAATGTTCATGAGGGAGATCGGTCTGTAGTTCTCTTTCTTTGTTGTATCCTTGTTTGGTTTAGGAATCAAGGTAATTGTAGCCTCATAGAAGGAGTTTGGTAATGTTCCTTCTGTTTCTATTGTGTGGAACAATTTAGAGAGTATTGGTATTAACTCTTCTTTGAAGATCTGGTAGAATTCTGCGCTGAAACCATCTGGTCCTAGGCTTTTTTTGCTTGGGAGACTTTTAATGACTGTTTCTAGTTCCTTAGGGGTTATTGGACTATTTAAATAGTTTATCTGGTCTTGATTTAACTTAGGTATGTAGTACCTATCCAGAAAGTTATCCATTTCTTTTAGGTTTTCCAGTTTTGTGGAGTAGAGGTTTTTGAAGTATGACCTGATGATTCTCTGGATTTCCTCAATGTCTGTTGTTATGTCCCCCTTTTCATTTCTGATTTTGTTGATTTGGATATTCTTTCTCTGTCTTTTGGTTAGTTTTGATAAGGGTTTGTCTATCTTGTTCAGTGATTATTTAAAATGTTGATATTTCAGTGAAGCAAGACACTTATTTCTCAATGGTGCTCAGTGCATACAGCAATAAGTCATTATCATCAGGCTCTGATGGATAGTTTCAAAAACATGGACACATAGAAGGCCTTGGTTAAACTCAGTGCATCACAAAACAAAACCAAATGACAAGAATGTGGGACAGGAATTCATACAGAATCAGGATAATAAGGTCAGGAGGGAGATAAGATAAGGAGATAATAAGATAAAGAGAGAGAGAGAGAGATTGAGGACTGAAAGCAATCAGAATACGCTATAAATATGTGTTAAATTGTTAAAGAACAACTATAATAAGATAAAACAATAATCTTGTAACTTCCTTTAGCACATGCCTCCTAATTGAAACAGAAAAAGATACTGTAGACTTGAATGATGACTTAACAGTGAGATCCCTAAGGTCTATAAACATAATTTATTTAGAATTATAAACTATGTATGGTAATGTGGTGGTCTGAATAAGAATGTCATCATAGGCTCATGCACATGCATTTGAACACTTGGTCCATAGTTGGTGGTGCTGACTGAGGAGGTTTAGGAGATGTGGCCTTGATGTTTAAGAAGTGTGAAATTGAAAGTGGGCTTTGAGAGTTTAAAGGTTGGAGCAATTCCACTTTGCATTTTGTTTTGTGTTTTGTTCAGAAATGTGAGATTCCAGCATCCTGTTCAGTAGATTCTTTTCTTTTTAAAATTTAATTAATTAATTAATCAATTTATTTATTTATGTATTTGTCTATTTTACATCCTGACTGCAGTTTCCCCTCCCATCTCTCCTCCCAATCCCTACTCCCATCTCACCTCTACCTCCCCCACTAGACATCTTGGTCATGGGATTTTATCACAGCAATAGAAAAGTAATGAATACAGGTAGTTTATATAGTTTAAATAGTGTCATTTTCTAATGTGCTATATTTCTTTAAGCACATGTCAATTGGCTCACATGAAACCTGGAACTAAGATGACCTAACTACTTATCTTGTTCTTTCTCTATATTAGCCTTACTGCAAATGGTTAAATCTGATGAGCCTCAAAATCCTCACAGTAAAAAGAAATCTTATTAAAATTCATGAGGAATTATTGTTTTTTATTGCTCAAATTGAATTACCAGAATGGTTTTGCTAATACTAATGCCCACATATTTGTTTTATTATTTCTGGATAATCTAAATACTTGATTTCCTTAAACAGCTCTTTTCTTCAAATATAGATGATTGTATCATTCTCTTACTCATTTCTTAGCAATCTGAATATCTATCATCTTTAAGTGTGTTTGGGATCTCCTTTTACCTGCTCACACATTTCTTCTAATTAAAAATAGCAAAATTAAGTAGAAATGGTAGCATCAGTGTTTTGGAACAATATAGAATCAAATAGCAGTGAGTTACTCCACACCCCTCCGTTTCTTGCTAAACTCTATTACAGATTCTGGGGTGGACCTGACTGGCAGTGGTGAGGTGATCAAGAAAAGAGAGACAACACCCAGAAAAGCTGGGGCTAAGTGGGCTGGGCTCGCTACTGGAAAAACTGTACTGTGGAAGCTGAGCATGTTTACTAAATATTATTGAATGGCGAAGTGGGGTTTTTGCATACAGCCGAACAAGGAGGTGATGTTATTGCACACAGATAAACAAGGAGGCAGAGTTTGTAGTATATATACAAGGCAACAGGTTTAGCTTATCGTGGTAGGAGCCATCTTTGTAGGAAGCTGTCTGCAGGCCACAAGCATCTAGGGCAAGAAAGATGTGATGAGCATTTTCTGCTCACACTATCAACATTCAAACTCAGAACCAAGAGGAAAGGCTTTACTATTTTGGACCCTAGACTGGGGGAAGTCTTTGCATTTTTCCCATGGATCTGAGGCTTTGGGATCCTTCACAGGACCATGCCCATGTCACAGCATGAATTCTCCAGGGACTTCATTCACTAAGGGCTTCCTTTTCTCAATACAGTTTTTATTATAACATCAACCAATACATTCAGTCTGGTATTTCCAAGACTCTCTGAAATAGTCTAATATTCATCACTTGGTTAAGAGAGGGAAGTGAGATTATATGAGCAAGGGGCATCAAGATTATGATGGGGAAACTTACACAGACAACCAAACTAAGCTAATGGGAACTCATGAACTTTAGACCAACAGTAGGACTGTGGAGCCTCAGTAGGACTGGACTAGGCCCTCTGAATTAAGTGAGACAGTTGTGTAGCTTGATCTGTTTAACGGCTCCCTGGCACAGGATTCAGGATCTACCATGGCTTTTTGGAGCCTATCACCAATGTGGGGGACATCTTGCACATCCATGATGCAGGTAGAGGGGCTTGGACCTGCCTCAACTGAATGTACCAGGCTCTGCTAACTCCCCATGGGAGGTCTTAACTTTTCAGAGGAGGGAATGGAGGATGGGTTGGGGGCGGAAGGTGGTTGGGGGTGGGAGGAAGGAAGAGAGGGGGATTTGTGATTTATATGTAAAATGAATAAAAATTGTCTTAATAAAAAATAAAAAATAGAAACAGTTAAATGGGCATAAGGGGACTATATGGGTGGCTTGCACTCCAAAAGCAGCAATTTCATTCCCTTGTCTCCTAAGATACACTTTCAAAGAGCAAGGTGTTGAGTCACTCTTGTTTTCACTTGAGATAACTAATGTGCTATGACAATGTCCAATCTGTCCACAACTGTACAAGATCTATAGCAGAAATGTTTAAAAGTCTGCCTAGTCTGTAAAAAAAAGACAAAGAAGAAATTATACCTCATTAGTCTCCACATATGAAGCTGCAGAGTGTACAGAAACTTTAACGTTTACTGAATGCAATAAATAGCAGTGATACCACTATATTCACTGTGTTCATTAAAATATTGCATTTTAAAAATTCATTGTATTTCAGCTAGTTGTGGTAGCTAATGAATTTTGTCCTAAATATTTCAACAAAACATAATTTACTAAAAACACAGTATTAGTGAAACTCATAAGGTTACATATAATCCCAATGTAAGTGGTATGGCATTTCTTTAGAAACTATATGGCATCATTGAAAGAAATAAAGGTCACAAGAAAAAAGGATCCTATAACCAATTTCATTTGTACTAACAATTAATTGTTCTTTCAGGTTGTAAAATAGATTTTGAGAAAGAAATAAATAGCACTTCACTGTGTTTAATCATTCTGAAAGCTGAAGTCAAAATTACTATCAAACCTTAGTTTTGCTTTGTCAAACTAAGATCTCTAAAATACATAGAATTTCTTTATCAGATCTATAATCTCACCATACAGCAAAAAGTCATTTGGAACACAAACCTTGCTTTCATTTTCAGTGTCACTTGGAATTTAGGACAAATGAATTATCTTCCAATATTCATTTTACTTAAAAAATAAGTACATTTGTGTTTATCAGAGTTATTAATTATAATTAACTTAAATTTACACAGTGAAGTTATTCAAAGCAAGCTTTTCAAATCATTTTACTTAAAAAATAAGTACATTTGTGTTTATCAGAGTTATTAATTATAATTAAGTGAAATTTACACAGTGAAGTTATTCAAAGCAAGCTTTTCATTTCTTGACCCAAGATTTGACAGAATTCATCTATGAGGAATCCATTATCAGTTCTGCATATTAATTTTTGAAATAAATATGGAATGTAAACTCAATAGCCTTACAGATTCTCCCTCCCAAAACAAAAGCATCTCTGAAGGGAACATTTCTCAGAAACATACCATAAAAATACATTTTTTGTAAATAATCATTTTCTACAGAATATATGATTTTAGATTAATTTTTATTCAGCAGACAATGTAATGGATTTAGTTAGGATATTACACACACACACACACACACACACACACACACACACACACACACACACACATTTGTACTTTGTTTTTATTTATATCTCTCACATTCCATCACCATCCCTTCCTTTCCTGTTGCTACTTTTCTTCCTGAAATAGTTTCTCCTGCTGCACAGCACATAGATCGTATTAACCTTTATTTATGCCCTCTAATTCTGGCTGTCCATTCTTCATCCTCTCTCATGGTTTCTTTTCTACTTTCATGCCATGAGTGTGTGTGTGTGTGTGTGTGTGTGTGTGTGTGTGTGTGTGTGTGTGTGTGTGCATCTCTATGAATGTACCTAGAAATATTAATCTATATCCCTTTGGGTCTAACTCATTTTGCTTAACATGATGATCTCTGAGATTTTCCAATAATCATAGTCTACTACTTTTTCAGAGATTTCTAAATCAACAGGACACTACAGACATGTTGAAGCAGTTTCCCTTTCTACTTTCATTAAAGACAAGTGATTGATTGTGTTTTAGGAAAGCAATTAGTTGCGATTTGGAGGAAATCTCTAACATTCACAAACTAAACTTTCCCTATCTATTCCCAAAGATACCCTTAAACACAAACCAGTATGCCTAAATTACCTAATTTTGTGAAAATAACTAAAGGAAAACAGCACTGAACTTAAATTTAAAATAAATATTTACAAACATGGTTGCGTAGCTGTTTCCTCCAGATTGAAACATTGGCCCTTGGAGACTGAGGGGAGTCTTAGCAGACTCATATAACTCACAGGAAGTTATGACACAGCACGTTCACGACAAGTTCATGAGTCATGAGCCACCCCCTTGAGGTTATTATATGCAGTAAGCAATTGCTGGGGCAAAGGAGAGTCTTCAGTGAAACAGCTCCACGTGTTAAGTCTAGTGATAAAGCTCCCAGAGCCATCACTGTCCTTGCTGGGTTAAGACTTAGGGATGGTGAGGCTGCCTTTGGGATAAGCAAGCTCCATCACTAGCCCCTCACACAAGCACTTTTAAGCAACTCTATTGAATCCACTGGTTCACCAGGCTGGACTGGGAACTTTCCTTCTGTCTGCTTTTCCCTCTCTATGGAGTCTAAATAGCAATAGCTACTCTAGGAAAAGGTCTGAAATAGACAAAAATATCATGTTAGCTAGCCTGAATAAAATAGAATAATATTGTAGAAAGGTATGTGTTATTGTACAGGACAAAAATCCACTTATAAAATTTTGGTATATATGGTTTTAAATATATTACTTCATAAATAATTATGTTTTTATTCTTTTTATTTCTCATAATACATTATATACTTTATTTTTCTTGTATTAAATTACATTTTACCTATTTAAAAAATCCACTCAATTAACCTATACTCGAGTCTAACTCTACAAGGTCCCAAACATACAAGCCAAATACAAATTAAAAATCTATTTTGAAAATCAATTCATAAACAGATGCTATGTAATCTTATTTCATTACTCTTCTTTTCACTTGTAAAATCTTAAGGCCTCTCTTCCTCCCCCCTCCCCTCTCTCTCTACAAGTGTCCTCCACAGTCCTGGTCACTCTCTTCTGTCCCCTCCCTCCTCCTAATAAAGCTCTGATACTGGGAAAAAAATCTTAAGGCCAGTTTATACATTGAGTTCAGCTAAGTGATTTGCTCACATGGACTCATTTCAAGTCCTAGGGAACAGTACTCAACATTTTCAGATAGAAATAATTTGTCATTGATTCTGTCTGGTACAATAAATAACTTGGATTGTTACAATTTATAAGTCGTCATAATCAACTAGTGAAGACAAAAGTTACTAGCACTTTCTAAGATGGTTACACGTGACTTAGAAACGTTTACATTGTCAGGTACCTGTGCTGTCAAAACATCAGTGGTAAAAGAAAAACCCATCAAAGATAAGTAAATCATTTCCACTTATATTTAATTAATATAGAAATGGTACTGAGTTACTTGAAAGTATCTGTTCAACACTACTAGTTTGGTAGAGTATATATCTAATAAAATTCTAGATCAATAAATAATAGCTTACTACCAGGAAAACAAGGAGAGAGGATTGCTTCACCTCACTTCAGTTGATGTAAAATAGACTGGATTAAATAGGAAGCTATATACAACTCAGAAACAGAGCTTCAAATTACAATTGTTTTAAATTTGAACTTACAGAAAATTGTTTTGTTTTAGCAAAATCCTATTGTAATCTATTAAATCCTTAGGTTTATAATTTCTTCCTTAATTTAAAGTGTTCAGTAAGCAAACCAAAGACTTATAAACTAAGGCAACTAGAATACTTTAGCTAAAGTCAATGCACATTTCATCAATGATGATGCAAACATAAATTAATACATTTAGTTTTGAAATATATGTCCTCAATTTTTTTTGTGTGTATGATTTTCAAAAGTTTTCTTAATACCTTAGTAAAATATGAACATTAAAACTTATTGTGTACTAGTGAGCTGTAATAACACTGCACACCATTCAGTATTGTATGTGTGGTTCTATTAGTTACAATGTTGGCATTTTAGCAGGCAGGGGCTTATTCTAATATCGGAAGAACAACCAGACACTGACTATGGTCAAAGATTCTGGCTGTGCTCTGGTCTTGGTCATTTACTCTCAAGAAGGAAGACTCTCTGGGTCAAACACTCCTTACTCTGTAACCAGAGAGTGTTACCAGGGGATACAGGGCACTAGAAGAAAAAATGAAAGACCATTCCTGTAACTAAAAGTTCCTGTTCAATCCTCTCCCTAAGCCATTGAGATGTTATAGATGTTCCATGCAGAGCTAAGCACTCCACAGTCTCTCATTCCCTGAACATCGTGGGTCTCAGTATTAATCACCATGTGTTTGTTTGTTTGTTTTTTAAGAGAAGCTTCTTTTCAATAGACGAAATCCAAGACAGTATTTCCATACGAGGAGATGCATTTCAAATTCTAAATTTCTGTTTAATTCGTCACTCTTTGTAGCTTGACATCTGATTTAGAGGAAAGGTATAAGGAGATAAACAAGCAGGATACCTAGCCGCTACCCTCCTATCTAGCAGTCCCTCAGGCACATTTATGGGAATCCAGACTGCCCACCCCACCCCCACCTGAAGCCCAGATTTCAACTCTAATCCATGCTTTTGGTTCTGTTTCTCTTTTTAGAAAAGCCATCAAGAGCTTTGTGACATCTTTGCTCAGTTGGCTATATTTACAGCCTGGCGCTTTGCTACGCTATAATGCCACTGGCTCTTAGCAATCCTCAGGCGTTCACAAAAGTGAAGCTGGGCTGCGTGAAAAGCAGGTTATCTTTTGCTATTTTTGTTAGAAATAATTACCATTTTGACAGCTAGCTGAATGACTTCATCAGCAAATACATTTGTGTCACTGGGACAAGAGGGCAATTTGGTCTTTAAAAGTTCAAACAACATTTTTTTTAAAAATATCAAAAAAGTTCCTGAATTACAGATATGGCGCTGCACTGTGTCATATTAAGCCAGTGATGAAAGAAATGAATCCAAATATTATTTTTTCAAATATATGTGCAAATAGGAAGTACTTTTTCTCTTATACTGGAAAATTCATAGATGCATATAATATGTCTTGATCAATTTTATTCCCCTTTCCTTCCACTCAAGTTCATTCTCTATCCCCTCCTACCACATCTTATCATTTCTAATGTGATGTGCTTTTTTGTCTTTTTTAACTAATTAATGCTATCTACACACACACACACACACACACACACACATATATATGAGTATGGGTAGATTTCTAGGTGTCTTATCCCTGAAGAAAGTTGGCTTTACCTAGTAGTTACCAATTGCCAACAGCTTCTTAGTTAGAAGTGAGATTTCACAAGCCCCCTACCCCATCCATGCAAGTCTTGGGCTGGCTCGCACTTGTTTAGGTCTTGTTCATATAATCACAATGTCTGTGATTTCATGTATCCAATGATGCTGTCATGTCTAGCAAATAATATTTCACTGCAGACACCCATTACTTCTAGATCTTACGATAGTTCTGCCTTCCTTTTCTAAAAATGATACCTGAGACTTGTGCAAAGGGGGACAGCATGTTCCATTTGGAGCTAAGCAGTCCATGGTGATTTATTCTCTGTAACAGCTGAGAGTCTCTGCATTGATCATCATATGTTGCCAAATGAAGCTTTTCTGGTACAGATTGAAACATTTCTAGTCTATGGGTATAATGATGAGAACCTAGGAGGCAGTTTTAGAATAATAGTAGGACCTGGCTCTCCCCTAGAGTTTATGAACTAGCTAAGCCCAGTAAATAATATTGACCATGAGTTCAGTTATGTAGAACATGCTTTCAGACAATCAGAAGGTGTTACTCCCATAACATTCATGACAGCATTGGCATATATTGCCATGCCATTAGTTATATAGAATGCAGAAAGTTGTACAAGATTGTTGAATAATTATCCTCCTCTAGTAATGTAAATAGAACTTTTTAGCACCCTGAAAGACAGTCAGTAGGAATGAAGCTTTAAGGTCAGTGCCAGATTAATTTTCCCATGTCCTGTGATTAAATATATGTACTCTCTTCAGCAATAGACTCTTAAAATCAAGTTATAAAAGATAACCAAGAGCCATAGAAACAGCTTGTAATGTTTGGGGAAGTTTTATGGAACTTCAATAACCAGCCATTGAGAAGTGTGATACTTGGCACTGGTTTTTTATTTGATACCTTATGGTGCGTGGAATGGGCAATGCCATCATTCATTTTCTTAAATTTTAAACATAATTTTACTAATTCTTTAGAAATTTCACATCATGCACCCCAATCCTACTAATTTCTCAGTTCCTCCATATCTGTCCCTCACCCCTGCAGCATCCTCCCAAAAGGAAAACCCAACAATAATAAAAAATAAAATTAAAAATACAAAGAATATTGAAACAAACAAAAACAAAAAACAAAAAGCAAACAAACAAGCATAAGAGAAAAAAATTCGACCCTCCATCTTTCCCAACTCTCCATCACCTTAATGCCACCATTTTTTAAATTTAATTAACTTGCAGCATTTCAGTCTATAATGTAAGGACACATGCAGCAAATTCAAATTTTTAAAAATTACATATATGCAATTAAAGCACCGAAGAGTTACACAGAAACCACTAATTTTGCTCATCTGTGAACACTCTTCTTTTGTGTAAATAAAAGAAGAGTGCTCTGTCCATTGAGCACAGAGCTATGTATATCGTCAATGCTCCAATCTAAAGACTGATTTTATAGGAAAGACTCTAGTCATTGTAGTTGCCTCCAGCTGTTTTATATAAAACACTGGAACTTCTGACTCATTTAGTAAGTATTGAGGCAAGTAAACATAACCACTTTAAGCCTATTACTACCAACAATATATGGATGCATACATACATTTGGAAGAATTTCAAATATATTTTCTTTTTAAAGATAAATAAAAACTGCCTAAGCTAATCAACAATATCAAGATAAGTCTTGACATTGATAAGTCACTTACAACCAAGTCTTGTATGTGAAAAGCACAGGGAAAAGCTGATTTTAATAAGCCTGGTTCACATAGCACAGCAAAGTTTAAAAATGGGGACATTTTTGAGAAAAACTTTGAAGAAAGATACACTTAGACTTTTACTTCCTTCCATACACAAAAATTAATATGAGTTGAATCTGCAAAAATGTGAATTTCCAGACCATAAATCTTCCTGACAAAAAGCATACAATACGTTTGTATCCTTATTATCAATAAGATTGGCTAAACAGGACCCATAAAATGTCATCTGTACAGAATTCATGCTGATAAATTAAATCTCATCAAAATTACATTTTTCTCAACAGTTTGTTTTCCTCTGAAGAAAAGTAAGTAGTCATGCCACAGATTGAAAAGAACATATTTTACATGTGTGACAGTTTATGTTTTTAATATATCATAATCATTGTATCCAGAATATGTAAAGGATTTGAAAGCCAAGAATGAAAAAAGCAACGCACCTAAAAATATAATCAAGATTTAAGCAGCTAGCACACTAGAGGTAAAATACCAATGTCTAACAAGCACATGGGAAAATATTCAACAAATAGATTTTTGACAAATATGAAATTGAATCCACCATAAAAATAAGTCATGAGTAAAGATGAAGCAAAAACAACTGTCTTCAAAGATGTGGAGCAGCAGAAATTGTCACATGTTACCAGCCCGACGGAAATCTGTTCCTACGTTTTCTGGTAAAGTCAACATCCACTGAGAATTTCCTGCTTTAAAATAGTGTGTGCGCCAGGCAAATGAGTAAGTTTCTAGATATTCATGACATGCCTATGCTTCAGAGTGCATAGGAACAAACGATAAAGTGCAAGAGTGACCTCAAATCTACCACACGGCTTAAATGAAGTTAGGCACATACATAAATACATGTAGAGCAATTCTGCATACATGTAAATACCAAGGAAAATGAATCTATAATAGAATTCAGAAAAGAAGAAGGAAATTGGCTCAAAAATAATGGTAAAAAGACATCCTGTGGTAGTGTAAATTTTCTAACTTGGTCTGAGTATAATCACACTGGCATAAGACCTCATAGAAACAAAAACTTAACATCTTTCTATCCTGTAAGGATGAATTGCTAAGTGAGGCATAAGGAGTTATCAGTGAGAGTTTGGTGTTGCTTTATTATGTATTAAGGGGTAAAACATTAATATACGTATTAATATATGCATTATGGTGGGACTACACTACATTCATCATAAACATGTGGAGATGAACATCTGTGGTAGGTCTTAAAGCAAGTGGAGTAGTCAAATGCAAGAAAAGAAGGGTAAATGAGGTAAGAAATATTCAAATACTATGAAGCTTAATAAAAAGCCAAGACAGCCTGTCAGAGTAAATGTAACATGAATCTTGTCAACTCCTCAACTGATCCTGTTTCCTCAGACTGAAAGCCTGAGTCCTCACCCGGGAGGGTCTTAGTTGAACTGCCTAAAAGCCTCTAGTTCCTGGTCTTCAAGCCTTATATACCTTTCTGCTTCTTACCATCACTTCCTTGGATTAAAGGCATGTGTTCTTCCCAAGCAAAGACATGAGATCTCAAGTGCTGGGATTAAAGGTGTGTGCCACCACACCTGGTTCTGTTCCCAGTGTGACCTTCAACTCACAGAGATCCAGATGGATCTCTGCATTCCTAGTGCTAGGATTAAAGGTGTGTGCTACCATTGCCTGACTTCTATGTTTAATATAGTGGCTGGTTTTTTCCTCTGATCTCCATATAAGCTTTATTGGGGTGCACAAATAAAATATCACCACAAGTAAACCTCCAAAGACTATGATTCTAAGCCTTTCTCCCTGTGCACGTTTATATTTGAGAATTATATTAAGAGCCCTCTGTTTGTTTTAGTCTACCATGACAAACTGTTACCCCGACATTGTTCTAATTCCTTTCATTATTTATACCAAAACAGCCACAAAATTATTCAATAGCTAAATTATAGCCACAAATCACATCCCCTAGAATTTCCATGATTATATCATTACATTCTTATTTTATAATACAAATGCTGAGTGACCTATAACTTCTCTTCCATAGTGTTTCCTCCCCCTTCTATAATCCAGTAGCACAAGAATTTACTCTTCTATATTTGAAACATGTTAACTGTGGCATCTGTTTACCCAGGGATGCAGAAAGGCTTGCTGAGGATATCTTGTGAGTTTTCACTACTGCGGACAGGATCACCAAATGTAGAAATTGCTTCCATTTCATGGAGCATCTTCAGTGTGGCTTTCTAATCACACTTGTCTTGAATTTACTCTCTACAAATATAGAGGATAAAGGATAACTATAAGACAGCCTAGTTATAATAAAAAGCTGATGAAATACATCCTCATCTAAGTATAGAAAAAGAAAGGACAAATTAAATATCAGAATATCTACATTGAATGAGTATCTACTATACAGCAACCACTGAATGGGTCCTTATGGAGAATCAATGTCAATGTTTTTAAGACACCAGAGAGTTATTAGCTAAGTGTTTAAAGTAACTATTAAAGTGACTGTGCCCATTCACAGAATTAAGAAAGGCATTCTTTTTTTTTTATCTAATAAACAGTTACCCAGTTACATTCCTTAGGATCTATTTAGAACAATAGAATTCTAAAGAAGTTTTTGTTTTATGTAAAAGCAATTTTAAATTGAGGGATTTTTACTTCAGATTCTGCAATACCGAGGAGATTATTCAGTGTATCTGTGCTGTTTGAAATTACTTTCAGAGATAGAGGACATTTCCAGTGACCTAGTTTATTTTAAAATTTGTCAGTGGTAAGAAATAAAGCTGACTGGTGGGTTAAACCTGTCTTTTTCTAAGAGAGCCTCAGGCTATCTGCACAGTCTATCTGTGTCTACCAAGGCACTCTTCTTCTGCTTAGGATTTTACTCTGACAATAATTTTTAATAATGTGTATAACGTATTTCATGATAATTACATTGTCTTTAACTCCCAAGTGATAAATATGAACATTTGAATTTAATTCTTTGTCTACATCCTTTGGCAAAAAGTGAATAAAACTGAATGACACAAGCAGTTATTTACATAAATCCATTTCATAATGGAAACATAAAATGTATGGGTAAAATGAAATTTGCACATGGCTATGAAGGTAATTAGCACACTTAAGCAGCCCTGCAATATCAATGGGTCAGGAAGTAAACAGCAATCAAGCCCAATTGATTACTATGGAAGTAAAGGAATAAAAACGGTAAATGAAATTCAACTGGTAGGAACTTACTTGGCTGCATAACAAATATCAATCAAACTAAATTGATTACTAGGGAATAAGAGCATTAGCAAGGCAATCAGAAAACCTCAAGCCTGTGCAACATAAAATCTCCTAAATTAGAGAGCAAGTCACTTGTTGGATGAATGACTTGAGCTAGTAACAAAACATGAGCTCACCCTAAAATTGCAATATTTACTAGGACATAAAATGAAGTCTGAAATCAGCTTTATCATTTGTGGAGGAAGTGAAAGAAGGTGACAAAGAAAATCAGCTATTTAATGGCCTCTGTGCCATTTTATGCCTGTCTAGGTCTAACGGAAGCAATATGAAACACTCCAGAAACTCTGGTCTTCCATCACTGTTTTCTCTCCTCAGGCTTAGAAAATGATCAGCAGTTTGAATGTAGTCAGCATAATATACAAAAAGATAGGAATTTTGCCTTCATTGATCTCACACAGGAGAGAAAAGCTAGCTACTATTTAATCAGATAAGTATGTTTAATCCCATGGCCACAGTGAAAACTGAGCACAAAAAAATAATTTTAGAGTGCACAAGGAGAGAACAGTTCACCGTGGCGTCCTCCACCTGTTCTGGCAATATGTGACCTTCATTTTTAACCAGTATCTACTGTCAATTTAGGAATCAGTTAATTGCAAGTTGTAACCTCTTAAAGTTTGACTATTCCATATTTGCCATGGTGTGTGTGTGTGTGTGTGTGTGTGTGTGTGTGTGTGTGTATGTGTATGTATGCATATATGTATACATTCTAATAAGATAATTTGCATTTCCCAATACCATCATTTAATATAAATAAATTGAAGTGTTCAGAGAGAAGATAATTGTATATTCTAAATCCATAAGAGGGTGGTCAACCAAAGACAGGTTTCCTGTTTTCAATCTGGCATCATCCTCTTCACCATTTGATAGTATAAGTATATCAAACTGAAATAAAAAGTTATTCAACACAAATATGCTGATGATTTCTTAAGTTCTTTCAAATCTTGGAAAGTGACAGAAAAATAAATGAGCAGACACAAAAGTTGTTTGGGTCAGTTTGAAACACAATCAGCATGTATATTAAGAATAAATGATGTTTTTACTAACTCCTGGTGGTTTTGGCTACCTTTAAAAAATAGTTAAGCTAGGCAGTGGTGACATCTGTCTTTAATCCCAGCACTCAGGAGGCAGAGGCAGGAGGATATCTGTGAGTTTGAAGCCAGCCTGGTCTACAGAGCTAATTCCAGGATAGCCAAGGCTTTGAAACCCTGTCTCACAAAATAAAAACAACAAACAAACAAAAAAATAGTTGATGTGCATATTTTTAATTTAGACCATATAAAAATTATTTTTCTTAAAATGACAATAAATTCATAAAAAAAAGACAAGCTGTGGGGGTGGGTTCGGGTAACAGTAAGGACATACTGCAACATATACACTCATCGTTTGAACTGTAGAGAAGATCTGAAATGATGGCCTGTGCCACACACCTCTAAGTTCCCAAGAATTATATCACCGTGCAAGTATCACTTTCAAATGTTTGCCAGTGAAGAACATGATTTTCCTACTAGTTGGTAATTATTTTAGCATCTGGGACCAAATGCCTTTTTTTTTTTTTTATCTTCTCTACCTTTCCAAATCCTTAGAGAACTTTCAGTAAATGTTATTGGCTAACTGACCATGGAATCTCAACAAGAATGCTTGCTCTCCAGCTTTTGAATCACAAGTTTGTTTGCATATAGCTTTAGCCAATTCAGTCAAATGGCCGATACAAAAATTAAAGACAAATCTGAGCATGCTGGGTTTTATTACTGTATTAATTAAGTCAGTTAACTTGGATTTATCTATTAGGTGATTAAATATTTATTTCTTTGTGAATAGAATTATGCGACAAAAGAGAATTATAGATTTATATTCAAGAATTTAACTAGGTTTCATGTTTTACTCAAATATATATAAATAAATGTAATGGAAGGAGTCATTTAGATCACAGAGCTAAAGCCTAGCTGTCTGGTTTTCAATTTGCCCCTAAAACCCACAATGTGAAAGACTTGGTCTAGTTAATTATTCCACCTTTGCCTCAGCCTCATTGTCTATAAAATGAGGACAGCAATAATTCCTCACTCACTCAGTTATGCTAAGCATTAAGTGAGGTTTTGGTATATGACCATGCTATAGGGCTCTTAGTTTTTTCTTGTGCCCCTTAGTAACAGTAATAGAGATGCTAATGTAAAAAACATTTAGCCGGGCAGTGGTGGCATCTGTCTTTAATCCCAGCACTCGGGAGGCTGAGGCAGGCAGATCTCTATGAGTTTGAGGCCAGCCTGGGCTACAGAGTGATTTCCAGGAAAGGCTCCAAAGCTACACAGGGAAACCCTGTCTCAAAACAAACAAACAAATAAACCAAACAAACAACATTTACCCCTTAAAATGCACAAAACTTCAATCCACATTGAGAGCAGAAAAAACACTGACAGTTTTTTATTTGTGCTGAGAAAAAGTAGACACCATCTTGGAGTTTGCTGTACCTGTTTCTCATTCTTACTGATATCCAAAATAAATCATATCTATGTTTTTGGAAAATGCAGGGAAACTGTCATGCATGATAATAAACATTTTCTTGCAATAAAGTTTTCATATATATTTAATTTAAAAACTGATCGTATTAAAAATTGGAACCAAGTAAAAAATCATTTTTCAAATAAATAAACGTTTAACTTTTAAGCTCTAGTAAAAAAGTGTTAAATATACTCCTAAATACTTTTCTCAGATGTAATTCATTCTAGAAAGTAAAAAGCATAATTGTGTTGACTGATACACCTTACTTTTGATCCTACACAATGACAGATGCATCTTCAATCAGTAACCTCTGTTTTTCAAACTAAGTTACCAGTTATTCTCTTACTACATTTATATTAATAAATTAAAATATAAGCATATACTGGAATGGATAGAGGAATTAGTCTACAAAAGTTCTTTATAAAAGTGAAATGCTACAAAAATGATTGTCAAGAACAAGGAAAACTTAGAATTATTTTTTAAAACTTTGTCAGATATTTCTTCTCCACAACCATAAATAAATCAAAAGTGAAAATTTGTATATGATGTATGTGGGATATAAGTTGGACCAAAAAACCTTTGAGATCTTGCAAATTAAAAAAACAAACAAACAGAAAACAGAAAGGAAGACTTTAGTTGTGAATCAGAAAAAATGATGAATGAGAAGTATCTACTCCGTTGTGAATAAAATCGAAATAACCGCTACTGAGAACTTTCTCGTGTTAGTCCAACAACAGTGCTGGGTTAGGTACATGGAAATTATTCTGGGCTTTGGTATGAGACCAGCATTGTCTGGAACATATAGACTTTATTGGAATGAACATTTCTAAGGCTTCACTGTAATTAATCCATCAATCGTACACACTGTCTGTGCAGTCAAGTTTGGAGCTTTGCAACCTATGATTCAATTAAGAACATGAGACCCACAGGTTCCTGCTTCATTCTCAAACCTTGTCTATAGTTTTAAGTAGGAAGAATAAATTATTGTTAAGAACTTTGTTGTCCTTTCTTTTCTCTCTCTAGCTTATATAGCCACTTGACAACAAACAAATACCTAGATGGTACGGTTTATTCACAGAACTATAAAACAACACCTAGTTAATATGAAAATAGCAAATGGAGATAATGAAATGAAGATAGTTTGTTTTGTTGGGTAGTAGGTTATGTAGTAAGTTTTGTTATGTCTGATTTTCAGGTTTGACTTCTGCTGATAATGCATTTTTTTAGGTTAAAGAACTGGTACTAATCCCATAAAATAATGAATTTTATAGAAATATCACTTAAAATCCAGGAAAATTGCCAGTAAGTAAATGAGATAAGAAAATGAATTCTTAATATAGAATGGAAAATAACTCTCTCAAAACCTAAAGTTTAGACAACCAGATTTCAGACTAGAAATGAATTTAATGTATTTGATTTTATGTGCTTTTTAAAGTTTAGATTGAAATATTAACTTTGAAATATTAAAATGGAAAAATTGTTATGTTCTATTTCTAGTAAATTATATTAAATTGTCCGTCACATACAAAATTTCTCTCTTTTTTTGGAGAAAAATCCATTAAGTCATTGTGATTATATGTTTTGAGAACTAATAGACTGAGTTGAAAAAATGGCTAGAGAAGCTACTAATAATTTGAAAAATCAAATAAAAAGAGTATATGGACATTATAAATGAAATAGTAAGTAAAAAACTGCATCTACTGTCAACTATTTATTTCTAATAATACTTTTAAACAACCTTGTAAAACTTAAATGTGTGCTTTAAACTAATATTTTAAATCAGTGGCCTGGAGAACAAAACAGAAAGCATCATAGTTTTGTATTTTTTTCCCCAGAGGTCAGACTTATGACATAAATAATCTGTTTTTCACTGTATATTAGCAGCGTCAGTTTAGTAGAGATGAAAGCTAAATCTGGTGAGCATCCAAAACACAAAAGATGCACGTCAATGCTCATATAAAAATCCATAATTTACATTACAATCTTTAGTTCAGATACCTGCCCAAAGCTTTGCAGGTTATCTTACACATTCAACAATAATGGTACCAAAGCTTTGCAGGTTATCTTACACACTCTGCAATAATGGTACTTTTCTTCTTTTTCCCAACATTACACACAACCTGACACATGGTAGAAGCTAATGAATGTATTCAAAATGAACACATTTAATTAAAATTTAATACTGAAAAGTCAATAGGACAAAATGAAAAAGTTTTCGTATAGAAATATCTTTATTTTAAAGGGTTTTTGCTTATACAAGTATTCAAACATTTTTCATTCCACATCCTTTTTTTTAAAAAAATCAGTTACATCTAAAAGAAATTCAATATCCATATTTGTATTCATTTGCATTTTAAATATGTTTTTAAGAGATTTCAATGGTTCATCATGTGCAATAATGGCTGATGTTTTTAGCTCTAGCATCAAGTAGAACAAGCTAAAGAAAATTGTGCATTTAGCTACAGGAAAAGGAAGCCTTCCAGTTGCCTTAACATGTGTTACTGTAGGGTCAGATCATAGGTCATTTCACATATACTTTAAGTCATTATAAATCAAGCTCTGAATATCAGTAAAAGACTTTTACATGTATTTTTAATAATATTTTTTGGTTATAAACTTTTATATTCTGTCAAAGAAGATGTCTCCATCAAGAAGCAAAGTGTGTGCTGTGCAAAGTGTGTACTGAAGTTCATATCCCCAACAGCCAGTGAAATTAAAAAACCATGAATATCAGAAAGTGTCAGGAAACCAAGGGCTGATGGGGATTACTGAAAGTGGAGACAAACGAATGCCTGGAACTCATTGTTCAGCCATCCTGGTAGAAATTGATGAGCATCAAATTCATTGAGCATCCCTAACATCAAAAATTAAGGGTGGAGAGTGTGGTGGGATGAGTGAGAATGTCCCCACCATAGGCTTAGTCCCCACGTAATAAACTGTTTGGAAGGATTAGGAGAAGTGGCCTTGTGGGAGTAGGTGTGTCCTTGTTAGAGGAAGTGAGTACTTGGGGGTGTAGTGAGCTTTTAGGTTTCAAAAGTACGAAGTGCATGCCAGGTTCCATGTCTAAATCTCTGACTGTTGCCTACAGATCCCCATGCCTGCCTGTCAACATGTGTCCTGGCATGACAATGGACTAAGCCTCTGAGACTGTAAGTCACCATTTAAATGCTTTCTTCTATAAGAGTTTCCTTGTCATGGTGACCCTTTACAGCAATAGAACAGTGACTAAGATGGAGAGCAATGGAGGAAATACACTAGACATATGTGTTGCATTCTTTTATGTTGCATTTGTTTAACTTTGTGAAGTCGTGATCCTTTGCCTGTCTAAAACACTGATTGTCTAATAAAGAGCTGAATGGCCAATAGCAAAGCAGGAGAAAGGATAGGCGGGGCTGGCATGCAGAGAGAATAAATAGAAGGAAAACTCTTGGAGAAAGGAGATCAAGGAGCAAGAACAAGGAGAGGAGGATACTCAGGAAGAGCCACAGGCAGGAGAGTGAAAGAGGTAGGTTACAAGACAATAGAAACTAGCCATACAGCCAGCCATGGAGTAAGAAAGAAAGAAAGAGAAAGAAAGGAAGGAAGAAAGAAAGAAAGAAAGAAAGAAAGAAAGAAAGAAAGAAAGAAAGAAAGGACAAAAGAAAGAAATAGAAAAAGGCAAAAGCCCAAAGGCAAAAGATAGATGGGATAATTTAAGTTAAAAAAAATAAATGGGCTATAAACAAGCCAAGCTAAGGCCAGACATTTGAAAGTAAGAAAAAAGTCTCCATATGATTTATTTGGGAGTTGGCTGGCAAGGTCCCCAAAAGAGCAAAGAATAAAAAGAGTAAAACAACCAACTACAACTATGTATAACATAGAAATGATCTTTAAGTCAATAAGAAATATTTGCAAAATACCTACTGTATGTCACACCTTTAGTAAGTAATAGGCTTTTAGCAGTGAACAAAACAGAATATACTTAGAAATTGCGTTCAAGTGAGGACAGATATGATATCATACTTCAGCCTGTGTTAAATATTTTGTCAAGCAATGAAAAGAAAGAGAATTTTATTTGACATTACATGCTCAAGAATGACTGACAGCACTGAGTGAGAATAAAAAGGAGGTGAGAAATTTGTCAATGGGCAACACTGGAAAAGTGAATGCCATCAGAAAGTGGGATGCAGAAGTGGTTCTGCATGTGCCAAGAAATTTAGGGAAGCCAACAAGGCAAAAAGAGAGTGCAAATTGGGCAGGAGAGTGAACGAGGTAGGTTACTAGACAATAGGAACCAGATCAAGGCAGCCTGTCAAAAACAGTTTAAGGATTTGTATTGTATTTTTGCTCTCAGTGAAATGGGAAACCACTGGGGACAGGTGGCTGCTGAAGTTCATCTTTAAAGACTTGGTCAGCCACCATGTAGGTAGGCTATCCTAGGACAAGGAGCTGAGAAAAGAGCTCACACACAGCAGTCATTAGCATCTCAATTGTTACTTTCTTACTATATTGCCATCCTATGCTGCTTCCTTGTCACATAAATTTGCTGATAACAAACTCACTCGCTATGTAGCATTAGAACTGCATCTCTCTTCTATTCACTCCTACAACTATTAGTGAAAAATGCAAAGCTCCGACCTCAAAGGAGAGTAATACAGGACAATTAGGGTATCTCTGAAGACAATGGAACCTTGCTTGGTTCTTGATGAGCCTGGCTTGTGGAGACAGGATCCTAGAAATTTCTGGCTGCCATGCCAACACTAGCCAATTGATCTGGCATTTTTATCCATCATGAATTTTTTTTTTTTGGTTTTTTGAGACAGGGTTTCTCTGTGTAGCTTTGCGCCTTTTCCTGGAACTCACTTGGTAGCCCAGGCTGGCCTCGAACTCACAGAGATCCGCCTGGCTCTGCCTTCCGAGTGCTGGAATTAAAGGCGTGGGCCACCACCGCCCTGCATCCATCATGAATTTGAAGAATGAAATTCACAGGCCTGAGAGCAGGTTTTCAAGACGAATTTATTATGATTCTTAGGTGGAAATTCTGGGAGAAGGAATGAAAAACAGAGAAAGAGCACCTGAGCATGTACACCCAGAGCCCTTGTATAATAGGAAGGATCCCAGAAATTAGGATTCCATTGATCTGTGAGTCTGTAGGCATAAGAGTCTGGCAGCCTAGCACCTAAGTTAAAGCCCGCATGAGGAAAGCAGCAGGCCTCTTTCTAATTCAGAGGAAATATTAGCAAGTTTATTCTGGAGCCATGGAGACAGGTTACCCTAGGTTCCATGTTCCAAGGCAGAAGCAGTTTTATGGAGTTTTTACAGTAACAGAACAAAGAAAGTTGGAAATCACAGCATTTCAAAACCACAGTGGTGGACACACGGGAGAAGGGGGTTTCAGCAGGATGGAGGTCTCCCCAATAGGCCTCAGAAGACAGAATGAAGAAAGATATAAATGAAGGCATCTTAAAATTACAGTGGTGGAAACGTGGCTGGGGGCAGGTTCAGTTCAATGGGTGAATCTTTCCTATAGGTCTCTGGTCCTACCCAATGATATTCTTAGCCTTGATATAGTGGAAGGTGAGGTTGTTTTTACACTCCAAAAATATTTTTCTAATAGTCAGGAGGAGGTTAGGTTACTCAGAGAGGTTGGCAATAAATGGCTGTTAAGAGCACAAAGGACAGACTAAGTAAGACAATTTTGGCTTCCAACCTACAAGGTTCCGGCTCTCCAGAACCCATCAATCAGCCCCATAGGATGTTTAACACCAGTATGGCTTTTTTCTGGGAGCTTCAGTTCACACCTCCCAATGTGTTTGGCATGTCTATATTCTGAAGAAAAAAAATGCTTTCTGTATGTCCCCCTTTTTACTTTTGTGTGTAAAAACTATTTTATTTCAGTTTTTTACTGATAAGAAACCTTATGGTAAACTTTCATGTACTTGTGTATAATAAGCTTAATCTTCTATTCCTAACAAAGAGTAAAGGAGATACGATGAGATAATGATTGTACAAGAAGGGAAAAACATTTAATTTATTTATGCACATAACTTTTTATCTAGTACCTAAATGGTTCAGTTATTGCACTATAAAAGGGATGGCCAAGACTGTCGATTTCATAAAACCAAAACATATAAAACCTACCAAATTTCTGAAAAGTAAAGTTAATCATGAGACTGAGTAACATAGTGGTAATTTTTAAATGAATATGTAAGCCTTCATTCACTTCACCTATTCTTAGGTGGAACAGAAAAAACATTCTTAACATAACAAATGGGCCAGTCATTGAATTCTTTCAGATTTTCTTATCATTAAGTAAACGTATTATATAAAATCAGAGCAAAGAAACCAAGTTGTTTTCTTTCTTGACTGTGTTTTATTATATTTGTATTTTTTAAAACAATTCTTAAGTATAATTTGATCCTATTCTTCTCTTTGCCCAAGTGCTCCCAGACTCTCTGCCCCTCCTGAACCCTCAACTTTAAGTTCTTTCTAAAAATAAAAAAAAAAATTACAAAAACAACGCCATGAAGACAACACCCAAACAGAACACAACAAAACAAGCAAATGGAAACTGCATCAAACTGTAACCAGATAAAAGCACACAAAACAAACTGTGGAGTCCATTATATGTTGGTCAACTACTCCTGTACATGAGACTTTCCCTGGAGTGGTTGATAGACCTACCCAGTGTCTCCCTATTGGAGAAAACTGATTTTCCCTCTCCTATCAAGTATGAATGACACTTCAGCTCTTAACCTTTACTCTAATAGATACATTTTCATTCATTCATTCATTTTTTTAAAAAAATAACAAAATAAAACACAATAAGATAAAACAGAAACTATCATATAAAAGTTGGACAGGACAAACCAACAGAAGGAAAGAGCCCAAGAGACGGCACGAGAAGCAGAGACCCACTTGTTCACACAGTCAGTGATCCCACAAAAGCACTAAACTGGAAGTCATGATATATACACAGAGGACCCGGTGCGTGCCTGTGCAGGCTCTGTGCGTGCTGCCTCAGTCTCTGTGAATTCATATGAATTTTGCTCATGTTAATTTAGAGGCCTTGTTTTCTTTGCTGTCCTCCCATCTCCTCTGGCTCTTACACTTTTTTGCTCTTAGTTACCTGAACATGGAAGAGAGGGATTTGACAGAGATCTCATTTAGAGCTGAGTGTTCCAAGGTCTCTCACACTCTTTCTGCATGTAATGTCTTGCTGCAGGTCTTTATATTTGTTTCCATCTGCTACAAGATGAATTTTCTCTGATGATATCAAATAGGTTTCTTAAAACACTGGGAGCCTCAGACAAAAGTTTGAACAGGTCCATATGATATGTACTAAATAGAATTAATTTTATAATATCTAATATAATTAGGTCCAATGATATTTTGTGTTCTGTCATGAAAATCACCAAAAGCAGTTAATATTAAGTTTTGATGATTAAGACAACAGTCAGCAACAGACTCAGCCAGTTCTGATTGGACCAAGAAGTGAATCTTTATTCTCCTAGGTGATCACTCCAGCCCCTAGGCTTTAGGCCCAGGTGTGGTGGCATTTTACTTGTACTGAAATGTGATTTCAATCTTATGTTAATAAATAAAGTTGTCTGGGGGTCAGAGCTATTAGAACCATAGCAAGTGCGTGGCGGCGGTGACGCACGCCTTTAAGGACCTGGAGGGCGGTACATTCAGGCAGTGACGAGGCAGTCACATGTTTGGGTTTACAACCAATGAGAAGGCAGAACAGAAAGACTATAAAGACATACACACAGGAAGTAGCTTCCTTTTCAGAGAGCTCTCTTGGCTGAAGAGGATCCCTGAATCAGGAAGGGTGAGGCTCTTCGCTCTGACCTCTTGGCTTTCTTCTCTGAATCGGCTCTGTGTTTCTTATTTAATAAGACCGTTGGTTACATCTACAAATGGCGTCCAACGTGGTGGCAAGAGTTTCCACCTAAAAACTGAGAAAAAAGATTCTAAAACGGAGCTAAAAACAGTTCCTAATTGTCTTTCTCAAATGAGCGGCAGCTGCTGGTTTGAGCTACTATGGCGGGTTCCTAGTGTGCACGCTCGACCTGCAGTATGGCGGGAATGAGGCCTCTGCAAGTGTCACATTAAGCTGTGTGGTGGATTTAGCCTTTGCTAGTACAAAACAAAACAAAAAAAGAGGTTTCTGGGCTACACGTTACTTTGATAGAAGCATAGACCCACTATTTCTGAGAGTTGATGGCTCCCAGAGCTGGCAGAAAACGTATCGCCGCCATGTTGGGAAGCTGAGGTGGGCGGAGCCAGCAGCCACAGCTGCTGCAGCTTAAAGCAATAGATTCACAATAAGACAGATTCAGATGTAATAGTTTAAAATGTGTGTAAAATATACGTAGGCTTGAAAGAGACAAAAAAGGTGATATATACAGTTATAGAAACAAATACCTAGTTTTAAAAAATAAAGTCTTTAAAGAGACAGTAAAATTAATATAAAAAATAAGCCATATGAAGATGAATATTACACAGAGAATCTGGATTGTGTTGTCTTTGGGATTTTTAACTGCAGAAAAACATTTGATTGTAAAAGCTGTTGAGTTATGCCAATATGTATATTTTAAAGGTACCTTGACTTCAAAATTTGGATATAAGGATATGTTGTTTTGGAAAGGAGATTCTGCTTTTGTTCCCACAGAAAGCCAGAGGCTATGGATTTGTTCCAGATTAAGATACATCAGGTTTGACCAGCCAAGACCCCCTGAAAGGTGACACCAAGGCCCAGATGATCCAACATCCAGAATGGTTTCAAGGCAACTGGCTCAGACGATACAGCCTCACGGACTACTCCATGATCTTAAAATTTTCTTTCTTTCCCCAGAAGATACAGCGCCCCCCTCCAGCAGGAAGTAGTAAGAGAAGCTATGCCCAAATTCCCAAATATACCAAGCTGACTTTGGAGATGTGTAAGGGTTAAAACCTTCCTTTTTAAGAAAAGAAAAGGGGAAGTGCTGTGAGATGGTCTGTATGTCAAATGTGTTCCTGATTGGTCAATAAATAAATCACTGATTGGTCAGTGGCCAGGCAGGAAGTATAGGCGGGCAAGGAGGAGAAAAAACTGGGAAGTGGAAGGCTGAGTCAGAGAGACACTGCCAGCCGCCATGATGACAAGTCGCATGTGAAGATGCCGGTAAGCCACGAGCCATGTGGCAAGGTATAGATTAATGGAAATGGATTAATTTAAGCTGTAAGAACAGTTAGCAAGAAGCCTGCCACGGCCATATAGTTTGTAACCAATATAAGTCTCTGTGTTTACTTGGTTAGGTCTGAGAGGCTGTGGGACTGGCGGGTGAGAGAGATTTGTCCTGACTGTGGGCCAGGCAGGAAAACTCAAGCAACACCCAGGAGCACAACCTGTGTCCCCATACCCGTACCCATTGCAGCCCCATTTGCAGGCCAGCAGGCAGGACTCCTACAGGCAGGCTTAACTACCACTCCTCCACTGGACCTTGTAACCAACAAGTCCCACCCCCCCTCAAAACCCTCCCATCCCCGGAGACCACAGCTGCTCCCTGATACACAGATTCTGCCAGATCCCATTGGACCAAGAGCTTTGATTGGACCAAGAGTGCTGATTTGACCAAGAGTGACTCCCTGGGTCACAGACATCATTTGCAGCAAATGGAGGAAGAGATGGTTAGATGCCAGTGCAAGAACACATTCAACAACGTAAAGAACAACATGGCACAACCAGAATCTAGTAGTTCTACATCACCAAGACCTGAATGTTTCAACATAGAAGAAACAGAAGAAAACGACCTAAAAATGCTTTAAAAAGATAATAGAGGCCTTTAAAGAGGAACTGGAAAATTCTCTTAAAGAAATTGAGGAAAAGACAAACAAAAAATTGGAAGAAATCAATAAATCCCTTAAAGAAAGCCGAGAAAAAAAAGAAAGAAAGAAAAAGCAATCAAACAGGTGAAGGAAACAGTTCAAGACTGGAAAACTAAAATAGAGGCAATAAAGAAGACATAAACCAAGGGAATGCTGGAAATGGAAAATCTAAGTAAAAGAACAGGAACTACAGATTCAAGCATAACCAACAGAATGCAAGAGATGGAAGAAAGAATTGCTGGCATTGAAGATACGATAGAGGAAATAGATTTGTCAGTCAAAGGAAATATTAAAGCCAAAAAAGTAATAACACAAAACATCCAGGAAATCTGGGACACCATGAAAAGACTAAATCTAAGAATAATAGGGCTAGAAGAAGGAGAATATCAGCTCAAAGGCACAGAGAATATATTTAACAAAATCATAGAAGAAAACTTTCCCAACCTAAAGAAGGAAATGCCTATGAAGATACAAGAAGCTTACACAGCACCAAATAGACTGGATCCACAATATTTCCCCTTACTACATAATAATCAAACCACTAAACATACAGAGTAAAGAAATAATATTAAGAGCTGCAAAGGAAAAAGGCCAAGTAACATATAAAAGCAGACCCATAAGAATAACACTAGGCTTCTCAGTGGAGACTCTGAAAGTCAGAAGGTCCTGGACAGACATTATGTAGACACTGATAGACTGTGGATGCCAGCACAGATTATTATAACCAGCAAAACTCTCAATCACCATAGATGGGATAAACAAGATATTCCATGATAAAACCAGATTTAAACAATACCTGTCCACAAATCCAGTCCTACAGAAAGCACTAGAAGGAAAAAATCCAACATAAGGAAGTTAGATGCACCCATGAAAACACAGCAATAGATAATCCCACACCAATAAATCCCAAAGAAGGGAAACACACAACACTACCATGAAAAATACTAGGAATTTACTATAACAATCACTGGTCATTAATATCCCTTAATATCAATGGTCTCAATAAAAAGACACATGCAAACAGAGTGAATACAAAAACAGAATCCATCCTTCTGCTTCACACAAGAAATACACCTCAACCTCAAAGATAGATAGTAACTCAGAATAAAGGGCTGAGAAAAGTCTTTCCAGTCAAATGTACTTAAAAAGCAAGCTGATATAGCTATCTTAAAATATAAAAAATAGACTTCAGACTAAAATTAATCAAAAGACATTGAGAAGGACATTACATATTCATAACAGGAAAAATCCATCAAGATGAAGTCTGAATTCTGAATATTTATGCCCCAAATACAAGGGCACCCACATATGTAAAAGAAACATTACTGAAGCTTAAATTGCATACATCAAATCCCACACATTAATATTGGGAGACTTCAACTCCTCACTCTCACCAATGGACAGGTCTGCCAGACAGAAACTTAACAGAGAAATAAGGGAACTAACAGACATTATGTGTAGAGAGCCGTGCACGGCTGTGCCTCAAAGATGGCGCCGGCGTCCGGCTTCTGCCTTCCCGATGGCAGGTGCTCCTTATTTGGCTAAGGCTAGGATCTGGCTTGCTTCCACACACCTGGACCTAATCTGGTTTGCTTGGGTATGTCTGACCCTAGCGGCATTGTCCACGTGGCACTACAGGGTTGATTGCCCAGTGGTTATAAAGGGCGTGGGCTGGCTTTCCCCAAGAGGAGATAGAAGATTGGAGGAGGAGAGAGAGAGAGGGGGAGAGAGAGAGCAAGCGCGAGCGAGTGAGTGAGAGAGAGAGAGAGAGAGAGAGAGAGAGAGAGAGAGAGAGAGTGAGAAGATTGTTCAAGGTTCCTGAATAAACTGCTTGGAGAAGAGCCTGGCATCATGTCTTCCTTGCTGGTCGAGGCGGACGTGACAATTATGGCTCAAATGGACTTAGTAGAGAGCTACAGAACATTCCACCCAAGCACAAGAGAATATATCTTCTTCTCAGCACCCAACGGAATCTTCTCTAAAACTGACCACACACTCAGTGACAAAGCAAATATCAACAGATACAAAAAAAAATGGAATAACCTCCTGTATTTTATTGGACAATCATGTATTAAAGTTAGAATTCAAAAACAATGCAAATTACAGAAAGTCTACAAACTCATGGAAACTGAATAATGGTCTACTGGGACAAGGAAGAAATAAAGAAAGAAATGAAAAATTTCCTAGAATTCAATGAAAATGAATGTACAACATACCCAAACTTATGGGACACTATGAAAGCACTGTTAAGAGGAAAGTTCATAGTGCTAATTGCCCACATAAAGAAGTTGGAGAAATCTCACACTAGTGACTTAATAGCACACCTAAAAGGTCTAGAACAAAAAGAAGTAAACTCATCTAAGAAGAGTAGACACCAGGAAATAATCAAATTGAGGGCTGAAATCAATAAAATAGAAATAAAGAAAACAATGCAAAGCATCAATGAAACAAAGAGTTGTTTCTTTGAGAAAATCAACAAGATAGACAAACCCTTATCTAAACTAACTAAAAGGCAGGGAGAGAACATCCAAATTAACGAAACAAAAAGGGAGACATAACAACTGACAATGAGGAAATCCACAAAATCATCAAGTCATACTTCAAAAACCTCTACTCCACAAAACTGGAAAATCTAAAAGAGATGGATAATTTTCTGGATAGGTACCATGTACCCAAATCAAATCAAGACCAGATAAACAATTTAAATAGACCTATAACTCCTATGAAAATAGAAGCAGTCGTTAAAATCTCCCAACCAAAAAAAGCCTAGGGCCAGATGGTGTCAGTGCAGAATTCTACCAGAATTTCAAAGAAGAAGCTAATATCAATACTCCTCAAATTATTCTACACAATAGAAATGGAAGAAACAATGCCAAACTCTTTCTATGAGGTTACAGTTACTCTGATTCCCAAACCACACAAAGATGCAACCAAAGAAAGAGCATTACAGACCAATCTCCCTTGTGAACATTGATGCAAAAATACTCAATAAAATACTGGCAAACCAAATCCAAGAACACATCAAAAAAATCATCCAACATGGTCAAGTAGACTTCATCTCAGAGATGCAGGAATAGTTCAACATACAAAAATCTGTCAATATAATCTATCATATAAACAAACTGAAAGAAAAAAAGAACACATGATCATCTCACTAGATGCTGAAAAAGCCTTCAACAAAATCCAACACCCCTTTATGATAAAGGTCTTGGAGAGATCAGGAATACAAGGAACATATCTAAACATAATAAAGGCAATTTACAGCAAGCCAATAGCCAACATCAAGTTAAATGGAGAGAAACTCAAAGCGATTCCACCAAGATCAGGAACAAGATAAGGCTGTCCACTCTCCCCCTATCTATTCAATATAGTTCTCCAAGTTCTACCTAGATCAACAAGACAACAAAAGGAGATCAAGAAGATACAAATTGGAAAGGAAGTAGTCAAACTTTTGCTACTTAAAGATGATATGATAGTCTGCATAAGCAACCCCCAAAACTCTACCAGGGAACTCCTACAAGTGATAAACACCCTCAGTAATGTGGCAGGATACACGATTAACTCAAAAAAATCAGTATCCCTCCTATATACAAATGATAAACAGTCCGAGAAAGAAATCAGAGAAACATTACCCTTCACAATAACCATAAATAACGTAAAATACCTTGGGGTAACTCTAACCAAACAAGTGTGCTGTGAGATGTTCTGTATGTTAAATGTGTTGCTCTGATTGGTTAGTAAATAAAGCACTGATTGGCCAGTAGCCAGGCAGTACGTATAGGCAGGACAAGGAGAGAGGAGAATTCTGGGAAGTGGAAGCCTGAGGCAGGGAGACGCTGCCAGCCGCCTCCATGACAAGCAACATGTAAAGATACCAGTAAGCCACAAGCCATGTGGCAACTTATAGATTAATAGAAATGGGTTGATTTAAGATAGAAGAACTAGATAGCAAGAAGTCTGCCATGGCCATACAGTTTGTAAGCAATATAAGTCTCTGTGTGTATACTTGGTTGAGTCTGAGCAGCTGTGGGACCAGCGGGTGAGAGAGACTTGTCCTGACAGTGTGCCAGGCAGGACCAGAAAAACTCCAGCTACACAAGTGAAAGACCTATATGAAAGAACTTTAAGTCCTTGCAGAAAGAAATTGAAGAAAATGTCAGAAAATGCAAAGATCTCCCATGTTCATGGATAGGTAGAACCAACATAATAAAAATGGCAATCTTACCAAAAGCAATCTACAGATTCAATGCAATTCCTATCAAAATCCCAAGACAATTCTTCACAGACCCCACAATAACAATACTCACATTCATATGGAAAAACAAAAAACCTGGGATATCTACAACAATCCTTACAATAAAGCAATTTCTGGAGGCATCACCATCCCTGGCTTCAAGCTCTACTATGGAGCTACAGTAATAAAAAGAGTTTGGTATTGGCATAAAAACTGACATGTGGACCAATGGAATCGAATTGAAGACTCTGACATTAATCGCACACCTATGAACACCTGATTTTTGAGAAAGAAGGCAAAACTGTACAATGGAAAAAAGAAAGAATCTTCAACAAATGGTGCTGGCATAACTGGATGTCAACATGTAGAAGACTGCAGGTAGATCCATATCTATCGCCATACACAAAACTCAAAACCAAGTGGATCAAAGACCTCAACATAAATCCAGCTACACTGAACCTGATAGAAGAGAAATCAGGAAGTAGCCTAGAATGTATTGGCACAAGAAACAACTTCCTAAATATAACACCAGTAGCACAGACACTGAGAGCAACAATTAATAAATGGGACCTCCTGAAACAGGAAAACTTCTGTAGGGCAAAGGACATAGTCTATAAGACAAAACAACAGCCTACAGAATGGGAAAAGATCTTCACCAACCCCACATCTGACAGAGGGCTGATCTCCAAATTATATAAAGAACTCAAAAACCTAGACAGTAAAATACCAAACTATCTAATTAAAAAATGTGCTACAGATCTAAACATTTTCAACAGAAGAATCTCAAATGACTGAAGGATATTTGTGGAATTGCTCAACATCCTTAGTCATCACGGAAATGCAAGTCAAAACGACTCTGAGATACTATCTTACACCTGTCAGAATGGCTAAGATCAAAAACACTGATGACACCTTATGTTGGAGAGGATGTGGAGCAAGGGGAAACACTCCTCTACCATTGGTGGGTGTGCAAATTTGTACAGTCACTCTAGAAAGCAGTATGGCAACTTCTCAGAAAATTGGGAATCAATCTACCTCAAGACCCAAAGATACCACTCTTAGGCATATATCCAAGGAATACTCAATCATACCATACATACATTTGCTCTATTATATTCATAGCAGCATTATTCATAATTGCCAGAACCTGGAAGCAACCTAGATGCTCCTCAACAGAAGAATGGATAAAGAAAATTTGGTACATATATACAATGGAATATTACTCAGCTGAAAGCAATGTCATCATGAAATTTGCAGGCAAATGGATGGAACTAGAAAATATCATCCTGAGTGAGCTAACCCAGACTCAGAAAGACAAACATGGTATGTCCTAACTCAGAAGTAGATAACTAGATGTAAAGCAACGAATAATCAGACTACAACCCACATCTCCAGAGAAACTAGGAAACAAGGAGGACCCTAAGAGGGACATAAGGATCACCTTGACCAGGGAAAACAGAGGAGATCTCCATGAGTAAACTGGGGATGAGGGAAGGGGAAATAGAGGGGAGGAGATGGGGGATGAGAACATGAGGGAATGGGGTGGTTGAGCTGGGGGAGGGATAGAGTGGGAGACCAATGAAAGAGATAGAGGGAGCCATTATGGGATTAGGAAGAAATCTGGTACTAGGGAAATTCCCAGGAATCCACAAGGATGACCCCAGATTAGATAGACTACTAGTAATAGTGGTGAGGGTGCCTGAACTGGCCTACCCTGGTAATCAGATTGGTGAATACCCTGTTATCATAAAGTCTTCATCCAGTAACTGATGGAAGCAGATGCAGAGATCCACAGCCAAGCACCAGGCTGAGTTCCAGAAGTCCAGTCGAAGAGGGGGAAGAGAGATTATATGAGCAAGAAGGGTCACGATCATGATGGGGAAATCTACAGTGACAACTAAACTAAGCTCATAGGAACTCACGAACTTTAGACTGACAGCTGTGGACCTGCATGAGACCAGACTAAACCCTCAACATATGGGAGACAGTTGTGTAGCTGGGTCTGTTTGAAGGGCTCCTGGCAGTGTGATCAGGATCGATCCCTGGTGCATGAGCTGGCTTTCTGTATCCCATTACCTGTGGTTGGACATTTTGCTCACCCTTGAGGCAGGAGGGAGGGGCTGGGTCCTGCCTCAACTGAATGTACCAGTCTTTGCTGTCCCCCCATGAGAAAACTTGTCCTTTTGGAGGAGGGAATGAAGGGTGGGTGGGTGGGGGTTAGTTGGGGTGGAGGGAACAAGAGGAGGGATGAGAGGGGGATCTGTGGTTGGTATGTAAAATAAATTTTAAAAATTTAAATAAAAAAATACAAATAAAAAAAAAGACAACAGCCAGGAATGATGGGTAGAAAAATAAAAGGTCTGAAACGTCTGGTGTAACTAACACACAAAAGAACAGTACTGATAAGAGAATCTCTGTTCCACACACACTACTTACTGGTATTTCTTTTGTTTTGTAAGTAGAAAGAAGTGGAATTAAGGCCCAGGAATTTAGACGTACATCAGAAGTGCATGTCTGCAGAAAGAAGGACTGAAGTTTGGTCACAGCTCTTGGAAGGACACAATTAGGATTCTGTGGGTAGAGTCTGCTTGAGCCATGATTTTCTGTAGTGCAAGTATATCACTTCCTTAGTGACAGGTAACACTGCAAACAAACTAACCGCTCACAATCCCCACAGACTACAGCGCCCAATCTGTAGACTCCTAGGTCGTGAAATCCCTAAGTTAGAAACAGCAAGGCCCGTGTTTCTCTAGGTACTTCTCTTCTGGTAACTGTTTTGAGTGACAGATCCTGCAATATGCTTTTATCTCTGCTTCCTGCTACCAGATACTGTACAGTTTGTCTAAAAGTGTGATACAGGGAGGTTAACATTTCTTTCCTGTCTTGCTGCCTTTGTTTTTTCATTTCCATCTTTTTGTGACATTAAGAGAAAAAAGTCTTTATTCTGACATTCATTGATTCAATAGATAGTTATCACTTTTTTCATTAAAGCCACAAATGTCCAAACTATACAAAATGTTCTAGGAAGACAAAGATAAGCACATAATTCCAATACGAAATGTTAAAATATATACTACAATGAGCTAATGCTGTACATGAAAAATTCTTCAAAGGCTTTACTGGACTGTAACTGGTATTTTATTAACATACGATCAGCAGTTAAGCACCTCTCCCCATTCCCTTCCTTGAAGAGTCTTGCTTCTTCATTGTCCCATCACCACTCTTTATGAAAACTGATGCAAATGGATCAAAGACCTGCATATTAGATGAGAAACTACAAGAGGAAAATATAGAAAATACATCCAGACGCAGGCATATAAATAGCTTCTTGAATGTGACTCCTAGAGCTAAGGAAATAATAACAAGAATTGAAAGGAGGAATTGCTTCCCCTGAGAAGGCTTCTGTACAGCAAATAAAACAATTAACAGAGTGGGGAGATAACCCAAGTAATCAGTGAAAACTTGGACACTCACCCATGAGATGAGGAAATTTATGTCAAGACTATGTAAGGATCTCACAGCTCTGTCATGTTCATCTTTCGTGACTTAACCTTTGCATAGCATTTTCCTTCTTTAGGCAGCTAGCCATTTGCTTTGTTTCTGAAAACTAAATGATAGCATGCAAACAAGTTCATCTAGACAAAGAAATTACATAATTTCTCAGTTAAAATTTTCATAAACATACAAACAACAAAAATGGGCTCAGCATACTTCATACACATACATACACATACACACACATACATATACACTTATAGACAACAAATAAGTGTGTGTGTGTGTGTGTGTGTGTGTGTGTGTGTGTGTGTGTGTGTGTACATGTGTATGTAACTATGATAATCAAAGAAAAAGAGGCCATCAACTTGAGAGTGTGGAAGCATGGGAGGGCTCCAGAGAGGGTAGTTGAGAGAGGCAGGACAGGGGAAATAGAGGAGAAAGTGGTGTAATTCTATTTCAATCAAATAGATTTTTAAAAATTCCAGTAGGGAAAAAATCTAGAAACTTAGAGTTAAATTGGAGTTTTGGCATGTCGTAAATTTTCACCCAAAGTAATAATTTGTTCTGATTTCTTTAGCCAATAAAGTCTGAATATTCATACCTTTCCATTTTGTCCCAAGTAAACCTGCTAGCATTATGGCCACATATTTTCATGTTTGGTAACAATCACTAATATTAGTATGAATGACTTTTTATCAATCCTTCTTATTCAAATTAGTAACATTTAAATAGCTTATGTTTTATAGAACAACAAAATTTTCTGGATGAACTATTTGGAGTTTATAATGAGACATAAATATTTCATAAGAGATACAAAGCTTGATTAACCAGTGCCACATTTACTCTGAGGGTAAGTTTTCTTTATTTTATCTTATTTTAATGAATTAATTTGGATTAATTCCCTTGCTGAATAATATTACAACTTGTTATTTTTAAATCTGTTACTTGGATGAATAAATTACTCAATGAGGAGGGTGCTTCGGTTTATTTCCTAAACTAGATTTACCTAGAAAATGTCTTCAGGACACATCTTCCCCCCCATACATACACTGTCTAACTCCTGAAATGTAAAGACAAGAAATCAAATTTCTGCATGTGAATCAAGGATACTAGATAATCTCATTCATATAAAATGGATTTTTTAAGCCTATATCTCTGTTGGATCACAAAAGAAATTAAACTCTCAGCTTGAAATGTTAAACATAGCCTTAGAAAACAAGTACTTTTTTCATTATCATGTTCATGATATTTGAATTTTGAGAAACATCAGTCCATAATACTTTTGTCACATGAAACTCGGTGTTTCATTCTGAATACATTTTCATCTACATGTGCAAGTCATATGTGAATTGCATCTCATAATATATGAAATTCAGCAGTGCAGAAATCAAGAATTTATATTTTCCCTGTTTTAAAGAATAGATCTTTATTAGAATGTACTATGGATGCAGAGGCAGATTTTAGTGAGTGAAAATGGTAGTCATGGAACTGAGACTTTCAAAGTGATTTTGCTTCTAATTTCTAGAGCTTTATATGGAAAAAAATGAAGTTGGTTAAAATACAACCCATGAGTAATATGAAATTTTAAAAAGTCAGGTTAAGCTAAAGAGCACATACTCTGTTATGGTTGGTTTGAAGGGAACTATAGAGTTGTGAACAAGTTGGAAAATGATGAGAGGCAGGAAGTGAAGTATGGTGCTGTGGGCTCCAATGAAGAATGTGATAGATAGGATCTGAGGAAGTCAGCTTTAAGAGAAGTCAAAGCTATGTGATAGAATGAAAAGGTGAAACAGGATGCCTAAAGAAGCAGTATGAAGACCCCTCTGTGCTGACCTCTCCATCTGTGGAAATGCAAGTTTCTCACATCAGATTTTCCTTAAGTGGTTGTATAGAGTGATGAGTGAGGTAAACTCTCACCTCAGAAATTTTCTATATGACAATTTGCTTGACTTATCAATTGTTTTCCTTCCAATATGTTTTAGCATACCTAGTAATATGAAAAATTACTGTTTAATACACAAGTTCCATACATAAAGAATCCAGAAATTCTGGGAATCTTTTAGTATTTTAAGAATGAGTTAGGACCAGCAGGATGGCTCAGTGAACCAATGTAAAAGGTTGAAAGTGAAAACCAGGCCATAAAGTTGTCCACTGATCTCCATATGCTCTCTATGGCTCGTGGATGTGCACACACAATAATAATAAGTCAATAATAATAATAACTTTTAAATGAAGTAATGACCATTTCTAACATTGCCCTAATGTTGCAAACTATGTCTCTTTGGGCCTGGATGGCATCAGAGGAACAGAAAGGGCCCTAAGTAGAACTCACATTCACAGTACTTTGGGGCTTGGAGATGTGTATCTGAGCTCTTTATTGTAGTAGAAATCCAGATTCTGGCATTCTTCCCCTAAGATTGCAAGATTTCAGGACTCATCACTCTGTCTTATATGTGCAGTTCTAGGAACAACAGTTGAGAATGACAATGTGAACCAGGGGAGCTACAACCATGGGGCCATAGCATTGAGTGAATTTAGGTATGAAGGATTTGATAGGATTTTATAATATGATATGTTAGTTTTCTGCTGTCCCTATAGCAATTTAATCACAAAACTGCCAGGACAAAAGAGCCCTTGTGAATTTCCTTACATTTCTAGAGGTAAGAATTCTGAAATTAAAGTTTATTCAACAGAGTTGTTCTGTACAGAAGTTTAAGGAGAGAACTGATTACCTTGCCATTTCCAGTCAATAAACTTGCAAATGTATGTGTTCTTCTTGTTTCCCCAGGTTCTGCTAGAACATATTTTACTAATCCTCACCTGCTGTACATCTGTTAAAAGATGCCATGGGAATATCTGGGTACACACAGATAATGCATGATATTTTTCACATTTTAAGATACTTGATCACATTTGCAAAATTCCTTACACCATTAAAGGTAACATATTCACAGTTTCTGAACATTAATACATGGATATCTTTGTGAACTAGGACCATTATTCAGACTATTACAATATATGTTGATCAAAAACTAGTATTAAGTGATGGTAAGATGACTCAGTAGGTAAGAACTCTTGTGCAATCATGAGAACATGAGTTTTAACCTTCAGAACTTAGTTAAAAAGTTTGACAAAGGTGCATATGCCTATAATCACAACATTAAAGGGCAGAGACAGGAAGATCCAAGGAACTTACTAGCAGTCAGTCTAGGCATAATGTCAAGATTCCAGGTCAGTGAGAGACCCTGTCTTTATAAATAAAGTAGAAAGTGATACAAGACAATCAGCACCCTCCTCTGTACCCACATTCACCAACATGGGCATGTGCACACACAATCTGACATGCATGCACCACACACACACATACAAAACACACATGTAATTATAACACATTCTCAAATAAAAAGCAATAATAATATAAACACCAAAATCAGAAATAGTGGTTTATTAAATATCTATTTATAAATTCTCTTGGCACAGCCTTTGAGAAGAGTTGGAAAGCACTCAGCTTCCAATTGACTCATAATAGGCATAAATAAACTGTAGCTATTATTGTCTTTGAACATTATTATTCTCTTCTATGAAGAGAATTAATATGCATAATTCTCAGTGAGTATCCTTTCAAATGCGCTGCCAAATAAATTTCTCACTTCTGAAAGATGACCTTTCTAAGTTTCCTCTTACAAAGGTGCTGGGCACAACACGTAATTGCCATTTCACACTCCATCCTTCAACTCCAAATCAATTACAATGATAGCATTCCAATTATTTCATCAGCCAAATGAGTAAGTAGTGCCATCCCGGAACCCCTCTCTGATAAATCCATGCCTTCAAAGTGTTCCCATTTTTTGTGTCATTTATTCTTTGGGTAGTTATTACTCAATAAAAACTGAGAAGCAAACACACAAATCAATATATAAAGTATATGGGAATAAAAAAGTAAAAGTAATAAAATGGCATATGATAATAAAATGTCAATAATTATCTGGAAACCTCCATATACTTCCTTTCCTCCCTCTCGCTGCTGGTGGTAATCATTGCCTGAATTATTGATTCATTATTTCTTTTATTTTTCTGAGAAGTTTTAATAAAACTTCACTAGGGAATGATTTGCATTTACAGAACATTTGCAGCTATGGTACAGACACATTCCTTGTACCCCTTACCATTTTTATGCATCATCTACATAGTTAATTAATATGCTAAATTTTACACATTTAAAGAATCATTCTTATCACGTTACTTTTTAATTCCATTTCATGCTTTATTTGAATACCTTCACTTTTCCCGTGATGAGATTGAGATTGTGTGTTTCACAGAAAGACATGTAGAGAGGTGCTAATCTCCATGCACTGAATTCAGGACACACGTAATCAGTGTGGCTTGCCACTAATTGTCTGTCTAAGCTAGTACTTGTCAGATTGATATATATTAGTCACTCTGAGCTTCCTAAAACACCACCTGAAGAACACGTACTGAGAGAAAGGAGTTAAAAATCTACACTTTTTGGTTTGGATTTCTGAGATAGAGTTTGACTGTGTAACCTGGTGGCCTGGCACTTACTAAGGTGGCCTCAGACACTTGAATGCTGGCATTGCAGATATGCACTACTCCTGTTAAAATTATGCAATTTTTTGTGACTTTTGAGACAGCATCTCACAACTTAACCCAGGCTTCAAATCAGTCTTTTCCCAAGGAGCTCTAGAACATTTGTTGTTTAATTTTCTTGGTTTGTTGGTGATGTGTATTAGGAATAAAGATCTTGGGCCAAGAGTGGGAGGACATGCATCTAATCTCTGCACTCAGGAGGCTGTAGCAAGAGGATTGTGACCAAACCTGACTATAAAGAACTATTCATCTTCTTCCTTCCTGCCCACTCTCATTCCCTCAAAGGAAGCTACAAAGAGGATTTTCTTACTTATAACCTCTCTCAGACAGAAACTGAAAATATGTCTATGCTCACTAAAGCCTATGTACATTAGCACAGGTCTGTACGCATCTTTACATATATATATCTGTATTTTCATTAAGCTAAGCATAAAGGTATTGATGAGTCCAGCTTTCAGCCAATGTCACATTCTTTCAAGCTTTCTTCCTTACTTGTTTGTTACTTTCCACTTCAACAGTAGGAAACCTGGGTCTCACCATTCACTCTTTCCCCAAACTCTATTTCCAAGTATAGTGATTTCAGAATTCTTGTTCTATGTTTCTATAAGTAAATATTCACTCACTAGACCACAGTAAATATATGTAGATTCGAGCCTTTTGTCTTTAGCCTTATAGTCTCTATTCAAAACCATATTTACTGAGGTCAATTTTAAAGAGAGCAAAACAAAACTTTATAGCACACTCAGTGAGGTTACTTTACATATTTAATGCAGTTAGATTACTTTGTCATTTTAACACCCTAATAGATATTATAATTGAGTACACTACAGATAGACAACTCTTTGTGTTCCGTGTTCTACAATGTTGAGAAAGACAGAATTCCCCAGGTTACTATTACACAGGTAGTTTCAATATTCTTAAGATTTTTGCTTTGCTTAATACATTCAACTTCTCCATTCTCTGAACCTTAAAAAAAAGAAAAGAAAACTGAACTTTTTCAGTCTCTATAATTGTGCCCCTTCTATAGTTGCAATAATACATGTAGTCTTTACAGGCTGGCTTCTTTCTCTTAGAAATATTTTGTTTACCCTGTGTTTTATGATAGCTTGTGCATCGTGTTTTCCATTGATGACTTGTGGAGGCCCAAAAAGTTTTCCTAGTGAGATCTGAGCTTGTTTTACCTAGCACAGCTGCATTAAAGGATTGCTTGACCATGTGCATGGTTTCTAGGTGATTGGAAGGGTCTACACTTGCCTGAGCTAGGGGGTGGCCTTTGCTCTACCCTTTGGCATTCCTATAAATAACCTTTTAGAAGAGACAGAGGGTCCGGTGGATAATGACCCAGGCCCTCCCAAGGCTATCTTGTGTTTCTATCTGTTTCTTTTCCCTCTATCCTTCTATCTAATATCTCTTATCCCTCTCTCCTCAAGAGTACCCTCTTGTAAAATATGGGAGCCAGTCTCCTAGCTGGGCTTCCACAATGACTGAATATTCCATTTTATGAATTTTCCATAGTCAGAACATTTACTCTTCCACTATAGGACATCGTGGTTGGCTTTACTCTTTGATAAACTAAATTGGTAACTGAAGCTTTTTCTTAACTTTTTACAGCTGAAATAATGATATTATTATGTAATTACTGAGGTTTTCTGTTTAGCTCACTCAAGCTTAAGACAGAAAAACTCATTGTAATGCTCAATTTAAAATAAACTTTTTCTAATTTTATAAAAGGTTTATTTGCAGATTAGACAGATGGGTGAGTACTATTATTGCAATGATGTAGTAAAAATAAGTTTGGTTTTCCATGCAGTTTTTTTATTTTAAAGATTGTCATCAAGATGTTCTATCCCTTTTATAGATCATCATCTCCCCAAAAATAATGCCTTTAATTAATGACTTACTATTATATGATGGTCATTACAATGAAAATTAGAATTGGCTGTGTAATTACTGTTCCTGTCATTTTGTAAGGTTATTGGAAACTATTGTCTGTTATAATCATCAAATCATCTCATCACATAAAGACCTTCAGGACAAACATTCAGGCTAAATTCCAAGAAGAGTTTTGTGTCTGAATGTTTTCCTTTGTCCTGTTTCTTTATGCCTGCTACTCTTTGGCAAGTGTCTCTTAAATATAGCTATATTAAATTCAACAAGATTAATATATTTCTATCAATTTCAAACATGATAATCTACTTTTTACTAAAGGATGTTTTACAACTTAATTGATGTTATTATTTAATATTTGGAAATTAGAAAAATAAAAAGAGCCAGGATTAATACTTAGCAAATATATCTCAACATTTTATAATTAATTTAAAGAAGGTCATAAACAGTGAGTATACATCTCAAAATATAGTTTTCATGTACTTGGGCAATTTGGAAGACAGTGCTTAGACAAACACATCCCAAATGATAGATGACATTTTTGAAATGCCTTTAAAAATTCTCAGCTTATGCAGTGACAAGTCAACTATATTTGTCAGGGGTCAGAAACTATAATAAAATATAATTCTTGTGATAAGCAAATGCTGAAACTGGCATTTGCCCTGGAGGTGTCTTTTGATAGCTGTTGACCTAGATTCTGGGATATAATGACCAAAGTGCTTAAGGGACATGAAGCAAAATCTGGAACCTCAGCAAACAGATGAAATTTTAAGCCATCATTAAAAGTCCAATGAACTCCAATATTGGAAGCCCCCACATACAAATAAAGTAGGTTAAAATTAATCTGGTACAGACGGCAATAATAGAACTTTAAAGTCTCCTCTAGGAACTTGAGGGAAGGAACCTGCACCAAAGAGCTTTGGAGCTACAAGTCGCAATTCCAGGGCATTTCAAAGTGCCTTAATCAGAAAAAGTGTCCCAGCTAATCAGATCATTATTGTCACTAATGTGCACTCCCAGGAACAAAGCCACAAGAAGAGGTAAGATACAGAAGTTTAACAAGTTCCAGAAGAAAGCAAAATCATACTTCAGAGGAAAATGTGATTAAAAAAAATATATAAAGACAAGAGACAATAGCTAAGACTTTCCCAAATTATACAAATAATGTGAATGTACTTGTTTAAGAAGTTAAAATTACCCGGATGCTGATAGTTTGTAAAGTTTACAATTAGATTTTTAAATGCAAGTAAAATTGTCATTATGGCACCAAAAAGACAAAGGGGTTCAAACAGGACAAACCGACATGCCAGGGACAAGGCCTTTCTTAGTTACTCCAAGAGCAAAAAGAAAAATTTTGCTGTTGAGCTGAAGATATACTCTGACAAAGGCAATTTTTATGAATGAAGTTGGATCATAGTAGTTTTAAGCAGACTCAAGCTGCTCAAGAATAAAGTTTAAAAACTAACACTTTCAAAATTATCATAAAATGTCTCCATGTGCTTTAAAATTAAGAAATTTATCTTAGTTAATATAAAATGTCAAAAAGCAGAGGTGACAGAAATGAAATAACACACATGTATAATTATGAATAAATATTATTTGCATCAATCAATAATATTACATGAATTGTAATATCAAAATTAACGCATAGATATGTTTTTGGAGAGCAAATGCATTTAAGCTAATAATTGGAGATAGCATTAATATAATGCTAAGTTTCTTGTGTTAATAAGAAATGGGCAAAGATACTGTTCAAGTAAGACTTTAGCAAATTAAATATGCACATTTCAATGTCTGCAATTAATATTAAACAGAAAATTAGTAGTAGAGAAAAATAGAAGAAGTATTAAAAGAATCATATGACCAAAAGAAAATTAAAAGTCAAAAAAATTGAACAGGACAAAGATAAAGTAAAAAATAAAATGTTAGGATTAGTAATCAACCACATCTATCTTCTCAATAAAAGTAAATAATTTCTTCAGGTAACAGTGATTAGCAGATTAAAATGTAAAACATAAGGGTATATAATAAACACAAAAGGACAGAAAATGATAAGGCAGTCAACAAAATGAATGTGATATTATTGATAATAAGCTATATATGTTTATTGAAATCTCTATTAGAAATATGCTCATAGTGATCAAAGTTATAATTAACTGGGAAGAGAAAACAAGACAACCTCTATGTTCTCTAGTAAAATAGTCTCAACTTGTTTAAAGCAAAGGCTGGTACATCTGCCATTAGTGAAAGAGAACAGAATTAACAAATACAAGTCATTAAGGTTGTCTCACATGAGGACAAGCAAAACTCAGCTACTTTTGCATATATTAATTTTCTCACAATTAAAAATGAATTGCTGATCTGAAAGTAGAGTGATGAGAATTCTTCTTTGTTGTGGAATATTATTTTAAGATGTGTTACATTTGTTTATGCTATGGTACATTTGTTTGATGATGCAAAGATATGTTGCATTCTCCTAAGTTGTATTTGTTTAACTCTGTGAAGCTGTGTTTCTGTGCCTATCTAAAACACCTCATGGTCTAATAAAGAGTTGAACAGCTGATAGCAAGGCAAGAGAAAGGATATATGGGGCTGGCAGGCAGAGAGTAGAAATAGAAGGAGAAATCAGGAAGGAGAAGGAGAAAGATCAAAGAGGAAGAAAGAGCAAGAGAACAAGGAGAGGAGAATGCTAGGGGCCAGTCACTCAGACACCCAGCCAGCCACAGAGTAAGAGTGAAAGTAAGACATACAGAAGTAAGAAAAGGAAAAACTCCAGAGACAAAAAGTGGATGGGATAATTTAAGAAAGGCTGGGTAGAAACAAGCCAAGTTATGGCCAGGCATTTATAGTTAAGAATAAGCCTCCATGTGTGAATTATTTGGTAGCTGGGTAAGGAGCCCCTCAAAAGAACAAAGAGCCAAAAGAGTAAGAGAAAAAACAAACAAAACAAAACAAAACAAAAAAACCAACCATCTTTCTTCAAGGCTAGTGAAAGGCAAAACAGTAAACCATAGGAAAAAAATCATTTTATGGTTACCTAAATTTTCACATTATATGACTATCTACCAGGCATCACAGCCTTAAAGAAAGCTGGTTCTCTCCCTCTCCTATCAACTGTCAATTGTCAGTAGCTCCTCAACTTGTGGAGCTTTGTGCCCACCAGTCTTCTTCTCCATACTGAGATTTTTCTGGGCTGAACTTGCGGACGAGTGCATTACTCAATATGGCCAATATATAGAGACCCACAACTGTTCACTGAGAAGAAAGTAGGGGACAATAGAGTTTTCAGCTTTCATTAGACTTTCATGCTCTCTCTCTCTCTCTCTCTCTCTCTCTCTCTCTCTCTCTCTCTCTCTGTCTCTCTCTCTCCAGTTGAAACAGTGTCTGTGGGACACCCAGTCTCTCCACAATGCTACAGCACAGATATAATGCAGTGTGGTATGATGAAAGCACTAAAACATTTCTCATCACACACACACAAAAAAAACTTGAACAGCAGCAAGACAGAAAAACAACCTCAGTTTTTCCATATGGTATGCATCTTATATTTCTCAATTTGAAATAAAATGTGTCAGGTGTGCTAATTGTCCTACTATTGCTGTCATTAATCATCTTTCAGAGCTCAGTTGTGGGTGTAGTCCCTAAGTACAAAAATAAAGTTTCAATGTATTATTAAGATAAACATCACTTAAAATGCTAAATCATGTTATCAATGAATATAATAAAATAACTACATTTGAAATAGTATATAGACACAGTAATACTTATCAATAGAGAATTGTTAAAAATAGATTTGTATAACTTACTACTACAGAACCTGGACAGAAATGTGACAATACGTATTTTCCAACATTGATATTACTCACAGTCTACTTTTTATTGAAATAGTGAATCTTATCTATGAACATGTAACCTATGTTTTTTGAAAATATTCAAAAAAAATATATAATATGAATGGCATGTCATTGTGTATTTTTAGAGAAAGGTAAAGTTGTAGCAATGAGAGGACAGAGTAAAAGAATGTATCAGGTTTAATACCAATTGGTATGTTTTCCTCAGAGAACTCACACAGAACTTAATACTCTTTCATCATAAGATAGTCACAATATCATCACAATGAGTGTTCTCAATTTGAAGCATCTTATATTTCTTAAATAACATAATGATGATACTGCGTGTTATGGGAAAAACCAAGAAGCAGAGGAAATTCCAAGGAATGGGCCTCTTGTAAGTAAAGGTAGAGTTAGAAGAAACATGATCATCCTTGAGGAAAGGATATTATGGTGGTATATATTTATTACCTGACATGTATTAAGCCAAAATCATTTAGTATTTTATCTCTATTGAAACAAAAATAGCCATCTCATTATTATCTAGCAATTTTAATGTTTAGATATTAAATATACAAAATTTTCTTGTATGGTTAAAATTTCAATTAATTCTTATATTTTTTATATTATAATATAATGGTATCATTCCCTCTTCCATTTCCTCCCTCCAAACCCTCCTGCGTACTTCTCCTTGCTTTCTTTAAAATCATGGTCTCTTTTTCCATTAATTGTTGCTATATGCATGTCTCCCAAATATACAAATTCAATCTGCTCTGTCAATATGTTAGTTATACAATCATTTTTTAACCAATTAAATAATTTTGAGATAAGTTAAAAAGATGTGAAAAGGTGATAATCACAAACTGAGTTTTATGAGTCATTCAGTCACTGAATTACACAGTATATGCTTACATAACACTGAGGAGTTCTTCCCACTTTGTAAGACGCAAATTAAGCTTTCTGGGTCAGTAAACCCAGAAAAGCAAGAATTTTCAATGCTATTCAGGACAGGAAAGGAGTAGCAGAAAGGAGAGAATCATAAGAAGGGTTCTAGGTCACTTCAGTGGTATGGAAAAAGTCATGGGACCCCTACAGGAATTTTTCTTCAGAAATATTATTAAATCACAGCTTGTTGTTAGAGGATAGGTATTGAGGACATTGGTATAAATCTTAGAGTATGAACATCCAAAAACTGAAACTCTGATATCTAAAACAGAGGAAATGGATGTCCTAGATTAAGAACAGAAGTTGGATTTTCCTCTTCCATTCTGTCCTGTTGAGGAATATTATATTAAGGTTTGTTACTTTTGTTTATGTTGCATTTGTTTAACTCTGTGAAGCTGTGTTACTGTGCCTGTCTAAAACACCTGATAGTCTAATAGAAAACTGATTGACCAATAGTGAGGCAGTAGAAAGGATAGGCAGGGCAGGCAGGCAGAAAGAATAAATAAAAGGAAAAATCTGGGAGGAGAAGGAGCGAGATCAAAGAGGAAGAAAGAGCAAGAGAACAAGGAGCAGAGAATGCTAGGGGCTAGACACACAGACACACAGACACACAGCCAGTCATGGAATAAGAGTGAGAGTAAGATATACAGAAGTAAGAAAAAGGTAAAAGCCCAGAGGTAAAATGTAGATGGGTTAATTTAAAGTTAAGCAAAGCTGGGTAGAAACAAGCCAAGCTAAGGCTGAGCATTTATAATTAAGAATAAGCCTCTGTGTGTGATTTATTTGGAAGCTGGGTGGTGGGCCCAGCAAAGAGGAAAAGAGCAAAAACAAACAACAACACTGTCCTATCTAGAGAAGACAGATCCCTTAACTGATGGATTAGATGATGACCACTCTGATGGTTTTAACGAGAATGTCCCCCATAGAGTCATGTATTTAAATCTTTGGCTCCCAGTTGTTGGAATATTTAGGAAGGTTTAGCAGGTGTGGCTATGTTGGAGGATCAGATGTGAGCTCTCAACTACTTCTCTAGCATCATTCCTTCTTGCTGCTATGCTCACATTATGATGCTTAAGGACTAGTCCTCTGAAAGTGTAAGTGAGCCAATTATATGTTTCCTTTTAATCCTTGGTCATGATGTCCCTTCACAACAATAGGAAAATAAGACACAGTAATATTTATCACTAACAATGTAGGTGAAGCCTGGTTCAAATTCTACTCTCTTCCAAAAACATCCTTACAGGCACACCAGGAAACTATGCTCATGGTTATCCCTTAGCCCAGCCAAATTTATACATAAAATTACCTGCAATATCACCAGGGAGGCTACCTGGAAAACAGGACCCCAAGAAAGACACGGGGATCGCCCAATGACGGAGAAATGGAAGAGATCTACATGAACAGCCTGGACATGAGTGGGGATAATGAAGGGCAAGGGTCGAGGGAAAGAGAGCTTGGGGGAGCGGGAGATCCCAGCTGGATCAACAACAGAGAGGGAGAACAAGGAATAGGAGACCATGGTAAATGAAGACCACATGAGAATAGGAAGAAACAAAGTGCTAGAGAGGCCCACAGAAATCCACAAAGATACCCCCACAACAGACTGCTGGCAATGGTCGAGAGACAGCCCGAACTGATCTACTCTGGTGATGGGATGGTCAAACACCCTAATTGTTATGCTAGAAACCCCATCCAACTACTGAGGGATCTGGATGCAGAGATCCATGACTAGGCCCCGGGTGGATCTCTGGGAGTCCAATTAGTGAGAATGAGGAGGGTTTATATGAGCGAGAATTGTTGAGACCAAGGTTGGATAAAGCGCAGGGACAAATAGCCAAACGAATGGAAACACATGAACTATGAACCAATGGCTGAGGGGTCCCCAACTGGATCAGGCCCTCTGAATGGGTGAGACAGTTGATTGGCTTGATCTGTTTGGGAGGCATCCAGGCAGTGGGACCAGGTCCTGTGCTCATTGCATGAGTTGGCTGTTTGAAACCTGGGGCCTATGCAGGATCACTTGGCTCGGCCTGGGAGGAGGGGACTGGACCTGCCTGGACTGAGTCTACAAGGTTGATCTCAGTCCGCGGGGGAGGCTTTGCCCTGGAAGAGGTGGGAATGGGGGGGGGGTGTGCTGGGGGGAAGGTGAGGGGGCGGGAGGGGGGGAGAATGGGGGAATCTGTGGCTGATATGTAGAACTGAATTGTATTGCAAAATAAAAATAAAAATTAAAAAAATGAGGTTATAAATCCAAGTCAGAGGAGACCAGAAGGAATACAAGATTCTTGAAAATTGGCTAAGATATTAAAAAGGTAATAGAGAATCTATATTAAATATGATTCCAGCCAAAATATATACAAATTTAAATGAAGAATATCCTCATTAATATCAAAGGTTTCATATCATAACAAAGGAAAAAAGATGCTTACACACAAGTAATTTAACAGTTTAGAATACCATTCACCAGCTCCACAAACCAGCCTAAAGCTTGACAAGAAACTTAGAATAAATGCATGCTGTAAATATTAATTTACTATGTTATGTGTATATATTTAATTGTTCTAGACAAGCTAATCATCTAAAGTCCATTAAATACTTATTAAAAAATCCAACGTGTATGTGTATGTATTTTTAATTAATGGAAAATTGTCAAAGTATCTCAAATTCCTGAATGATAAATTCAAGATCATTAAATTCAGGCTTTCTGTTTAAATATTTTCCTTCAACAACACATTTCAGAGTAAGGCTAAATTGAAAATTTAATAAAGAACACTTTATTTTTTAGTGACCCATGTGCTAATATAATTAATAATGCATAATTTTATTACATACATATAGATTAATTTTCAATTTCGTTACACTGTTTCATCAGGTGTAAACAGATGCACATTAGATGGCTTTATAATTTACAGGTTTAACTATGAAAAAATAATTTAGATTATCTGGTAAGCTAGTTTGAAGATGCTTATGAATAGTAAAATGTTATTTATGAGAGAGTCATGCAGGAGATGTAATTCTTAATTGACTTATTCTTGTCAACATATTGCTCATGCTCAGTATGTTAGAAAATTTTCCACAAATTTTCTTTGTACATTTTTACAGTTCAATTTATGAAACTCTTCAAGGTGAAACATAAATTTTCTAATAGGCAATGATGTATCATTGGACTGAATTATTTAATATGATCTTTTAAAACATATTTTAGCAAAATTACATTGTTAAACCCAAATCATATCAATACAAAGCTGTAAAGACAGAAGCCACAAAGAAAAGTCTATATTGTTTTGTGAGAAAAGATGAATTAGCATAGTAAACTCAGGCTGGTGATCTCATTTAGATATTTGGACTCTAAGCCATGAATAGTTCAATACTCTGTGGAAGAAAACAACAGATAATCTTTTCCAAAATAGAAACATTCCTGCCTGAATATGGAAGATAATGTAATATGATCCCCATTTCTTTTCACTTTGATGATAAGATTCTTAGTACATAAATACTGACTAGGTTTAACTAATAATAAGAATCATCAAATATTGGATGACTAGAAATCCCATGGGGCATTTAAAGTGGGATACAAATTTCACATGCATCAAGTTTCCATTCAGCCATGTTTGATGGGAGGATTCATTGTGGCAATGTATTCAGGAGTTCTTTGAGCTCCAAATAGAAAAGCATTATGAGAAAGTTTATATCAATATTCTAGCAGGAAAATGTGTGCATCCCAATTCAATGAGAAGACTAATAAACCTGTGGACTTTCATAATGGTGATTTGAACACAATGGCAACAACATTCTGGTGAAAATTCACTTCTCATTAAATGAGAAAGGGATAGAGAAAGGAATACACTATAACAGATTTTCTTACAAGCTTTATTATCATAAACTGTTCTAGGTAAATGATACAGGGCGACTCAGTTATCACATATGAACTGTTTTGGTATTTATCATGAAGAGTATAACATATATGACTATTTACTGTATTAAATGCATGTAAAATGCCAAGCTGTTTGTTTGAAATCAGATAATTTCTCAACATACAAATAAGAAAAAATGTGGAGGTAAAGATGACAATAGTCATATAAAATCCTAAAAAAACCTGTAAGATGCAAAAATAACTTTATCAGATATAAAGAAGTGATAAATAAGTGTGTACAAGGTGCATACTCTTTCTTGTTAAAATCTCCAGTATGTTCACTACATTAAATAATATGTTCTAGGGTTAAATATAGCTGTAAAAATATTATTTCCCCGCCGGGGGGTGGTGGCGCACGCCTTTAATCCCAGCACTCGGGAGGCAGAGCCAGGCGGATCTCTGTGAGTTCGAGGCCAGCCTGGGCTACCAAGTGAGTCCCAGGAAAAGCGCAAAGCTACACAGAGAAACCCTGTCTCGAAAAACCAAAAAAAAAAAAATATTATTTCCTATGTTTAAAATATATAATATAAATGAAAACATGTTTACATAGAACCTAGAAATTATTTTCTTTAATATTCTATGTCAATAACACTTATTGGGTTGCTTTTGTTTCTTTCTTATTTTTTTAAGGCAGTAAGTAATACAGGGAAGGATTAGGAAAATTTTCTTGTAAAGAAATGGTTGCAACACTAAATATCTATTTTGAGTGAAAGTGGGTGAGAATGAGTAAAATTACTTATCTGCCTTCATTGGATGTGAACTGGATCCATGATTTCTTGAGATACAGACTTCTTCTGAAAACAATATCACTATTCATACTTAAAATTAACTGGTAGATAGAGATAGATATGCAAATATTATATATATGCAGATACATATTTTTATGTGGTAATGTAATTAACAACACCCACTAACAGTAAGTTCACTGATTATCATGTAAACACACACATACAAATATTCAGTATTTCTAAAAACATTTCGTCAAAATCACACAAGTCAAAATTCGCTGGTAATTATTAAAATATTAGATTCTAAAATTTTCTTTTAGGAATACAGAATAAAAGTGTTTGGTGACCTTATGGGAATCTATGACTTTATTAAGCACATAGATGATATGTACATGGTCTGAGCTGGAGAGAACTGCTCTCATAGGAGGGAGATGCTTCTTGCTAATTGTTTGTTATCAAGCAGCTTTCAAGTTCACTGGGATGTCAATATCACAGAAGCTAGGCTAAAAGAGAGAGGAGCTTGGGCAAGTGTGTGAAGTAAGGCTTTATGAGCCAGGACTGATAGCTGCTTCTATTCACATTCCAATGTCTGCAATTCATTTATCTGGGGGCCATGCTTTACATACAGATGCTGTCATAATTAGGGTTACTATTGATGTGATGAAACACCATTACTATTAATGTGATGAAATACCATAACCAAAAGCAACTTGGGAAGGGAAAGTTTTATTTGGCTTACATTATCTTGACTCACAGTCCATTGAGGAATCCAAGGCAGGAACTCAAACTAGGCAGATGGTACCTGGAGTCAGGAGTTGATACAGTAGTCAGGTAGGAATGCTGCCTGCTGCCTTGCTTTTCATGGCTTGTTCAGCCTGCTTTCGTACAGAACCTTGAACCACCAACCCAGAGATGGCACCACCAACAATGGGATGGACTTTCCTACATCAATCACTGATTAAGAAAATGCCCCCCAAACAGTTCAAGCTAATTAACTGTCTCTCTTATCCAGAGGGCCTCGTCCAGTTCCATGGGGACTCCTTAGCCATTGGTTCACAGTCCATGCATTTCCATTAGTTTGGCTATTTGTCCCTGTGCTTTTTCCAATCATGGTCTCAATATCTCTCGCTCATACAATCCCTCCTCTCTCTCGCTGATTGGACCCCTGGAGCTCCACCTGGGGCTTGGCCATGGATCTCTGCATCTGCTTTCATCAGCCCCTAGGCAGTGGAGCCAGGACCTGTCCTTGGTGCATGGGCTGGCTGTTTGGAGCCTAGGGCCTATGCTGGGACACTTTGCTCAGCCTTGGTGTAAGGAGGAGGGGACTAGAACTACCTTGGCTGAGTCTACCAGGGTGGGCTGACTCCCCAGAGGAGACCTTGCCTTGGAGGAGATGGGAATGGGGGGTGGATTGGGGAGGAGGGATGGGGGATGGAAGGAGGGAGGACAGGGGAATCTGTGGCTGATATATGAAATTAAGTTAATTATAAAATAAAAATATTTAAAAAAAAGAAAAAGAAAAAAATGCCCTACAGACCTGGTAATAGCCTGATCTTATGCAGGTATTTTTTCCCCTTTTTTAATCATATAGCAGATTCATTTGGTTCTCTTTTTTTGAAAATAGGTTCCTCTTTCATACAATACATCATTACCATAGTTTTCCCTTCCTCAACACCTTCCAGCCCCTCCTACATTCCTAATCCCTCAGATCCACTCCCCCTCCATTTCCTCTTCAGGAAAGAGTAGGTGGAGGCATTTTTCTTTTATCATCATCATCATCATCATCATCATCATCATCATCATCACATACTGACCACAGTTTCCCATCCCTCCTCTCCTCTCAGTCCCCCTCCTCTTTGCTTCCCCATCCACTCCTCCTCCATTTCTCTCCAGAAAAGGGCAGATCTCCCATGGATAGCAATCAAACATGGCAAACAGTTGCAGTAAGACTAGGCACTTCCCCTCCTATTAAGGCTGGATGAGCCAACACAGTATGAGGAAAAGGTTCCCCAAAGCAGGCAAAAGAGCCGTAGACATGCTCCACTCCCCTGTTAGGAATCCAGATGGGTGTCAGGTTCCCTGAATGCTGCTGAGTCTGAGGAGATGACAAATGCTTCAATCCTGGGCATGCTTTCTATCATCAATGAAAAAGGACCAGACATGGAGGGACTCCAGAATGACAGACTATATATCATACCAAGCCCTAAAAGAAAAGCTGGATTATGGAAAGGAAGTTAACTTGAGAGAGGAATCTGCTCTTGTAGCATTATGTCTTACAGGATTTTCCTGAAATATTCAAGGAAGCTTACTGTGTTTTAATCTATACAAAAAAAAAAAATGGCTTGATGTGCCTGATCAAGGATTTCAGGATCAAAATATTTCTGCTATCCAAAATCTTTTATGACAGATACCAAAACCAAAGGTTGTTCTCTTGAGAAATAGTATCAGTGGGTTACACAAGATTGAAAGCCATTCTTCCATTAAATACATGAGTGCATTGAATTTATCAGTTCTCTCTCTTTTTTTTTACATTCCACCTTATTTTTTAATGAACATAATATTTGCAATTGTAACCATTTTTAAGTTCACAACTCAGTGGCATGAATTACATTCAAGATATTAATTACAATCATGATATTCATTAATTACACTCATGATATTAATTACATTTGTGGTATTCATTGATTACATTCACAGTATTCATTCAATAACTATACGGTATTCATTAATTACATAATTGTATTGATAATTACATTCATGATATTATATCCTGATACTACTGTCCATTTGTGGAGCTTTTCCCTCATACAAAACAGAAACTCTGTACTTAGGAAATCATTGCTCTATATTCCTTTCTTCTGCAGCTTGAGATAACGTCTAATCTTTCTTATTTATTTATTTATTTGTTTATTTTCTGCTATCAGCTTGATACAGTATAAATTCTTATCCTAATAGTGAAATGTTTAATTGAGGCTTGCCCAGTAATTGAGTAAAACCAAAACTTAATTTTCCCCCCTGCTATATAGCCTCCCTGGTTCTGTGGGTTGCAGTCTGATTGTTCTTTGCTTTATAACTAGTATCCACTTATGAGTGAGTACATACCATGTTTGTCCTTCTGGGTTTGGGTTACCTCACTCAGGATGATATTTTCTAGTTCCATCTATTTGCCTGCACATTTCATGCTGTCATTGTTTTTCTCTGCTGAGTAGTACTCCACTGTGTATATGTACCATATTTTCTTAATCCATTCTTCAGTTTACGAGCATCTAGGTTGTTTCCAGGTTCTGGCTATTATGAATAGTGCTGCTATGAACATGGTTGAACATGTATCTTTGTGGTATGATTGAGCATTCCTTGGGTATATGCCCAAGAGTGGTGTGGCTGGGTCTTGAGGTAGATTGATTCCCAATTTTCTGAGAAAAGACCATACTGATTTCCACAGTGGTTGTACAAGTTTGCATTCCCACCAACAGTGGAAGAATGTTCCCTTTGCTCCGCTAAAAGAATCCTGTATAATAAAGCAACCTCTGGAGGCATCACCATTCCTGACCTCAAGCTCTACTATAGAGCTATAGTAACAAAAACAGCTTGGTACTGGCATAAAAACTAACATACAGACCAATGGAATGGAATTGAAGACCCTGACATTAATCCACACATATATGAACACCTGATTTTTGACAAAGAAGCCAAAACTATACAATGGAAAAAAGAAAATATCTTCAACAAATGGTGCTGGCATAACTGGATGTCAATATGTAAAAGATTACAAATAGATTCATATCTGTCACCATGCACAAAACTCAAGTCCAAGTGGATCAAAGACCTCAACATAAATCCAGTTACACTAAACTTAATAGAAGAGAAAGTACTTGTTCTAAGCATAATGGTTAAATGTTCAAGAGGCCATCTGCTCCTCCTCAGGAGGAAGATCTTGCAACAGTGAAAACAGAACAACCTCCTCATCTAGCACCATTAAATGTCATAGTGTTCTATTTTACCATATTGTATTGATAACAAATAGGTTTATTCCACATATTATATTCATTGTAATTTATATTGTATAGTATAAAATCTTTATTGTTATAATAAATATCATTCCATAATTTGGAAAAAAAGTAAAGACAATGGATTTTAAAATCCTTAATTTATTAATATCTACTATTAATAATTAATATTAATATTAGATGGTGCCTGCCTAAACTCCTTAAACCGGAATTAATTTTATTTATTTATTTGTTGTCCATCAATAAATAAAAGGCTATGTAAAATTCCTATTTCAGTATCCAAGATTGATGGTCTTCCACAGGAAAGAGCATACCAATTTGTTGTCTCATGCCAAATGCTCAGCCCTGAATATATACATACAAGTAACATTTTGTGGACTTAGCAGGCTGTATTTAGGAATTTATATATGTATATATATATATATATAAATTATTATATAAATATGTATATAAATTATTATATATATAGAGAGATTTATGCAATAACAATTAATATAAAAAGAGGCTACGGATTTGATCAAGACTTATGAGGGCTATACGGAAGAATTTAGAGGAAAGAAAGGGGGTGGAGAAATGTTGTGATTATATTATAATCTCAAAAAGAAAAAGAAAATATCTATGCATTTTGTTTCAGGTAACAGAACTCATAACTGTATATGACTATGAAAGAATTACCATAAAAATCTGTACATACATTTTGTAAACTATGAAAATTGCTATATGTATTTATTTCTTTCATGCTTCCTCTCAATCACTGTCCTCAAGCAGGGTGTTCACAGAAATAATTCTGAAATTTTTAATTAGAAACACATTAATTAAAAAAATAAAAAAGAAACACATTGTTTTCATATTGTTTGTAATAGATCAAATCTGCATTTTATTTATGTGTTTCTTCATTATTTTTGTATTTTCCTCAGGCTCACATAAACGTAGCATGTTTTTCTGTTAACAGGATATATTTTCTGCCATACATAAATCATTACCTTTTTTATATTACTTTTTAATCATTACTGATTGATTTAAAAAGTTAATGCATATTTCCTCTATGCTTCAAGATTTTAATATTGCCTTCTTTTCCTAAGGTAAATTTCACTCTTCTTTTTCTAGTCTAATAACAATACCTTCACAGGCTAGTTGCATAGCAACCTGAGGCAATACCTGCATAGCCTTCACTAAAGATCCCACACTATTAGAATCTTGAATTAAAGTTCACAATGACACTTCAGGTTAATAAACTTGATCTTCCATAGTTACCTCCATAGAAGGAATATATATATATAGTTTTTCTGGTACCTTTACCTTTCTGCGGGAGCCAGTTCCATACCCCAATTATTAATCCCTAAATAGCTGCTAAGTTCATTAAAAGTAAGGTCTATATTATTTGCCAAACATTGAAAAACTAATTGAGAATTATCAGTCCCTCCATAATAGAGTGGTTTGATTGTAATCTCTCCTATAATCTCAGGCATTTGAATTTTTGACCCACAGTTGGTGATGCATTTGGGAAAGCTTAGAAAATTTGCTTTTAGAGAAACTACATCACTAAGTTACACTTTGAGATTTCAAAGTTCGCGACCATTCCCAGTCCCTCTCTGTTGCCTGCTTGCAGTTTAAGATGTAGAACTTTTGCTCCCATAGTCCTTCTCCAGTCACCATGTCTACCTTCTGCCACACTTCCCCACCAAGATGGCAATGAACTCATCTCTCTTGGACCATAAGCCAGGTAAACCCTCCTTCTGAGTTGCCTTGGACCTAGTGTTTTATTACAGCAATAGATAAGTAACTAATATATCAGTTTGTCCAAAGAGTGAAGTCTATTGCTGTCATAAAGACCATGAATAAAAGCAACTTGAGGGAGGAAGGGTTTATTTCATCTGGGTAACAATCCATCATCTAGGGAAGTCAGAGCATGAACTTAAGGCAGGAATCTGGAGTCAGGAACTGAAGCAGAGGCCACAGGGGAGTGCTACTTATTGGCTTTATCTACATTGCTTGATCAGCCCTATTTCTTATACAAATTGAGACTACCTTTTTATTTTTATTTTTATTTTTTTTTGGTTTTTCGAGACAGGGTTTCTCTGTGTAGCTTTGCGCCTTTCCTGGAACTCACTTGGTAGCCCAGGCTGGCCTCGAACTCACAGAGATCCGCCTGGCTCTGCCTCCCGAGTGCTGGGATTAAAGGCGTGCGCCACCACCGCCCGGCGAGACTACCTTTTTAGAAGTAGCACCAGCCATAGTGAGTTGCTCCCATCAATCATTAATCAAGAAAATGCCCCACAGTTTTGCCTATAGGCCAGTCTTACAGAACATTATCTCAGTTGAGATACCCTCTTCCCAGATGAACCTCTTCCCAGATGAACCAATTGACACACACACACACATACACACAGAAAATTTTGTATACTAATATGGAATTTAATGTGATGAGAAACAAATGATATTACATTATTGTCAATTCTGAATCTATAAACACTTAATATTTTCCTTGTGGTAAATAAACATTAGATATTAATATCTAATCACAATCATCAGTAATAAATGTTAATACAAAGTATTATAAATAAATAAAACCACAGAAATAATAGCCTAGCTTACAATAAACACTTGAAGAATAATTTATTTATATGTGCAATGCTGTCTTTTGCAATTGCTGATGTTGGGGAATATTATTTTAAGGTGTGTTACTTTTGTTTATGTTGTATTTGTTTAACTCTGTGAAGCTGTGTTACTGTGCCTGTCTAAAACATCTGTTTGGTCTAATAAAGAGATGAATGGCCAATGGGGAAGCAGGAGAAAGGATAGGCAGGGCTGGATGCAGAGAGAATATATGGAAGGAGAAATCTGGGAGGAAGGAAGAAGGAATGAGAGAACCAGGAGAGGAGGACATCAGGGGCCAGCCACCCAGCCACACAGCCACCCAGCCACCCAGCCACACAGCCAGCTATGTAGTAAGAAGGAAACAAAGGTGTACAGGTACAGAAAAGGAAAATCCCAGAGGCAAAAGGTAGATGGGATAATTTAAAGTTAAGAAAAGTTGTCTAGATATAAGCCAACCAAAGGCTGAGCATTTATAATTAAGAAGAAGCCTCTGTGTGTGATTTATTTGGGACCTGGGTGGCAGACCCCCCAAAAGAGCAAAGAAAAACAACATGTTTAGATTAGGAGAAACAAAAAAATGGGTATTAAACGCTTCTATTTTGAAGAACCCATAAAGATTGATTTCTTTGAGCATCTCTTCCTAAATCTTTGTAGTCTATAAAGCAAAAAGCAAGTGTTCATTTTCAATACTACCTTGCAGTTAGACCTCTTAAATTAGCTTAGGCTCTGATCACCATTTGTGTTCTTTAAAAAAAAGTTCACCAGAGAGGAAATTAAAAGTTTTGGAGGAAAACAGTAGCTATAACACATCCCTCTCCTCTAGGCTCACTTGTCTTATATAACGCCAATTGCATCATCTCTGAATTTCATCTGAGAGTGCCAACAAACATCCACTTTCAAGTCACCTGGCTTTCTGAAGGTAGCAGTTGTCTTTAAACCTGAAGTACCTCCTCTATGGCAGGGTGTCTGCAGCCAGTCCAGGACCTGATACTTCAGTCCTCCAACTGTTTGTTATATATGTATTTTCTACGTTTAAGGCATTTCTTCTTCTGTTTCATAAATATTTTATTGAGTGTATTTCTGGTATTGAACATGTTATGAGAATACTTATAAATATTAAAATGATTATCATAATAAAGCAAATTAGGACATCCATCATCTCACAGATTAACCTTTTTATTTACACATCAAAAACAGTTGCAACCTGCCACAGTCTACTCATACAGCAAAAATAAAATAAAAGCGAAATAGATACATTATTTTCAGCTGTGATTCTCATGTTGCACACCCGGTCTTTAGACTACAACATGTTATTCAGTTGCTACTTTATCTATGATCTTCATCTCTTCCACCCTGCCCATGCTTTATTTCATACATCTCAAAGAATTCCCTAATAAAATTACTAGATGGGCTCAATTATCTGTCGCGAACCTCTCACTGATATATTTCCAAAATTCAGGGAAACTCGGATAACAGTGCAAGTCTTAGGTAGCTTTGTTACTTGATTATCCTCCAGAGTTAAGAATGGGAAGGTTTTGCCTTACAACTGCTCTGGTGTCCAGGTCATCAAGGACTGAAGACGCCTCCTTGACTTAAAGATGCAGCTCCTGTAGTCCTTTATCATCAAATCACATATTTTCTCAAATAAAATATTTATTTGATGGAAGTTAAAATCTTACATTGTCATAATGAGAGTTTGTAACTATGATGAATTTTAGAAAGGCTGTTTGTTTTAGTTAATGATTTGTTAATTGCCTTTGTTTTCCTTTTCTACTGAAGTGAGAGATGTCATTTAGAAAGAGAAGGCTTTCTGCCATCTGAAACAGAAAGTCAAAAGTACTTAGGTATATTGAAAGTGTCACCAAGACTCAATCCCAGGGCTGCAGAGATGGCTCAGTGGTCAAGAACATTGGCTGTTCTTCCAGAGGTCCTGAGTTCAATTCCCAGCAACCACATGGTGGTTCAAAACCATCTGTAATGAGGTCTGGTGCCCTCTTCTGGCCTGTAGGCATACATGCAGACAGAGCACTGTATACATAATAAATAAATCTTTAAAAAAAAATGACTCAATCCCCGTGGTCATCCCTAGATATATATACATATGAGCAACAGTAAAGGGACTAAGCAGAAATCTCATATATACACATTATATGTATATATTATATATGATATATGTGTATGTGATATGTATGTATAATATATATATATATGTAATGAGAAGTCATGGATTTGAGAGGGAATGGGGGACACAATAAGAGTGTGAGGAGAATGAGGGGAATGATACATAGTATTCATATATGACATTCTAAAAAATAAAAAAAATTAAAAGAATAAAGAAACTTGATTAAACATACTAATTTTATGCAGAATAAACATTGTTTACCTCAAAATAATGGGGCTTTATTGAGACCTGATGTCCTAAAAAGGGAACCCTAAAATAGATATGTCTGGTGAGGAAGAAAGTGATGAGATATTGCTGAGACCTGAATACATGAAAGCAGTACCTGGGATAGGTATGTCTAATGTGGATGAAAGGATACAGGAGGAAAGGTGAATGACCCTTAGCACAAATGTCACACTTTAGCATTTTAGTAACCCCTGCCTCATTATCCAAAGAACTACGATAAGATGTTTCAAAACTATTTGTAAGCCAAGTATTATCATCTCTATGTGGTTTTGTCTTTTAATTCTTATTAAGAATTTCTGCTATACAAAAATACCTTCAAAGATGAAATGTTTGATGCTGTAAACATCCTGTTTCTTTGTATGTGATGCTGGTGAACAGATAAGAATATAAGATTAATATGTGTGTATGATAAAGCATCATCAATAGGTGTTTCTCTTTACTGTGCTTTTAAAAATATAACAAAAATGGTGTGATTGTAATAAAAAAACCTAGACTTCAATCATAAAATGAGATATATTTTTCCTCCCCTACAGGGAACTGATACCTAAGAAAGCTTTTGAGTCTTTTTCAAACCAGCATTTCAAAGGATCTTTGCTGACTGAAATCTAGATTTGGCTTAGCAGATTCCACCACTGAGTTCAAAGATAGCTCTAAATTTGACCCCATATGTCTTCCTGTCTTTAGATATGCTGTAGGGCATCTGAGATTAATGGAAAACATGAATTAAAAGGTCTCAGGTCCGGAAAACATCATAAAGGCAGCCAGCCTATTGAAATCGGCAGTGACTGCACATGGTGTGAGTCAAATGAAGTTCCAGTCACTCTAAGATGACAGATGAAATATTATTTCATGTTTGTGTGAGGGAGTATGAACTCAAATGTTTAAAATCTGCTTCTACAGCTCCCATTGTTTTAGTCTCCAATACCTTCTAATGATCACAAATGAAGAAAAATATTTCCTATTTTGAAAGTTGGAGAATAACAAATTAAAATTTTGGTAGTAATAATGAGTAAATATTATATGCTCTGTACTCAAAATTTATTCTGACAAACATCAAATTCTCGCTCTTTGGTGAAGAACAAATTCAGCCCTGAGTAGAAAGGTGACCGGAGAAGGAAAGCTCAGATATACTTTGTGGATATGGAATCTATGAGACAAATGTGAGTGTGAGAAAGTGACTAATGAAGAGATTTGCCAAGGTAATCACCATCCTCAACATTTAAACATACAGCCCCTTCCCATTATAAAACATTTCAGAATAGCAGTATATGCTATTCTAAAAGCAATATGTACATTTTATAGCCTCATAGATCAGGGACCCGTTGGTATTATGCATGTATTCTGTGTAGTATTTGTTATATTTTATGAATGTCATTTATGCAACCCCACAAATGAAAATGGCATGAGGACAGATAAGAGTTGACATTCAGTGCTCTTGAATCAGAAACTTGGCTCTGCTGGGACTCCTCACTTGCTGTGTGGCTTAGTACAAGTTGTTTCCCTTCTCTGTGTTCCTGTTTCAGTGCTTCTAAAGTGGATATATAATAATGACAGCAAAACCTCATATTTTATTCTGATAAACTAGCTCCTACTTCTCCACAGAAAATACTTCTAGACCCCAGTGGGTGCCTAAAACTGCAGGTGATACAGGTATAGACCCCTACATGTATGATGTGGCTATGTTCTATGTCTAGTGACAAGTTTCCTACTTACAAAGTTTAATTTGTAAAGTAAGCACAATAAGAATCAACAACTAGTAATTAATAAATAGAAAAACAAGGATCCAGTGCATTAAAGGTATTATGAATGTGATTTCTCACCAATAATGTCATGCCATTACAGTCCACCTTCAGATTCCCAGCACAGCACCAAGTGTTTAGCCAGTGGGTAGCAATGACAACTGGTTATGCAGAACAAAGACACTGCTTGACTTTTCCAGGAAACTTCCAAGGATAGAGTACCAAGACACGAGAGAAAGGATCCTATCCAAATCCAGCTTGTTGAGGTGAACTGAGGTTACTTACAGGAGAACATGTGACTAAAGCCAGTTTCACCACTGGGGAGTACCCTATCCACCTTTACTTTGCAAGCACGGACAGATTGGAGGTTGAGAGTTGAGGTTGGGTGGCATTTTAATTTTGCAGACCTCTTTACTTAAACCAGTTTTTTTTTTTCATGTCTAAAAATTCAAAATAAAAGAATTATGAAATAAGAAGGAATCTTCCTACTAAGCAAAAGAGACACAAGTGTATGTAACTAATCAACTAGATCACTGCATTGCTATTAATATTAAATCCTTAGATATAATGATCAATCTGTTGTAGTTACCTATATTTCCTATCACAATACAACCTGTCCTGATTCCCAACTACTCTGTCAATTCTTGCTATCAATACACCAAAATTTTGAGCTGACTCTTTATATCCATTTTATATAGGGCAACAACGCTTGCGATGTTATTTTTTAAATCAAAATTAGTCAAATGCTAAATCAAAAAAGCCCACCAGTGACATAGAATAGATATTTTGAATAAGATAGATCTGCTAAAATTACCAAAGAAAGGCATACCTTATAAAGAATTAATGTTCAAAAGTAGCACATAAAAATACGGTATTTGAGAAAAGCAGGAACCCGAGAGATTGTGTCTTAAAAGCTCATCTTTTCTGATTAAATAAGTTTTCAAGGTGGAACAGAGTAGGTTATATGGAATTTGAAAAGTACCAGAAAACATTCATATATCAACAGTCAGAAGTAAGTGGGTAATGTTACAAGATGACTTCCATTAAAATCCTATTTTACTTCTAATTATAAAATAAACAAGGACGTTTGAATATTCCTGTAAAATCTTTGGTATATGGAGAAAGGACAGTTTTGTTTAAAAGAAATTTAAAATGATACTATGTTTTTATTTTATAAAAACATTTAGTTTTAAAAACCATTTGGTTCCTCAAAGTGGACTCTGTTTTAGTATCAAAACAATGGAACAAAAATGTTATTAGTAACAAATAAAAGTTATAATCATATGGGTAATCAAAGTCAACCTTCCCTAAAGTTAAAACTAGCCACATTAAGCTGGACGTTTGGAACGTGCCTATAAACCTGCCATTTGTGATGAAGAGACAGGCAGATGCAGGCAAAGGCAGGCAGAGGCTGGGACAGGTAGGCAGAGGCAATCAGAGACAGCTAGATCTCTTTGAGTTTGACATCAGCCTTGTCTACATAGTGAGTTCCAGGATAGTCAGGGATGTGTAGGGAGGTCCTGTCTTAAAACAACAACAGAAACAACAAACAAACAACAAAATCTAGACACATGAGGTTTATGGCTATAAAATCAAACTTACCAAAAGGAAAGCATGTCATAAATTACTTCAGACAATCCAACTATTAAATAAGTGATTCATAAAATAAAAATGACTATGCACACAGAGCAAAAATGTATATGCATACAGAGCATGGTGCTGTCTAGAGGAGCTGGCATGGGGTTAAAATGTCTGTTTTCCTTTGGGCCATGACTTTGGGCTAGCTGGCCACATAGAGGCAGGCAAGATGGTTGTAATTATAGTTTTCCTTAGTTATAATAGAAAGTAAGTTAGACACAAACTTTAGACTCACCAAGATAAGATAGCTAATTAAGTATTTTCTCTAATTTTGTCAAATACAAATGGATTGGATATTGTTACTGTAATTCTTACTTAATAACTGTTTTTGTTTTATTATATTAAGGTTAAAACCTTCCTTTTTAATTAGACCAAAAAAGGGGGGATATGCTCTTGTACACTGTAAAGATTTGTCACTTGAATTGGTTTAATAAAATGCTGATTGGCCAGCAGCCAGGCAGGAAGCATAGGTGAAGCAAATACCCTCTACACTTCCCCTTTTTGTCTAAATAAATAGGCTTTAAACCTAATACAAAACTATATACAATAAGAATGATTATCAAGTATTGTCCAGGAGAAATAAAGGGTAATAACATAAACAAAGGTGGAACTACAACCAACAAGAACAACATCAAGTAAGAAACACATACTAAATGTCTAGATCATAGGTAAATGGCAAATTGCAGAGGTTACTCCAAATGCTGTCCTGTCCAGAAGATTCTAAATCTATTACCTAATATGCTTTTAGCTAAGATTCAAAAGGATTGTAACTGTAAGTGTCTAGTTTTCAACCCCATCAAACACCTGAGAAGGAAAATAATATTACTTGAGTAAACAGAAAGTACAAGCAAGCAACTTCTGAAAAAATGCAAAAATGACAGAGACAGCTGCCTGCCTCTATCAGGCCAGCTAGCCCAAGGTCATGGGTGGAGTGAATACACACTACACCACACTGTGTTTTTAATTATTTTAACTATAAGTCTAATATGTAATAGGTCACATATAAGAGTTTTATCAGATATGGTGGGCCAAAAATAAAAAGAAATCAGACCCAGATTGTGCTATATAATGGTGCTACTATTGCACAGGACTCTCCTCTATGATGGCTTTAACAATTATTTCTCTTCTAACAGTAACCTTTATGTCCACTCAGCCTAATATCAGTTCCTACAAATGAGACTCCTCGGCACAGTGGGACATGAAGCATCTTTTGGCTTCTGCATTCACATAATGCAGTGCTTGGCCAATAGGGGAAACTATGAACTGGTTTCGAAACAAAAAAGTCACAGCTAGGTTGAGGATTCTCCAGACTGCTGACTGTCTAGAAGTTCATGACTCTAGAATGTCACAGATACAGATATTTTTAGACCCTTCAAAAGCTGTTTATTTGTGCACCTCTGTCTCTGAGACAACATCCTACTGATAATCAGATAAATCCTTTGGAATGCATTCTTAGCAGATCACTAGCTACCACTAACCAAAAAAAAAAACCATATCATCAGATAGTATCTAAAACATATAGCAGAGCTTTTCTCACCTCTTTTTGTAAGTATCCTACCAATGTCTTTGCAAATATATTGACTTATAATTTGTTTCTCTGATTAAAAATCATCTATGAAACTCTTTTTACATTGGAACCCTTTATTGTGTGTAGCCTGAATCAATGTTCTGGTTCCATGGTCATTTCATATCTGGTTCAGAGTAAATATCTTATTTCTCTTAAGATTATATCATAATTTTACAACTGATTTTACAAATAATCTGAATAAAGTATATGAAATACTCTAGCATGCCCATTCAGTATCAAGAGTCTACTGTGTGTTTCATGAGTAAGGACAGCAAATTGTGCAGACTTCTCAGTTGTGATTTCACACATAGTCTCACTCACAGGAAATAGGTTTATTCTAGACCAGATATAAAGTTTCCATAGTCCAGGGACATTGTTCAGGCTACCCACAACAATATGCTGCAATGCAGAATGAGTTGCTGTGTTTTAGATTAAGAAAGAGACAGCAGAGACTTTGTATCATATATACCACTTGGGAAAGCAGAAATGGTCAGATAACAGCAGAAACACTTAAACTCTTAACAAACAAGATATTAAAAGTGTTGAACTAGTATGGTATATCATGTGTGAGGCAGTGATAGACATGAGTTCTATTGAAAGAAGGGAGAAAAATAAGGCAGAAAGTTGAAGGGCCATTATAGGCCAGAGGAATTTGTTTTTATATAGGTTGAATTCATGCTTGGAATGTGAGAAGAAACTCAGCTCTGGTTTTCAGATTTCACACACAGTTTCTTACACAAATTCTTGAAGTATCTCAGCTTGGCATGTCTTTGACTCCAGGCCACTGCCCATTTGCTCTACCACAGCTGCTACTACCAAGATGGACCTTGTTTAGCTTTTGGCTGAGCTGAACACTGCTTCTTCTCATCACATTTGTCTCTAGATAAAGGACAGGCATGGAAGCTGCCATAAGGCTAGGGTCATTGATATCAATACATTGACAAAAAAAAAATGGGAAATGAGATGTGACAAAACGCAATATGCAATTTACTTCCCTGTTAGACCTTGTGATAAATACTCCAAAGCCAAGGCTACTGCATATGGAAAGGGTCCAGTGGCCAAAGAAGCAATGTATGTCTTGGGGAGTTAGATGCATGATATCACAACAAATTTATTTCTTACCATCCTGTGATCACTTCCCACTTCCCTAAGTCTAAGACAACTCTTCTTATTAATCACATAGCCACTTAGTTCATCTTAACTCAGATTCTCTTTCTTAAGAAACCTTGATCTAAGCCATAGCACAGAAAAGGTACATGCATTTTCTCACTCATTTCACTCTTTTATTTAATATTTAATAGTTTATTTTGCTGAACATTTATAGTAGGCATTTGACACATGCAAAACATTATTCCTTGTTCTCAAGAAAGTATCAAAATAAGAGTGGTATAGAAGAGCGGGTGTGGTGGTGAACACCTTTAATCCCAGCAATAGGGTGTCAGAGGCAGGTAGATCTCTGAGTTTGAGGCCAGCCAGGTCTACAGAGCTAGTTCCAGGCAGCTAGGGTTGTTACACAGAGAAATCCTGTCTTGAAAAACAAAGCAAAATAGTGGTATAAAAGCAAATAAATACAAGAATGTTTACTCAGTGTTAAAAAATAAAGTAAATGCAGCAACATGAAGTAACATTGGAAGAACAATTGGTTTTGTTATGGATAAGTACAGGCATTTGTCTGCATGATAAGACAGGCAGAGAGCCATTGAAGTGACTCAAAATTTCCCAAAAAGACAACAACGGAGCGGAATTTTAAAGTGGGATTGTGTACAATAAGACACGGGGGTAAAAGAAATGATTTTTTGACATACAGTAGGGGAAACAAGTCCAGGATAGTCAACTGTAATTAAAGGGCCACACTGGGCTTCCGTTCTGAACTGCCTGCTTCGGGACAATTACACAAGGCCTTGATTCTCCCTGAAGCTACGTAGGTTCATTAATTCCTTAGCAATAATATCACAGTTCAAAGGTCACTTCCTCATGAAGACTTCTCTGACAACTAACTAAATATTCTTCTCATCCCCAATAATCACTTATATCACATCTCACTAAATCACTTTTACTTCTTGTATGAAAACTGTGACTATGTGACTTTTTAAACTCTTGATGTATTGTCTATTCTCTGCTATTAAATTTTAAGGTCTATTAAAATGGAAAATGGAAATGAGTATAAGTGAAATGGTTTCAAAATAAGAAAAAACTTATAAATTGAGACTAAGGACAAAATGGCTCCAGTATAGATAATAGAGACAACCTATTCTGAAGGACAAGGGAAGAGTTCCAGTGGGAAGAGTCTCCTGGACTCACCTCCACCTTGGGATAAATCAATCTTAAGGAAGTCAAGGACAGAGTGGACAGGAATCAAAATGTCTACAGACTGAGAGGGGAATGTGACATGAAACAGCAGATAGCAAAAGGGGCACACGCAGCTGGCACAGCAAGAAGGATAATAAACAAGAATTCGGTCCAGAGGGCACAGATAGCATTGCAGCAACAGAACAGATAGCACCTTACACACACACACACACACACACACACACACACACACACACACACACACACACTCACACACATACGTACTCACACACACACACACACACTCACACATACACACACATGTGCACATCCATGCATATACACACACTCAGACATGTACACATGCAGGCATGTGAACACACACCCACACACAAGAACTGTGGGCATAAGGATGTATTATAGATTAGAATATGCCTATATTATTGAAAATATTAGTGTTATATGTTCTGTAGTTCATTTTAACCTATTTGTAAACTATTGGTTTATCCCAATAGAAAAATGTACTCACCAAATTCTAGAAGATCTTCATTCTTTTAAAGATAGATTAAGAAATTTATGTTAGTTTACTATTTTTAATGAGCACATAAAATATTCAAACATACATAGTTTTATTTATCATTTCATTTGTTTTATAGATTTTGAAAATCTACAAAATGTAATTGATTTTAGAAAATATACTTTAGACCCTACATATATCTTCTTAATTAGAATATTCAAATGTTTATTTATAATAGTTACAGTAAACATTAAAACTATAATTGCCTATGTATACATACGCACACATGTACAGATATTTTCTTGCATTTTTTTTGTTGAGACAGGACTTTTTTATGTAGCCTTGTCTGTCCTAGAACTAGCTGTATAGACCAGGCTGGGCTTGAACTCACAGACATCCACCTGCCTCTACCTCCAGAGTGCTGGGATTAAATGTGTGTACCACCACTGCCCAGCTTTTCTTGCATTCTGAATCTCACGTAGCTACAAAGGAAAATAATTTTATCCTGGTGGGTCTAATGACTCACAAATTATTTCACAAATGGTTATATCCAAACATCCACATAGATCTAGAGAGAAAAACATCACTTGTATACCTATCAATTATCATGCCAAGACGTAAAATGAAATATATATATATATATATAGTTATTTTTGAAACAAAATTTTGCTATTATGTCTACTATCATAAACATAGACTAGAATATCACCTCTAAAATCCTGATGAAATTATCATTTACACTAAAGAAATGTGTCTTTTGTTAAATAGTGGCTTATAAACACATATGAAAAACAAATGATGCATAGTGTGATATAATTTATATACTAATTCATGGATTTTCCCAGAGACATTTTCATGAAATATTTAAGAACCATCCACTATGCACAGACTAGACATCATCCACTATTTACAAATCCAGAAACAATACACAAGCGTGCGCACACACCCAAGGGGCACTACTACAACTTGAGAAGAATACATTCAACATTCTTCTTCATTTTATTGATGAGGTGTGTTGCTTGAACACAAGCCAAATAAAATCTATCTGTTCACTGCACAAAGAAGTCCAATAATAAGAAAAATATATACCTTAATAACTATATTAAATTTTAATGCTTTCATAATGCTGCTCATTTTTATGTCCATTATTCTCCTCCTAGACATCCAGGGAATGTTTATAAGCCTTCCCATTAATAATTCTCCAACTCAAGCTGTTTTATGTCTGAAGTCACTGTTCAAAATACATCTACCTTATAGCTATAGACCCAGAAGAACAAAAGAGAGTCAGAAAATATTGGCATCATTAGGTCCATAATTGTTGCAGTTATGCTCTCTAAAATGCAGACTGTTAATGGTTATTTTCAAAATCGCTATTCTCTGTAACATAGCAGAACTTTTTATGTTTTAATGTCTTTAAAACTCTTTCAAAGTACATCGCATCGATCTTAATTTTAATATAACCTAATCCATTATTGCCTTTCTGTCATTGGTTGCTTTTCATGGCTCCTTGCCTCAAAGTACATCTGTATTTTCCCTTCACCCTAAGATTTCTGGGATCATATTTTATCACACAACTTACCATTGTTTATTAAAAATTTTCTTCTATTTTTATCTCCTATAAAATATTCATTATATTTGACTTTGTGTCCCATTCTCTCTGCCATTATCCCAAACTGCCATTGACTCTATAAAAAGCAGTTAGCTGTAATTTCACAGAAAGGATTATAATACCATCCCTACCCTCAGATTTCAAGTTATGTGGATGTTCATATACATATATATGAACTTATTTTTGTTTTGTTTGTTTGTTTGAAACAAGATCTCACCATGAAAGCTCAGACCGACCTAAAACTCACTATGTAATCCAGAGTTCCCTCAAACTCATCATCCTCTTACCTTAGTCTTCCAGGTCCTGGAACTATATTTGTATGAAGCCATACCTAGCTTGCAAAAAATCATTTTAAATAAATCTGTGCTATTCAGCAACACCTCATCTTTGAAAAAAAAAAGTATACAGAAAAACAAAATCACCACATGCTCTAAACACACACAAAGGAGAGAGGGAAAGAGGGAGACAGAGAGGGAGAAAGAGAGAGACAGAGAGAGGGGGGAGACAGATTGCAGTTGCCATTATTTTCTAAGTGAGCGGAATTGGACAAATGGCAACTTCAACTAAGACTCTGATTTTCACATTAGACCCATATAAAATAGTTAGTCCATCATGGTTACTTACGTTTTAAATGTGATCACTGTCTTATTAAATGACTAATGCGTTGCCTGGCTTTTGTTGTCCTGTCACTCTTCACAGCTTCGACATTTTCACAAGACTTGAACTTCTTAAATAAGCAATCAGAGTAGCAAGTGCAATAACACTCAGGTATAGAGGACTGACAATATTTGCAAAGAGAGTCATGTTCACTCACTCACTTAGTCTAAAAATGAGAAGAGACGAATTACCAAGCATATTTCTATCATTAACCATGTCCTATTAAGTGTTTTCCTCAGGTCCTTAAAAATGAGCTAGTTCTAATTTTAACTCTTTTAAAAACTTAAGGACTTTAGCTCAACACTCAGTACCACACAAATAATATATTCTCTTTTCCTGTATTTAAAAAAAAAAAAGGATGGAGATATGGCTCAGAGATACTCACTTAGTGTATAAGGCCCTAGTTTCAATCTACAGCATCTCAAAATAAACAAATGAATAAATGGAAAAATAAATAATGTAATTGTTTTGGGGGAACAGATTGATTTTTAATGAGAACACTGGATATTTGAAAAAACGTGAATATCGATGCTAACGTAATCCTCATATTCCAGTCACCCATTTTTTTGAAGTCAGCATCTTCACATTTCCTAGAATAAATCTATTATCTTGAAGAACAATACCAATTTCACTAAAGATTTTAGAGGGTTGACATCATACAGTCTTCATTGTAAAACTCAATAAATCTTTTTTCATATTTCATTCGACAACACTGGTGTGACTGCTCCAACTATATTTTCTTATTTTCCCTTCCATTGTCTTATAAATCTAATATATTTTGAAAGTCACTGTTTTTGCTTGTCCCAGACTATGACTAACTGATAAAAAAAAAAAAAATTCTAGCAGAGGGTAAGACAGGTTATCTGTTATCCAGATGACTGTATCTTCTAACAAGACACTGATTCACAAAATACAGTTAAAAACCGCAGGTACTCACGCCTCTCTAATTCTTTCAATCTGCTGATGTTACAGAGAACCTCAGGGATATGGCTTCCCGTCTCACAGCATGGCACGTCATGCTTCCCGTGCACAGCAGCGTTGAAGAAGGGGAGAGGCAACTTAAATGGTGGTTATGGGTTCTCTAAAGGTTGTCTCTCTTTTCAAAAGAGAATCAGAGTGATTTTATCAGCACATTGTGAGTCAGTTTGACTTAAGTATAAAAAAATACAACCTTGGAGCCATGTGAGGTCTGAATTTAAGTTCTATTTGCTAGCTGTGTGAACTTTCACAGTTATCAAATGCAGTAACCTTTTCATCAGTAAATGAATGCTAACATCAATCTCTTAGGGGTTAGTTTACATTCAAAGGGTGTGTGTGTTCACTATGTATAGAAACAGTAGCACAGAGAAAAGAATCATTATTGTTAGTCATTATTACCAGAACTATTCTATGAGTCCCACGTAAGTCAAATGTATGCCTTGGAGAATCAGGCAGTCAACCATTTCCCTAACAGAGTCATATATTTATCATCTGAGTTTTATTGGGAATGGTCAGATTACAAGAAGTGGGGTAACAGAATTGCAGTTAAGTATTACAGGTTGTATAAGTAAACAAACTCAGGTCAAGTAAACAAACTGAAGGCATTTAATCTTCCAGGCAGTACAAGCAAAAATTCCACCTCAAGATACCTTGAAGTGCATTGCTAGTGAGCAAAATAGCTTTGACAGAATCAATTGGAAACAATTATTGTTGCTTCGTGGGAAAGAAAATGAAGCCTGGAAAAAAGATGGGAGTAGATTTCTTAATTTATTACTTTTGAAACCCTAAATTCCAAACTTAGAATTTTTTGCTTACTCATAAAATAAATTTAAAAATTTTTAAACATAGACAAAACTCAATCATTTGCATATTTTCACACAACTTATTTTCTAAAATCAAATTACTCTATTGTAATAAATATATTAGCAGTTGATTTTTATAGCTTAGATCAAAGAGAGGAACTGTTTTCAGAGGAGTAACTTTGTATTGTTTTTACCATGACTGAGAGTAAGAACTGTATTACATTTATCCAGCAAAAAGACACCAGTTGGAAAGATACAATTCAAGCAGTATTCTACTGGTCCCCAGATTTTATTTCATGATACATGCAGGGAGGAAGCACACAGGCCTGGCCCAGCTTTGACATATCTCAAATTTGAAACATGCTAAATTAGGCTTTTGAATTTACTCTTCTCTCTATAAGATAATTTTTCAAAGTAGCACATATTTATTTTCCAATTTCTCTTTTCCAACTGAGCTTATTTCATAGTGTCTAGCAGGACAAAATCTCCTGCCCACACCTCTCCTCCAACATAACATATACCAATTAGACTTGAAGAAACCACCAATGGAAAATGAGACATTCCTTTTTCTAGAGATTGTGTTATTCATAAAGACTTTCATAGCAGATGGTATTCAACCCAAGGGTTTACATGGGAATGGTCCCTTGGGGACACTGACATTCTGCTTATAGTCTCATTTAGAGTATTTCTGACAGGTACATACCCTGACAATTAACTAGTTAATAATTTTGAGACATTGTCTCACTACATAACCTACTGTGACCTGGACTCTTGATCCTGATTCTACCTCCCTAGTGGCATGGCAGGATCAGAGTCAGGAGGCGCCACATGCAGTTGATATGGGAAATTTTAACAGATGCAAACTAGCTTGTTCCTTGTCCCGGCACTTGAAAGTGAAAAAGAAAAGGTCTTGATATGTTTGCTATTATTTGGATTTCACCACCTTCCTTTCAGAGTTGAGAGATTGGAGTATACTTTGAAAGTACATAAACATGTCTTCCCATGTTCCCCATTCTGCTTAGAGATGGGACATTCCGTGCGGCAGCGTCTTCTCTGTTTCTGAATGCTTTCAACGTTTCTTGTAATGTAGTTCTTCCAGTGATGAATTCTTTCAGTCTCCATAATTCTGGAAATGTCTGTTTCACGTCTGCCCTTGAAAGCAATTATTTTCTTTTTTTTCTAAACTGAGTTGAAAACTTCTAGATTGTGCTTTCTTTGGTTCAGCGCTTTTTAAATGGCCCGTACTCTTTTAGTTTGTATGGTTTACAAAGAACCTTGCTGTCATTGATCGGTTGTTCCTTGTTCTAAGTGTTTCTTTTAAACTTTTTTTTATCACATCTGGTTGTTCTTTTCTTAGGAAGAGAATCCTTCCTGGTTTTGGATCTGCTTAAGGTTCCTACATAAATGAATTCTTAATTATTTTTATTCAAACTTAGAGGCTAGTCTACTACCATTTTTTAAAAATAATTTTAAGCATCACCCTTCCAAGATACTTCAATCATATCTATATTTGGCCATGTGGAGTCTCATAGGGCATTAGTAACCAGTGTGTTTATTTTTCATTCATCTTGTTTCACAATGCATATTCTATTTCACAATGTCTAGAATGTTGTTGATATAAAGCAGAATATTTTTCTTGAGAAATTTTATTTGCATCTTTTATAATAATACTTAGCTTCAATCATTCCTATAGTGCCTTGACAAGGTGGTTTGCATTGCTTCTCTTTAGGGTTTTGTATGCACACAAGGCCGCCCAGGCACATTTGTGTGAAGACCAGAGGTAGAATTCCAGTGTCTTCCTCTGTCAGTTTCCACCTCAGGTCTTGAGACAGGGTCTCTAGGTGATTTCATGGTGCTCATAGACTGTCGTTCGTCTGTCTTTAAACCACATCACCTACACTGGTGCTACAAATGTATACCATCATGCCTTGTATTTTTACACGGGTGCTAGGAATTGAGCCATCTCTCCAGCCCTGAATACATTTTTAATTAGTTGGAATTTGAAGGAGAGCTGGGAGGGATATATGGGAGGGTTTGGAAGAAGTAATGGAAAGGCTGATATGGTGGGATTGTATTATAATCTCAAAAATTTGTTGAAAATTAAAAATTAGTTTTAATGTAACCAGTTCTATCACATCACCTATTGATAGTTTTGATAACTTTTCTTATATTTTTTTCTGTTTTTGAATGCTTGTTAAAATTTGGTTGAATGTAATTCACTATAAATTTTAGTTTACTAGGTAATGATTTTTAAAGTAACACACACACATACATACATATATATATGTATATATATATCCCTAAAATTTTGGGGAATAGTTCAATCCTTTTGGATGGTGCTTTCAAGCTTCGAAGGCATTTGTCTTGCTTAATTTTAGCCCAGAGCAAAACAGTTCTGAGTCATGTGTCCTACAAGGTTTTTAAGCAGGCTGTGAGGAGTAAGTACCATTGGTGGGTGTTAGACAGTTTGAGCCCATTATCTCCATGTTTCAGATAATTTCCTCAGATACATGAAGTGATTAGAACCCTACTGAATATCCCTGCTGCACTCTGCAGATGCACCCGTTTTGCTCTGTGTTATCTGCCTCCCTTCACCCTGGTACTTCTGCTACTGCTGATTCCCTTGGTGGCTGCTTCCTTTACCCTTACTCAGGACAACTGCCAGCTTCTCCCTGGGGTCAGCTTCTCTCTGGGTGCTAACACCCTGTCCTGCTGCCATAGCTTCCTCTACCCAGGATGTAAACTGAAGCACACAAATGTGGAATATGACTCACCTTGTTTTTTTCCTCACTACATAGTCTTACAATGTCTTTATTTTGGCATTTTGAATTTGTAAAATATCCTTTCCAATAGGAAACTTAACTTCATCTGTTGTTTTCCAGGGAGGCTCCCTATTGCTTTAATCCTTTCATACTCTTAGGCTTGAGGGAAAAAAATTCTCTGTGTTGATGTATTTCTACCAGTGTTTTTGATCCTTGCTTTGCAGTGTGGTTAAATTTCTTGGAAATAGTTTGTTCCTTTAAGAAATTGCTTTTAGGCTTCTCAGCCATTTTATTGGTGTGTTTCTATTATATTCATAATGAAAGCAAGGGCGGATTAGTTCTTTCCACTAAGCATCAATACAAGGAGAGCTCAACTCTATTAAGTCAAAAATAACCTTGCTTTAATTTCAATTATTATTTTAAAATTGTTTTACAAAGCGAGCCTTGCATGGAAATGTCTTTCTATATAGACTAACAATAAACTTAAATCTTTTTTATTTTATTTAATTAACATTTTTTTACTTATTTTGCATACTGACCACAATTTCCCTCCCTCCTCTCCTTCCATTCCCTCCTCTTCTTCCATTCCCTCCCCCACATCCCACCTACCCTCCTCCCCATCCACTCTCCTAGGGCTTCATTCAGAAAGGGGCAGGCCTCCCAAGGGCTTGAACAAAGCACTTGTTCAAGCTGAGGCAGGGCAGAGCTCCTCCCCCTGCATCAAAGCAAGGCAAGGTAACCCAGCATGGAGTTCCTAAGTACCAGGGACAAGTCCTGATCTCACTGCAAGGAGTCTTACAAAGACCAAACTACACAGCTGTCCCACAGGCGTGCAGAGGGCCTAGGTCGGTCCCATGCAGGCTATCTTAAAGAAATAATTTTAATGGAGTGTTTTTCTTGTTCTCACATTTGTTAATCTGTTATCTGCATCTTCTTAATTATTCAGTGTTTATAATCAAATAATAAAAGGTGGACTAAAGACATCCTTCTTATTTTCTTTGAGCTTTAAATCCTTTATTCCTAGCAATAGTGGAGAGGGTCCCTGAACTGGCCTTCCCCTGTAATCAGATCGATGATTACCCTAATTGTCATCATAGAACCTTCATCCAGTAACTAATGGAAGCAGATGCACTGGGTGGAGCTCCCGGAGTCCAGTCCAAGAGAGGGAGGAGGGATTATATGAGCAAAGGGGCCAAGATCATGAAGGGGAAACCCACAGAGACAGCTGACCCGAGCTAGTTGGAGCTCATTGACTCTGAACTGACAGCTAGGGAACCTGCATGGGATCCAACTAGCCCCTCTGAATGTGGGTGACAGTCGTGTGGCTTGGGCAGTTTGTGGGGCCACTGGCAGTGGGACCAGGAGTTATCCCTAATGCATGAACTGGCTTTTGGGAGCTCATTCTCTGTGGAGGGATTCCTTGATCAGCCTCAATACAGGGGGGAGGGGCTTGGTTCTGCCTCTACTTGATATGCCAGACTTCATTGACTCCCCTTGGGAGGCGCTACACTCTCTGAGGAGTGGATGGGGGGAGAAGTGAGAGGTAAGCAGGAGGACAGGTGGGAAGAGAAAGTGGTTGGTATGTAAATCTAAAAAAAAAAAAATTTAAGTAAAAAAAGATTTAAAATATCAACTGTTTCATTTTGAATGGACAAGATCATTTCTGTGGAGGTTTGATCTGATTGTTTTGTTTTGTTTTTTTAGGCTACTCTGTTCAATTTGAATCATGGTAAATGAAGTGAGATATGAGAAGACAAAATTAGAGAGAGTACAGAGGCAAGAACAAAATAAATCAGTCAAGTGTTGTGCAATGTGCCTGATGAGGAAAAGCTAAAGGATTAAGTGTACATAACCAAGAAAATTGAAAGGAAACTTAATGGCACATTTTGTGTGTATGAGGGAAATTTTATGGGTGGCAGTGAGCAGATATTTTGTTTGTAAATTGAGGGCAGAACTTCAATAGTCTCCTAGCTGATAGCCCTGTCACATGCCTCATTTTCTTCATGCTATGATCTATCAAACACAGGGCTGTAAAAATAGCATTACACGAAGGACATTTTCATCCATCTATGCTATTCAAGAACTTACAAGGACTCTTTCTAAACCACTGCATCAAATCTAAACTTCCAACTCCGTGACTCAAAATCCTGCATCAAGCAGTAATACACTTTTCAAGTCATGGCTCAGTACTTCCCATGACACCCCTTCCACTTCTGCCATAATTCTCCAATATGTAACCTTGACCTCTCTTGTCGCCAAGATTTTTTCCCACTGTTTTCATCCACCGATGTCACCTGATCACTCTTTTCTCCTGACTAGATCCATAATCTTTAAAATTAGATACAAACATTTTTAAAAATTCCTTTTTAACCATCACATATTTTACAACCATTTAGTCATCACCACTTTATATTTTACACTGATATACAGATTTCTACAGTGCAATGGATTCTGTATATTAAACTCAATTTCAAGGGAAACTATGGGCACAGTTACCCACGTGAATACACGTGTGTGTGTGTGTGTGTGTGTGTGTGTGTGTGTGTGTGTGTGTGTGCGTGTGCGTGTGTGTGTGTGTACGATATATTCTCTAGATTTGTGGTGTGGTCAGAAGACCAGTTTTCTAACTATACATTTACCCTGAAAGAGTCTATGCTCCCCAGGTTTATCTCAAACTATGTAGCCTGGCTAGTCATGAGCTCCCCATCTCTCTGCCTCAGCTTCCAGACTGTTGATATTGCAGTCATGCACCACCATGTTGAGCTTCTTAATCAAGGTTGAAACTCATGCTCTCCATTTACTCCGGAATATGGTATCCAATGCCACCCTAATTCCTTTATCCTTAATGATATGTTCACCTTCTTCCTTCCTGGCTTCATCCCCTTTTTCTCCTTCAACAAACCTTTCACGACCTAAACTATAGTTTTTTTTAGTCTTGGCATTGTTTTTATTTGGAGCTAGATAATTTCTTTTGCTTTTGGGAATGTCTTGCTTGTATTATTTAGGAGCATCCCAGACATCTCCCTCTCAGATGCTACAGTACTATCTCCACTGCAAATGCCTGAGGTTTACTTCTGATCTAAAAAAGCATTTTAATTATACCAGATTCCTCATAATTTCCCAAATAACAATGCTAATTTGTGAGTCTGTGATTTATCAGCGTGGCTGCTCCCCCCTTTTATATGTTTCCTGTATATGAATGCTTGAAGGACTTTTATAGCTACTTAGAAAACATGGGCACACTAAATAAAACAACTATAGTAAAGACAAATCGATGTACGTATTAACCACCTTTAGGAAGGACAATCACTCCCTGAGTCAAAGATCTGCTTTTCTCTATGCTATTGTACATTTAGATGTTGCTAATTTCCCACTGGTTTTCATATCCTACTTCCTGACAATTTATTGTATTAAAATCTACTTAATGGAATACAAGCACTATCTATATAATGTAGATCTAAACCAACTTTGTAGCCTCATGCTTAGCTTGTAAGCATTAGGCAGCTACTAATGGAAACGTTCCACTGACTCTCCCAATCAAACAGCATATGTACATATTATCATAAACTTCTAAAATGTTATTTATTTTATATTTTAAAATGTGGGATTTAAGAAATTAAGGTTTTAAAACAAAATTCTTTGAAATAGTTTAAAATTAAAGTTCAAACCTAAATATCTTTTCTAACAAAGAATTCTTATTGGAGACAGAATCTTTTTACTTCTTAACACAGTATTGGAAATAACAGCTTTATTTCAAGACATGTTGTTTGCTTAAATGAATGAGGAAATTGTCTTGCAAGGAGATATAATATCAAAGTGAACCAAATTATGCTAAAAAGTTTCTATATTAATTCACTCAAATAATATCACATGTGTGAATTGCTTTTCTGGTTGCTGTGACAAGAGCAAAGTAAGGAAGAGTTTATTGTGCCTCCCAGTTCAAGGTTGCATCGCAGCATGTCTGGGAATTCACAGCAGCAGGAGCTCACAGCGGCAGCTAGTCACTTGTATTCACAGTCAGGAAGCAGAGCAAGATGATCACTGCAAGCTATCCTTCTCTGTAGGCAGTCCAAGAGACAAGCTCAGGAAATGATGCCATCTACTTTTCAAGTGGGTCTTCCCACCTCGATTCACCCAATCAAGACAATCCTTCAAGGCGTGTCCAGTGTGTAACCTAACACAGCTAACTCCCCATAGGTATGCCAGAAAGCTTGTCTTCTAGATAATTCTAGATCCTTTGCAAGTTAATAATCAACATAGGAATCAACATATCAAGGCCACTTTACTGTCTTTTATGAAAGCAAGGTCATCTTTTGCAGAATTTAATAAACTTCACTTTAGGGTAAAAGACTCTTCCAGTATTTCAGAACTATTTTCAAATTATAAACATTTATGTTACATATTCCATACTAAAATTTGTTATGTATGTTAAGTATATTATATATAACATAATCAATGTTATTATATATATAAATGTTATATAATATGTGTTGTATATTACATATAATATGTGTTATACATTGCATATAACAGTATATGTTATATATTCTATACTACAAATATTCTATACTAAAGATTATTTTCAATTTTGCTACCATTTTTTTTCTTTAAGTTCCTGTGGTAATGGATGTCAAGCTACAAATCCTTTAAAAAAGTAGATATCAAATGGATGAAAGAAGGCAGATAACTGACTGATGATAATGATGATAGAATGATAGATAGATAGATAGATAGATAGATAGATAGATAGATAGATAGATAGATAGAAAGATGGCTGATACTGACTTCATTCTCACATATAAAAATACACTCTGTTCCATTTTTGCATTGGTTAGCTTTTCTATTCACTATGAAACATGAGAAGTACTTGCTTTGGATGACAGCCTGAGGGAAGACAGTACATTGTAGTGATGAAGATGAGGTCACATCAAGGGCTGCTCAAAGATAAGCCAGCAGGAGTGTAAGAAAACTGGTTCACATCTCTGACTGTTGTGCCCAGACCGTGACCCCAGAGAGACCACCGAGGAGGAGCGTACCAGAATGCAAAAGCAAGGTTTATTTCCATTACAAGTTGTGACAGGGAACTCATCTCAAGCACTCACTGGCCGCAGCGCCGTGAGGCAGGGAGGAGTTACTCTTTCTTGGGGAAGTTAGTTTTTATAGGCAAAAACCACAAAATTTCTTAAAGGGAAGGGGGTTAGTACGGGCCCATTCTTGATTGGTCCAGTTTTTCCTAGGCCTGGACTTTGTCTTATTTTAGCTTATCTGTTTGCCCTGTCAGGAGTTTTACAACCCATCTCCAGTGTCTGGTCATGTTATCTCCGGAGAGGGGCATCTCGTGGTTAATCGGTCACCACCAGACATCCTGACTTGGTTATTTTGAAAACACCTGACTTTACCCTCTCCAGGAAAGGGGAACTGACTCAGTTCTGTTTATTTTAAGATATCTCTTCACTCAGCTCTTCTGTGTTTTGGGGGGGACTGTGTCTGGGCCTTTGGTGGGGGTCTTTCACTGACCAACCGGGAAGAAAGACCTCAGGATGGACTGGGGGCCTGTTAATAAACCTCTAGCTCCAAGTGAGTGGCACAAATGTGCCAGCTAGGCCCCACATCCAGAAAGTTCTACAACCTCCACAACAGGGCCACAGATGGGGACCAACTGTTCAAACACATGTCCACAATGGGGGTTATTTCACAAAAATGTGGAGTCGAGCCTCATTTTTTTGCTTCCCCTTAGCCCTGGAAGAGAAGAGTGGCATGAAGCAGAGCTCCAGTCCTTGGTTTTGGGTTCCAGTTAATCTCTGACTATACTAAAGCTCAAACATCCATTGAATAGGTCTGAAGGTTTTATTTTCCAACCTTGACTAGTTAGTACATGTCTGGAAATAGTGAGGAGCTATGAAATAATATTTCATGAGGGGACTATTATCCCTGACTTTTGTTTGTGCTTTATTTCATAAGCATTTTTATTAAATACTGACAATCAAACCACTCAACACATATCTACTCAGAGAAAGTACTCTACTGATGAGTTCCATCTTCAGCACACGGTTATCCTACTTTGTGAGTGTACCTTAGACTCCTAGCAAGCTGGAAACACTGTCTTTTTCTCAGATTAATCTTGTAAATTTTCTTTTCTAGCATTATTTCTGCCCAGCTCAGCAAGCACATCTAGTGCTTTCTATTGACTCTGTGCAATGTCTGACAAATACCAAAATGCATTGCACTAAGCTCCACTAATCAGTCTCTAAAGATGCCCATTTGAAATTTTAAAACAATTATGAATTTACCGAACATCCACATTATGGACACTATTAAGTTAATGTCATAAATGGATAAATTAAATTTTCAACTTAATGTAAAATATTATGCCAGTGTCAGCATATCTTTGGCCACCAGTGCCTTTTTTGTGCTAATAGTTGGAGGCAATCCAAACTCAAAGAGACTCAAATTTGATCTCAGTTCTCTCTATTGATTACTTCTCTTGTTCTCTTTCCTCTTTCCCAGTTTTGCAAATGGCTTACAATACTCTTCCTATATGAAATAAGCAAATACTTATTGTAGCATGAGTCTTAAAAGTTCTTATTAATAAAATCAAACCTGAGGCCAGTTATTGGGGTCAATGCTGGTAGATCAGAGACAGAACAAGCCACAGCTATCTCACCTTGCCAGTTCCTCAGCTGGTCTTGTTTCCTCAGACTGGAAGCCTCTGTGTCCTCATATCCAAATGGCTCTCAGCTGAACTGTTGCTAGAAGACTGAATGCTTACCAGCCAAATACTTAACCAGGCAAATGCTTCTAGTGTCTGGTCCTCACGCCTTATAAACCTTTCTGCTTTTTACCACCACTCCCTGGGATGAAAGGCTGCTTTCTGGGATTAAAGGCGTGGGTCACCATGCCTGGCTGTTTCCAATGTGGCCTTGAACTCACAGAGATCCAGAGGGATTTCTGTCTCTGAAATTCTAGGATTAAAGGCATGAGTGCCACCATTTTCTAGCCTCTGTATCTAGTGGCTGTCTGTTCTCTGACCCCATATAAGTTTATTAAGGTACACAATATTTTGGGGAACACAATACCACCACAACTTATTGCTTCCAATATTCTCAAAACTTTCTAGAGACATATAAAGACATGGCACCTAATCTTAAAGGCCTCTTAGTCTAGGGAGAGAAAAATTTACAACAAAAAATTGATTGCAAAATGGCAAATGCTATCATAAAAAGACAAAACAGAGGCTCAGAGAAATTTCTAGAGATGCAATGACTTGTATTGTGCTTTCTAAAAATAATTAAAATTTTTCATGATAGGTAAATAAGGGAGAGGAGGAGGAGGAGAAAGCAAAACAGCCTAAGCAAAAACCACTCTCTTAAAATAGAAAGTCTCTTTTGAAAAATGATAAGAGAAAAAAAATGACAAGCTACTCTCACAAGCCTCCCATGGCAACCCACCCCATACCCTAAAAGGAAGTCTGTTGACGAAAGCCTCAAGCTTCCTCTCTAACAGCAAAGCCATCTGGGTGATCTTTATGGCCTAGACCATGTGCTAACATTCAGGTAAACAAGAGGTGAAGCTTTTTGTACAGTATACACAGTCATTTGGAATTCTACATGCATATATCAAACACACAGAGACATATACATACATACACACATACATGCATACATACATAAGATTAAAAAATTTATTATTCAACAGATGAAGATCTACCTGCTGTGGCCGAGGTTGGAGCTATGGTTTGATGCTTTGCCATTGTACTACCATTTGTCTAAATAAAAATATCATCACCCCTTGTGATTTCCCAGAAGCAAACCCACTCTACCTAATCTATAGGATAAGAAAGAAGAGAATAAGAACATTACTTTTTCAAATGTAAGCAGATAGAAAAAGACTCCTGAGATGTCTTTATATAGATGAGAATTGCTTCTTGTAGAACTACAAATATAATGATGTTTTACATCTTAAGACTATTCAGGGGACTGGAACATACAATTAATGGTTGTTTTATTTCCCCATATATTCTATTATAAACCTCAACATGAGGTGTCAGTTTAGGGAACATTTAAAATCAGACGACTGTTGTGTGGCTTAGAAAGATTGGCATGAAAATAAATTTTAAGATTGAATACTCCTCAACTGCAATTTTTATAGCAAGATCCAGGTGAGAAAGGAAAAATCACAAATCTGTCATGAAGATATCAGATTCTAGTCACCTGAATCCACAGATATTTAGCAAAATAAAAAATGGGATGATTGGAGATAACTTGCACCAGATAGTATGCGGAGCATCTGCAGCATAAGCAGTGATGGATTCCTTCCCAGAGCCCTCAGCTCACATCTAAACAAGCTGTGAAAACTAACTTCTTGAGGGTTAGAGGAGGAAGTGTCTGGTGCATTATTTTACTCATTGATGTAACAATATACCCCGATGAAAGTAACTTAAGGAAGCTTTTTGTTGTTGTTGAACTGACTTTTTATTGAAAATAGGATATTTACTCATACAATATATCCTGATTATGGTTTCTCCTCCCTCTACTACTCCCTTCTCCTACCTGGATCCACTCCCTTTTGGTTTGTCATTAGAAAAGAACAGATTTCTAAGAGATAACAACCAAACATGACAAAAGAAAATATAACAAGATGAAGCAAAAGCTATTATATCAAGTTGAACATGGCAACCCAAGAGGAGTAAAAGAGCCCAAGAGAAGGCACAAGAATGAGAGACCCACTTGTTCTCCACACTCAGGAGTTTCATAAAAATGCTGAACTGGAAGTTATAATATATATGCAGAGGACCTGGTGCAGAAGTAAGCAGGCCCTGTGCAGTCTCTATGCTTGCTACTTCACGTTCTTGTGTGCATATGAGCTTTGCTCAGTTGATTTAGGGGGCCTTGTTCTCCTGGTATCCTCCATCCTCTCTGGGTCTTATACTCTTTCTACCTCCTCTTCCACAGGGTTCCCTGAGCTAAGTTGATAGATACATGCCATTTAGAGCAGAATATTCTAAGATCTCTCTCTTTGTCTTCCAGTAATGTCTGGATGTGGAGCTCTTGTTGAAGTAACCAACCAATGCCTAATTTGACTTAAGGATCACTCCATGAGAGGAAACTTATACCCGACACTGCTTAGGTGACCAAAAACCAGAAACTTAACAGCTCAGAGCCCTATGGTAAAACCAAACATTGTTGCTCTTGAGAGAGAGAGAGAGAGAGAGAGAGAGAGAGAGAGAGAGAGAGAGAGAGAGAGAGAGAGAATGATTCCTAATGCTATTCAGCTGTACTTATAGATGAGTACTTTATTCAGTCATTATCAGAGAAGCTTCTGCCTGCAGCAGATAGGAAGGTTTATTTCTACTCACAGGTTGAGGGCACAGTCTTTCCTGATGGTGCAGTGATGGTGGCAGAAGCTTGAGATAGCTGATCACACTGCATCCAGTCAGAAAACAGAGGGAAATGCATATTGATACTTAGAACCCTTCACCCTTGATATATGGTCCAGGACTCTAGGCCAGAGAATGTTGCTGACTGCCCACATTTAGGGTGCATTTTCCCACCTCCTAATTAACCTATTTAAATAATTCATCACAGGACAAGCTCCAAGGCTAACACAATATAGTCAATCCCTTACAGTCCCAGAGGTGCTTATAAGGTTCTAGATAAAAACAATTATTAACCATTATAGATCCACAGATGATCATAAAGAGAAGAGAAAGAATTAAACAAATAGAACCTTTTCTTCAATGATTTAATGCTGTAAGAAAAAGGTTGTGGGCTCATGGACTACATAAACCAAAGACACACCAACAGAGGCGATGTTGTATCCTCTTTGGATCAGTGATTCAAAGTAATTAGCTTTAAAAGATAGTTATGTGGTTATTATTGTATGTATTTATTTGTTTGGGCTTCTTTGAACCAAGTTGTTGTGTAGCCCAGACTAGCTTTTAACCTGCAGCAGACTCCCCCTGCCTCTGTTTCCCTGGCTCTGCTATTACAGACATTCATCATCATTGCAAGCTATGATATTTATGGTTAAATGGGAAAGAAGGGCTGGAGAGATGGCTCAAAGGTTTAGAGTGCACACTGCTCTTCCAGAGGTTATGAGTTCAGTTCCCAGTACCAGATCAAGCAGCCCACAAGTGTCTTAACCTCAGTTCCAGGAGATCGAATGCCCAATTCTGCCCTCCACAGGCACTCACACGTCACACACACACACACACACACACACACATACACACACACACACACACACACACACACACACACACACACAGAGAAGACATTAGATAATATTAAATAAGTTTTGTTAATTTTCTTGGGATCAATAATAATATAATTTGGTACTACATTTATGAAAACAACATTTCATTTTAGAGTTGACATAAAAATATTTGGTTTTGAAAAAAAGTCATATTGCAAATACTTTAACTCAACTAATTAACTAATTTGGTAGAGGTAAATGATAAAGTGTTAGTGCTTGTCAAATCTATGTAATGGGTGTGTGTAAATCATGTTATTGTCATACTTTTTACTATTTGAATTTTTTAAATAAAAATAATTATTTAAAAATGTATGTAATATGAAGTAGACTAACTTTGATGATGTTTTCTGAGTATTTTATAGAGTTCACATTTTTTCCTAGAGAGATCAGTGGCATCCATAGGGTTCTTTTTATAGAAAATGTTTGTGAGATACCTAGAAACTTATAATTTCCAATGAAACTTAAAAGTCATATACAATGAATTTGACCTTAACTTTGTTTGTTATTCATTTTTTTCTGATACTTAACCAAAATATTTATAATGCCAACACAGAAAAATCAGTCTTATTAACTTCCTAAATTTTTAAATTTTTATATGCTCAAAATAGATCCCCTCATTCTATGTACCAAAGCCACCTGATTCTCAATTTGACCATCTAGAAAATAAAAATACTAATACGTTCCTCATGATCTGGTGAGGAATAAATAAGCCAATACATAAAATGTGTTAGAGCTGAGTGATAGCGAATGAACACATGGAGCTGAATAGAGGAGTTTCTGACATATACTATAACAATAAAACAAGCCATTCTAGTGTGTTTGCTAAATCATGCTTCCTGCTTCAGAATGCTGCCAGTCCTATATTAGCAGCAGTTATCCCTGGAAAAAATCACAGCAAATTTATTACATATGTGATATGAGTTGTTCTTATAGAAGTAAAACTAGCCATAGCAGTGAGTGTTTGCTCTCCAGGCACTCAAGCTACCAACACAAAAGAGTTGTAGTGAGTTGAAAACCAGCCTGAAACACACAGCTAGTATAGGTTATGGGAGCCCACAGAAGCTTCCTAGTGAGACCTTACTCAGGGTCAGAAAATCTGAGCTTGCTTTACCAAGCAGGGCTGCATAAGAAAATGATTTGACCACAGATGTGTTTACCAGGAAGGGTCTACATTTGGCTGTATGGTATGTATGTATGTATGGTATAAAAATCTTGCAAGAGGGAGGCCTTTTTCCTCTCTCCTTATTAAATAAAGGGCATATTATAAAAAGACCTTTTTAATAAACCTCTGGGTGGCTGGGTATTTACCCAGGTTTCCCCAAAGCCATCCTGTGTCTCTGTCTTTCTCCTCATCGTCTAAGTCTATCTTTTTACCTAATATTTCCTCATTCCTCTCTCCTCCACCCAAGAACCCTTTGAAAGGTGAGAGCAGGTCAGAGCTGGACTCTCACAGATGCCCACAATAAGACCAGCCAGGTCTACAGAGCAAGACCTTTTCTAAAAACAAATACAATACAATGATAGAATTAAAATCCCAAATTCTTCCTATAATTATAGGAAATTATGTGTATGGATACATGTCAGTGGTAGAATTATTCTACGCCAGAGAATCATGACATTTTCCTTCTGATGGGGACCGTGTAAAATACAAATTATAAAGTGGTCAAGAGGTTTCAGAACTGAGAGAAGAAAACCGTCTTACAGCTTTAAATGATAGTTTTAAGAAGTTTGAGTAAAAAATGGTCACAGGTTCCCCTTGTCCATGAGTTTCTCTTCCACTATTTCAGTTAACTGCCCTTAACCCTCCTCCAAAAAAAAGTTCAATGGGAATTCTGTAAATAAACAGTGCATTTCGTTTACAGTGCACACTTCACTGAGCTTTGTGAGAGAACCTTGTCTCTGGCTTCTCCCTTCCCCACTTAGCCCAGCCTTACTTCACCCGGTTTAATCCACCACTCAGGAGTTATTTTGGTTAACAGGCTGTCAAAATGTTGCAGAATATTGCAGTGCCTGCATATAAACAATCTTTATTTATTTAACAATACCCCCAAACAGGAATGGTATGACTAGAAATTCAGATGTGTCAAAGAAAAGCCATAAAGGACCTGTTTCAACTTATATAGCAAAAGTCACTCTTTTGGTAAGATAAGAAATTCTGTTGTTGCATTTGCTAAGGTGTGTGAAAACTTATGCTTGTTAATATCTTGCTGTGACTAATTTATAAATTAAACTTTATAATAGTCGTGCAACTACCAGGGGAAAAACAAAATTTTTGAGTTCAATGCCATTCATTTATGTTTTCAGATGCCCACGGGGTGGGGGGACTTGGGTTATTCAGTTGCGGGGAGGCTTGTGTTATTGAGTGAGGTGTAAGTAAGCCAGAACTAGTGTTTAGTTTGTTCAGAGCTGTGGGATTGCTTCTCATGTACATTCTTAAGAAGCAGCAGAGCCCAAGAAATCTCTAAACTATCCCTTCTGAGGAAAATAACACGCTGCCGAAAAGTCTCAATTTGCAAAAACATTAAGATTTCAGAAACAGATTACCTAATTAAACAGGCTATGCAGGGAGATCAGGTGGCAACCCTCCTTAATTGATTTTTAACAATTCTGTAACTATAGTGCTACCATTTGTGCAACTGTAATTAAAGGCCCAGTGTTTTAATTTACACTTTTCATTTTCAGACCTGTTCATAGACGCGTGCTGCAGGCTGGAGCCCATGGTGCGGGGTTTTATTAATAATGATTGTGCTGTAGGACTGTGATAGAATTTATGTTTTCCCCCACAGAGTTGTCAGTGTTCCACTTCATGGGAGCTCTGGTAGCTGCAATCTTACTGCCTAACAGATGACAATGGCTGAAACAGAGTGAGTGGAAGCTAAGCAAACGGAACCAACGTAGCTGTCTGATTCGATTGTGCAATTGATGAGAACATAACAAATAATTAGCCCTGCTATGCACAGCTTATTAAGACAACCTTGGGGAAAAACACATAGGAAAAGAAATCCAAAGTTGTGCTTCATTTGTTCCCTGCTAAAAATAGAAAAATTGTGACAGACTTGAAATAGGATATTTATTCACCCAAAATATTTATGTTGTGTCACAGAAGAAACAATAAACTACATTGTATAGTACAACCAGAATACAGTGTACCACTGAAACTATGGCATACTACTAATGAACAGTCTGGAGTAATAAAATAATAGATGTCAGGTAATCTTATGTACAAGAAAATTGATAATGTTGTATTTGTTCTGTCCCAGTGGTAGCTATCTTCAGTATTTAATTGTCTCTTCCTAAGAAATAGAACATGCCTAAAATAATAGTAAAATTCTGATGAATGTAAGTTAGGCTGGGAAAATTCTGAAGGCAGTTTGGTGTTTAATAATGCTTATTATGTTTATCATGAAGGCCTAGTGTCAGCCACACTGTAATGCCCAAATACACAGTCCATAGTACCTCCTGAATTTTCAGAAAATTCAGAAGGGAAATCCCCAACACACTCTTAGTTTGAGTCACCATCTAAAAGGTTTACATACTCCCTGAAGCTTTTGTACCCATGGTTATAGTTTATTACAAGAAAATGATTCACATTAAAATCCACCAAAGGAAGAGACACATAAAGCAGAGTCGAGGAGGGTCCAGCTATTCACTCTTACCCACAGTTAGTCAAGACGCATTAATTTTCCAGCAATAACATATAATTGTTCAGTGGGTAAGAGCATTGTGTGGCTGTGGTCCCAGTGCTGCCAATGTAGATGTAGGAGAATAGCTGAGGCTTGTTTTTCATTAGCTTAGCTGAAAAATAGCAAGCTCCAAGGTCATTGAGAAAACATATCTCAAGAGAGTAAGGTGGAAGACTTAGATCAGAGTAGGGCACCTGATGTCCTCTGACCTCCACAAATACATGGACCTGCATATACACATGTACACACACAGCCATATACCATACCAATACACACCATAGAAAGACAAAAACAAAAAAAATAAATAAAAAATATAACTCCCACACTAAGTTGCATTGCTAGTCATTTTGAAATAGACAGCTCATTACAAGGTTTGAATGTGGTTAGCCCCATCCAAAGATCCATTTTGAATGACTTTACCCTACAAATATATTCCCATTAACTGTGACATAGGGTACATCCCAGAAGTGCAAGGCAAAGGGCAGATGATTCTTTGATCAGGGGTAAATTTACATAATGAACACTAATAAAATTTTATATCTAAATGTTGAAAATGATGACCTAAATGTACTATGATAGCCCTAAAATTACCCATGTGATTTTTTAAGGCAGTATAACCATTCACTATTAAATTTTATTTTATAAAAGTCAATGAGTATTGTATTGTTACTATCTGAAGTATAAGACTTCTGCATTTGGAACTTCTAAAGAATTTTAATATTGTTATTTATAGTTAATCAACTTTGTTTATGGGTTCATGCATACTATGAGATATGTTCTGATTCATTAACACAGCTTTCATTACAACCCCTTATTATTTTCTTCTGCCTTCTCTACTTCAAATATAATTGTACTAATTGTTGAATCTTTCTATGTTCAATCCAGTGACTTTTCAGTTAATTTATTCAGTTCAGTCTCATTTCAGTTCAAAACTATCCCTGAGAAGTTAATTTGATCTGATAGCAATTTAGTAAATGCCCATCAAATGAAACTGAGTGGAATATGTTAGGAATACTGGTTACTAAATCTGATCCATTATAATACATACTTACTAATATTTCCTCTTCTAAGGAATGCAGAAAAAGCTTAACAGTTTTAAAACATAAGATTATCCAGAGTGCCTTATAAATGAAATACAAGGCAATTTATTTCATAAATAGTTGCTCAATAAACAAAAGTAGATATTATTGTAGAAAAGATGTTTCATTTATAACATATTTGTCCAGATGGGAAACACTCTTTAACAAAGAACCCAGTAATAAGAGAGTGTAAACTGCCAATCAAGCAAATTACCTTAATGACAATGATCATTAGGAAGGAAATACTTTAAATGAACAGTCAACTGCTGGGTGATGGGGCCAGAGCAGAGCTTCTCAATTCACTGTGGTTAAAATGCACAGCTGTGTCTTTGGAGGGCTGCAGGGGCTTTGTTTCTGCACCAGAATGAATGTTCTTTAATGTAACATAAATGTTAATGGTCTTATTAATAAAAAACAAACCAGGAGCCAAATATTGGGGTGAATTCTGAAAGGTCAGAGAAGCAGAAGAAGCCACAGCCAACCTTACCTTGCCAACTCCTCAGCTGATCTTGTTTCCTAAGGCTGAAAGTCTCCAAATCCTCACTGGAATGGATCTCAGATGAACTGCTGCTAAAAAGCCTAAAAGCTTAAAAAAGCCTCTAGTTCCTGGTCCTCACGCCTTATATATCTTTCTGCTTCCTGCCATCACTTTCTGGGATTAAAGGCATGTGTCTTTCCCAAACAAGACATGAGGTCTCAAGTGCTGGGATTAAAGATGTGTGTCATCATGCCTGGCTGTTTCCAGTGTAGCTTTGAACTCACAGAGATCAGGGTGGATCTCTGCCTCTGGAATGCTAGGATTAAAGGCATGTGCTACCACTGCCTAACCTCTATGTTTAACATAGTGGCTGTTCTGTTCTCTGACCCTCAGAAAAGTTTGTTGGGGTGCACGATATATTAACCATACTTTAAAATGCATCTTCTAAGTGACTACCCACTTGCATTGTGCTTCTTCTTTCTCAGCACCCCGGTAACTAAACCAGGGGTAATACCAGTTGGTGAGAGGTGCGATGTCACATGATAACAATTTATGCAACAAACCATGGACTATGTGTAGATTATTTGTTTCAGTATTCTCATTAGCCTCAAAGACAGAGGTCGGTATGACTATATTTTGTTTGCAGATTGGCCAAAGAGCTAAATAGTGTTGAAGAGCTTGCTTCCAGGTTCAGACGCTAACCTGACAGGTAAAGAATTCAATCCTCACTGTATATTATTCCAAAGACTGTGTTCCTGAATCATAGTATCAAGTTTCCATTTCAATGTCTTTTACTTAATGCTAACTAGGATTAAGACTCTCAAATGCAACTACCTTAAACATCCAATCTGCCACTACTAGCTGTATAGTCTTTGTTCAGCCTTCCTCAAAGGTGAAGCAGGTATAAGAATCGATTTTGTAGCTTTTCATATGGATTAAAGAAGAAATTTAATATAATTTACTTAACATTGTGGTTGATATTAGGTTGTGAACAGCTGAACATCTTCTCAATGAACCAAGTATAAAAAAGTCATCACTAGGATTGATCGAAAATATGATGCCAGCAACCTGATGTAGCTGACTGGACATGGTTCAGGCCTGCGATGATGTACCACTCAACTGTATTTATGCAGGTAACAAGTAAGCTGAGAGCTATGATAAAACCAGCTCTAAAAATAAATCTAGCTATCAAAAATGAAGATGGAATTGACCAAAGACATGAGATGAATTTTGCAACTTCCAGTTGCATGTTTAATGGGAATTCTGAACACAGAAAGCTCAAGATCCACTTCAGTTCATAACTCACCAAATCACTAATGTCCATTACATTAGTGACTACTTAGCAATATCTAATTATTATGACAAAAATGGCTACAACTTGTTAAAGTTAATGATGCTGTCAATAGTGCTGATACTATTATATGACTAATTCAAGGAATTCATTCGTGTCTTACTAAGTGAAGTCAATTTCTTTCAGTTGTTTGGATTAAGAAACAGACACTGGGTTTAAGTGGCTTGGCCAAGGGCCCACCCTCTGTCAAAACCAGAGAAATCTGAGCTGTTGCTTCTGCCAAAGTAATTACCAGCTTCATATTAAGAGGGGCCAGGAAAAGTGTACAATAGAAATTGTAAGCTAATGCCTACTTAGCATAAGTAGCCATTCCACTATTTAAACACAAAAAAAAATTTAAAAAATGACCTTTAAGCCCCTTCCAAATAAATTTAATTCTGAGTTGAGACACCATTTAATCTTTAAAATTGAGAAAGAAAAGGCTTGAGTTATGTTACAAAAGTTCAGGATAACAATAGCATTGACAATTTCCAGGAGTGTTAGAGTGTGTGCAAATGACCAAGTCAGCTATATTTAGAGTTAGGTAGAGGAATCTGGAGGATGTACATATACATATGTGTGTGTATGTATGTATGCTAAATGCTTTAAAACATGATATGTCTGAAGCCTAGAGGATATGATATGGCTAATGGGTAGATTGCTTGCTTTGAAAAAAAATTAGCTTTGCCTTCAGAGTTATATGCATGACAGTGATTATAAAAACAATTTAAAATTTTTTCATCTCTCAATCCTATTATAGCTCTAAAAGAGATTGAGAATTCTAAAGATCCTATTTCTTTCATTAAGATTACTCATGAAAAGAAGGAAACTAAAAATTAAAGCTTTTATTAATTTTTTTCTAAAATAACAATCATAAACACTGGCTTTGTAATTGTTTATATGTTATATAATGGTATACATGGTAAGATGAATATTGCATCTCAATAAAGATAAGTATTTTCCCGTAATTGTTAGCCAAGAGAGTGGTTGAAATGGACACTTTGGTGCATTTTTTTAAGCCTGGGCCTAAGGAAGACTGCTGGATTTTCCTATGGATTTCTGTAATCAAGGTGCTGCCACGTGCTCCTTATAGTGAAGTATGTGAAAAATGCAGCTCATAGATATGCATGTGAGATATGTATGATATGTGAGAAAAGAGGACAGACACTATTTAGACTTCCTGAGTAACCAGGTATTTTTTCTTGATATTACACCAAAACTTGCCAAGTGTCATTTATTGAAGTATCATAACAAAGACAACCTAAATATGTCACGGAACAATGTTACATCCTGCTACATTGTACTCTGTTTCAATAAGTGTCGTAAGTTTTCCTTTGAGTGGGTTTTAGCTTTGCAGGGTTTTCTAACACTGAAGCATAAACAAATGAAGCAATCTCCAGTACTGCCCACTGGCCACTCGTTAATACTGCCAGGGCATGGCAGAAGAGAAGGGAACTGAAATAGAACTGGTAGACTACAAGGGACCACATGCTTATAGGACAGCATACTGGGGAAGAGACTATCATACCAAAATATGGCATTAACTACTTAATGTATATGACCATCGAATATGATCAGTAGGAGGAATACCATTCTACTTGGTGATAATGCTGATGTTCTGGAAATTTTTGAACAGAAACATGCCATAATATTCTATTCTGCTCTAGACTGATCATAGAAAATATTGGCTAAGTCAAAATGAATCCACTTTCCTATACACTTGTTACACACTCACACATGTGCATTTTTCTTTGCATGTGCAGAAAAAAATGAGCCTAACGTGTTTCTATTTTCTGCTTTAAAACACACTTGAATTTTGCTTTTCAAAAAAAAAAACCTGTACATATATTATTCTTAAATTTTGCCACAGAAATAATACATGTGTGTTTACCCAGGCTATATATGTATCTGTATCTACCCTACTTATATTTTAAGAAAATGAGCATCTGCTTCTAAAAGTGTCTTTGTTAGCATCACAACCACCTCACTGCACATCGAATTTTCCATTTTCCTTTGTATTTCATTTTGAATTGATGTTTTTTCACAGACTTGTCACTGCAACTGCATTTCAAGCTTCCACTTGTGTCTCTTAGCCATTGAAAGCCTTCTTCAATTCAGCTCTTTGTCCTATTCAATAATAGGGTTTAAATTTTTACGTAATCTTAGCCTTTAGTAATAATAAAAAAAATTGCATGTCCATTCTCAGTGATCAATGCCCTAAAAATAGATTCAATTTTGTTTAAGAATGCCAGTTTCCTTAGCAATGACTGGAATTAAAAATCAAAATCTTGACACAAGGGAGCATAGCCCCTGTGAGGGTAGGTAGGACACAGAGGTACCTGTCTCTGGAGTTTTCAACAATAGGAGTTAGAAAAGTTGTGTCTTTTCATAATCTTGAGTTCATGCAAATTTTCCAGAACTAAAGCAATATACCAACTGTATCTTGTTTTTCTGTGACATATTATTTTATCACCACTGAAGCTACTACCATAACAAATCTATAAAGTCCAATCTTAACCTGAAAAATGAAGAAAACCCCAGTTGATTCAGTCGGTCACACTGAAGCTCTGTCCACGAGTAACTGTGCAGTGGATGGCTGGTGCTGTCTTCAAAGGCATCCTGTGCTAAATGCTGGAGCCTCTGAAGATAGCAAACATCAGTCATGATGTTATGCTACACGTTTTTCAAATAAGTATTTCACTACTTTTATTTTTTATGTACAACTTTTGGGCTAGAGATTTTGTTTAACAGATAAAGCCCTTATCTGAACCCTGGCCTGAGAGCCAGAGTCCAGGTCCCCAGGCTCCATGTAAATGCCAGGAAGAAACAGCAGCTCAAATGTAACCCTAGCACCCTGGAGGCCAGCACAGGGGATAGGTTGGGCAAGCTGGCTACCGAAATTTGCAAGAATAGGCAAGCCCTGTGTTCAGGAGAGATCTGCACTCGGGAGGCAGAACCAGGAGGATCTCAGTGAGTTCCAGGCCAGCCTGTTCTACAGAGTGAGATTCAGGACAGGCACCAAAACTACCCAGAGAAACCCTGTCTCAAAAAAAAAAAAAAAAAAAAAAAAAGGTAGGGATAAACTGAGAAAGACACCCATTGTCAATTCTGGAGCCCCCACACACATGTGAACACAAATATAAATGCACACCACACACACAAACACATGATAATTTACATGTCTTTATTTCCAATGAGCTACACATGGACTGACTAAAGTATGAGGAGCTATCAGACCAAACGCGGAAACAGTGGAAAACAGCATTTGTCATCAATATCATGTCCAATTTCCACCCCAGCAAACACTTTGTTCAATACACTTTGCAGGGCATAACTCACATGCAATCAAATGAACACATTTTAAGTGTATAATTCTGACAAATATAACAATATGTTACAATTGTCAGGAGACTGTGAAGAAAATGCCACAGGGGATTGTAAGTTCCTGTCAGAACTTCCCAGTTACCTCCATTGTCATGTACATGCAGTCACATGATTCTTAAAATGACGTGGCTTTTCAGTCACTTGGGAAGATCTAGTGTATCCTTCTCCCATAAGTCTGTGTTAGAATACAGAAGCACCCAGGGATGAGTGTTGTCTGAATATATAATTCCAGGTCTTCAGTTTATTCTTGGACTATAATATCTATAATCGCTATAATTCAAAATAAATGCATAACAATAGGTGCTTTCTTCTGTGACATTTGTGCATTATCACAACTGTATTTAGTTAAAATAATAGGCATCTATAAAGGGCTCTTTTGGGTACAGTTTTTCTTAACAAGGAAGAATTTTCCCCACACATAACTGCTGCTTACTTAGAAGATGACTTTCGTTTCTGGAATTCTAATTCTTCCTGGTTACAGCCTCCTATCTAAACACATATTTCAAGTAGCAGTACACTATAGCTCACGTGTGTTCAAAAACTACACAGGTGATGAGAACCAGACCCATTCCTGAAGAAGGGCACTGTCTATGACTTCTTTCTTATTACGACTTTTATCTGCATAAGACCTAATCTCATTTTTACAATAATGATTCTGAATTTTTTAAAAAAACAATCAATGATTTTAGTATCAGACTCAAAATGGATTGTGTTACATAAATATCCAAGGAGCATGGATCTTGTCACTGGAGCCTGGAGCATGTCATGTGAAGTCACAAGTTTTCATTATCTTAACCATAGGATGTATAATAAACAGATGATCCATGGTATTGTTTTTATTTTTTGGTGGTTATTTTAGAAATAACACAAACCATATAAGAAGCTCATATTTCTCCATAAGATCAATAGAAAATAGGCTCTACATTAAGATAATAAGAAGCAGACATTCAAATACAATTTCCACTGATTTTTTCCCAAAGCCATTAGCAGAAATAATAAAGTTGAAAGTATAATGCTCGTGTGCCATAAAGCTTTGTTAAAGATACAGACGAAATCTTTACATCTCTTTCTTGAGAGCTAAAATGAAGCTACCTTATTTTAATACTATAATTTCCTCACAATAAGTCAGTTATAATTTAAATCAAGTGCATTAGGTAACCCTATGACTGCATTTAGAAAAGTCAGTTTTCAATCCATATTATTGATAATGAAAAAAAATTGGAAAGCATAAGCTATCTCCTCTTGTACACAAAAATTGTACAAAAAAAGTCTTGTACATAAGAAAAATGAGAGACCAGATTGTGTCCTGAATCTTTGTAAAATTGAAAAGAGACAACTGTACACAAGAGGGCAAAGGTTTTTTTCCTCATAATCTTTGAAATAGACATTTAAGTTCACATAAATAAAAGTAAGCTATTTTTTAAGGCAGACAACTAGATAGCAAATAACAAGCAGAAAGAGAGTGCTAAAAGACAGAAATTTTATATTTGTATTACATAAATGCAAGTTCATAAGTTAAAAAATGTTTTGTTTTGTTTTGTTTTGTTTTTTTTAACAAAAGTGATCCGTGTTTAGCACTAAATAGACAACACAAATTCACCAAGCCCTTTTCACTAAATATTAAGATGCTTCAAATAGACAATGCAGCCGCCAAGCCAAAGACCTTAAGCAGGGCCCAGTCTAGGCTCCCTATTTAAACTTTTATCTTACAGAAAAGCAAAGCAGAACAGCGTTATTCTGGAAAGGACTTTCAATCATAGTGGCCTCAGGTACAGGCCTGAGAGCCACACTGAAAAGCACAGTTGCTTTCTGTGCGGTGCGGCAGTTTCTTTGTTATAGAGTTGAGGTATCACGGGCTTTTTCCTGTCCAGTTTGGCATATTTGTTAGTAAAGTCCTTGTTCAGCTCACATTTGGACAGTCATGTTAGTGAGACTTCTGTGTATAGCTTCTGATCTTATGAGAAGACACAGTCTCACAGCAAACTCCTTGATCCTCTGGCTCTTATAATCCCTGAGCAGGAGAAGTCAGCTTTCCACCCTGGCAGAGGCAGCCTCTCTCCTTGACTCCTCCTTCCCAAACATATCTCTTATTTATTTATTTATTTTATTAAGAAAAAATTTTTATTCATTTTACATACCAAACAAAGATCCCCCTTTTCACTCCTCCCTCCCCCTTCAGCCTCCCCCTCAGTCCACCCACCCCCTGTTCCCTCCCACAAGAAGGTAAGGCCTCCCACTGGGAGTCAGCAGAGCCTGGTACATTTAGGAGAGGCAAGCCCAAGCTGCCGCCTTGGCGGGTTATAATGTAGGAGTATATAGTTATATACAAAAACACATTTGCATGCACTAATGATCAATGAAAAGGAAGCTACAAATTAGGAGAGCCGGGAGTGGTATATGGCAGGACTTAGAGGGAAGAAAGAAAGGGAGAAATGTGTGATTAAATTACAGTCTCAAAACTAAACTAAACAAGAAAGAGAAAAAACAGAGGGAGAGGGAGGGAGCGGGAGGGAGGGAGGGAGGGAGGGAGGGAGGGAGGGAGGACAGAGGAAATTTCGAAAAGAAATTGCTGCACCGCACAGAAAGCAACTGTGCTTTTCAGTGTGGCTCTCAGGCCTGTACATGAGGCAACTATGATTGAAAGTTGTTTCCAGAATAACGCTGTTCTGCTTTGCTTTCTCCATAAGGTAAAAGCTTCAATAGGGAGCTAAACTGGGCCCCACTTCAGGGAAAATTTCAAAATAATGCATATAGACAGTAATACTTAGGATGGTACCAAACACAATTTGGTTTTTACATTATAAAAATGTATTAGTCACTATCCAATGCTAAATCGTATTTTTGCACTGTTTACACTCTGCCACTGTCAGGAGAGGGAAATTTTTCACTCTGCGTGTGGGATGAACAAGACAGCATTGAGTACTACTGACGCTAATAATTGCATTCTTTTCATGAAATCTGGCTAAGGCTATGTTATTCATTTGTCTCCACAGTATCAACATATCTCTCACCATAGAATGAAGGACTTTGTTCTAAGCAAATGTAAGGGTAATTTAGAACACTGTATATAAAAATTTTAAAATAGCTTGTAGTTGGGACCCCAACATCTTCAAAAATATGAAGTTCAGGTCAAGTGAATGAGATAAAATAAAAATATGTCTTTGTCTTCTAATAGAATTTGAAGTGACTTGTACTAGTGTGTATGTTTCATGGGAAATGTTTCTAAATATAAAATATTTATTTTACACACATGACTAACTTTTAAATGGGCCTGAGTAACTTTTCATGAACCACTTGTGCTCTAGTTAATTTTATCAACATAAACACCTTAATTACAGAATTCAAGTTTCCTAATGCCACTTGGCAACTTAAGTCTTAGTCTAATTATTTTTAGTAATCACATATGATTTTGTTTGTAAGAAATTAACCAAGAGTGTTTTTGCCCTTTCCTTTTAGCCTGATTTGGGCACACTCATTAAACAAAATCTATATTAATTAGGGTTCTCTTGAGGAACAGAATTTGTAGAATGAATCAGATAGATAGATAGATAGATAGATAGATAGATAGATAGATAGATAGATGATAGTAGATTATAGAGAAAGTAGCTTGATTAGAGGGGTTTACAGGCTGTGATACAGCTAGTCCAACAGTAAGTACAAGAATCCAGTAATTGTTCAGTCCTCAAGTCTGGATATCTCAGCTGGTCTTCATTGTATACCAAAATCATGAAGAAGTAGGCCCTAATGCCAGGAAGGGATGGACTTGCTAGCAAGCAAGCCAGCAGAATGAGATCTCCCTCTAATGTGTCCTTTATACTGACTGCTGCCGAAGAGTGTGGCCCAGATTAAAGGCGGATCTTCTTACCTCAAAAAATCTAGACTAAAAATGGGTCTTCCCATTTCAAATTATTGAATTAAAAAAATACCTCAGTATTGTACCCAGCTATTTGGGTCTTAATAAACTCATGATGTTGTCCAGTTGACAATCAAGAATGTCCATCACAATCTCCAAACAAAACTGGGCCAAAATGTCAGTGGAAACATCAGAATTGAGTTTAAAACAGAGAAAAGAGAAAGATTACTAAAACATAAATAAGGTGACAAACTCAGGTGTACCTAATTCTGTCCAATAACAAAAATGAATTTAGTAATATATTTGATTTGTGAAAAACTTGGAAGTTACAAAGTTAAGAAGATAATAATGAGCAACATATTCGATAACACCACATTAAAACATACATCCAGTAAAATATTATACTGCAAGTTATTAAAATGTACCCTTTTCTTCTCACAGAGGATTTTACATAAATATCTTAACTTTGGATTTTAACAATCCAGCTGCAAACAGGTTTGTCAGTGTTTTAATCAAAATCATAAGAGTTATTAAAATAACACACTTTTAAGCTACCTTTGTTTCCTTTTATTTTCCAATTAATTGTAAGTCACCATGTGGCTGCTAAGAATCAACTCAAGAGCAGAGAGGCTCTTAACCACTAAATCATCTCTCTATCCCATAATTAAATGTAAAACCATATCCAGTTATATGACATTATATACCACTTCTTTCAATAATAATTTTGTTTTTGGCTTCAGGTTGAGAACTACTGTGCTGGGAACAGAATCCCTCATTTTTTGCTTTGCAATTGATTTTATTTTAAGGCAGGATTTTCCTGAGTATCTCAGGACTACCTAAAATTACCTGTTGTAGTCTAAACTGTCCTCAAACTCACAGTTATCTTTCTCAATTTCACAAATGCTAAGATTACAGACAAACACCAGTGCCCAGTTAATTTTTTATTAATTGAAAGTTTAATCTAAAAATCACGGACTACAAAATGTTCTTGATTTCCCTGGAATATAGTCATCTTGGTTTGCAAGCTACTCAACTGTATCCTTTGAGCTTTATGATATATTACACCTAGAATTTCTAAAATAACGACTAATATTTAATTAGAGGACAATCTTAAGTCTATGAATCTCTGAAAGAATGAATTGTACATTATGATCTGGTCAACACAATCATGATAGTGAATTCATTGATCATAAATTTAAAAAAAAAAAAACCTCAAAATTGGATGTGTGATCATAGACAAAGAGTACTGAAAAAAAGCCCAGAAACTATTACTTCTTCTTTCTCACCTCTATTCCCACATAACAGTTCAGTAGCTGGATAAAGATAAAGGGTTTTTCAGCCAGGGAAAATAGATACCTGGTTTCAGGTACTCTATAACTCAGAACTTTATCTGTAAGTTGTCAAAATTTTGCACCCAAAATCTTACTTTAGTAATAGTTTCATATTGAAACGCAAAATAATCAGTATAGCTGAACAAATCATAAATAAAAAAAGAACTGCTGGAGAAATCACTCTTCCCAATTTCAAGTTGTACTATAGAGTTATAGTAATAAAAACAGCATGGTATTGGCACAAAAACAGACATGCTGATCAATGGAATAGAATTGAAAACTTACATATAATTCTACACACTATGGACACCTGATTTTAGATAAAGAATCCAAAAATACACACTGGAGAAAAAGGCATCTCGACAAATACTGTTGGTCAAATTGAACTGTTTCATGTAGAAGAATCCAAATAGATCCATACTTATGAGCCTGCACAAAACTCAACTCCAAATGGATCAAAGACTTCAACATAAGCATTATCCAATAGGGGAAAAAGTGAAGAATATTCTTGAACTCATTGGCATAGAAACAGCTTCCTGAACAGAACACCTATAGTACAGGCACTAAGATAACAAAATGTGAGACCTCATGAAACTGAAAAGCTTCTGCATGGCAAAGGACATTGTCATTTGGACAATGCAGCAACCTACAGAATGGTAAAAGATTTTTACCAACTACATATCTAATAGAGGGCTAACATCCAAAATATATAAAGAACTAAAAAAAAAAAAACTAGATAAAATAAATAACCCAATTAAAATGGGGTAAAAATCTAAACATAAAAAGAAGAAACTCAAATGGCTGAAAAACACCTTATCTGCCATGTGGTGGAATGGGTGAGGGAAAGATGCCCTCCCCCTTCACCCATTATCACCTGTGGCAGGTGAGAGAGCTGGTCCTGGGATCACAAGAGTGGGAGAGCTAGCCCTGACCCTCGCATGCTGCGGTGCATGAGAGAGCAGCCTGTTTCTTGTCTGAGCAGCACACCACACTAGAGCTGATCCTGTTGTCAAGGCACAGGTGAGCCAGCCCTGAGGGCATGAGAGCAACAGAACTGACCCCACCCCCTTGCCTCATCTGCCATTTAGTGTCATGAGTGAGGAAAAGATGCCTTCTCCCCTCTGCCCCTTGCTACCTGTGGCAGGTGAGAGAGCTGGCCCTGCCATCACAAGAGTGAGAGAACTAGCCCTGCCCCACACTAGCTACAACACATGGGATAGCTGGTCCTGCACTCTGCCGGAACAGTGTATTAGAGCTGGCCCTGGTGTCAGGACTGCAGGTGAGCCAGCTCTGAGGCCATGAGAGCAGGAGAGCTGACCTTGCCTTCCTCTTATGCCCCCTACAGTAATTAGGAGAGTAGGTAAAACCTGGCCTGGGCAAAACAGTAGAGCTGACTCCAGGTGAAGTGAGTGAGGGGGACCTGCATTTGAGGGCCCCAGAACAGTAGAATCGGCCCCTCTCCTTGCTGTAGGCTGCATTGGGTGAGCTAGATGAGGAGAGCTCATCTGGGTAGTGAACATGAGGGAAAGCTACCAAGCTGACCAACCCAGCTACCACCCAGGCTCAGAACAAGGGCTATGAGTTAGTCCACCCCAACATCCACTGAATCTATGAATTGTTGGAGTATGTGAAGGCAAAGAACCTACAGATCCCAAACAGGATCTTCATGACACAGGACAACAGGATATCCATGAGAAGCCCCAGTGAGAGCCCATTATGGGTGGTATAGCAGAAACCAGAGGTCTCCAGCAAGACAAATGACTCATGGCAATGAACACTTGCAAGTAAACATAAATGGACTAAAGGGTAAACTGTGTCTCAACTAGCCACACTAGAGCTTCCACAACAAGATTCTTCTTTTTTTGCTTCATTTTGTTTTGTTTGACTTTTGGTTTTGATCTGGGAGGGGGGAGCTAGCAATGGCAGATGCAAGGAAATGGGGAGATAAGTGGGATCAGAATGCATGATGTGAAATCTACAAAGAATCAATGAAAGTTTTTTAAAAAGAAATATATATGATTGACAAATTCTGCATTTTGATGTAAAAATTCAATTAAGGTGAAATGGAAATTCTTTTAGTACTAGTTTTCTTATGTTTGTTATATAAAAGTTTTCCTTAATGCACTGTTTTATTAAAATTACTGTAAATTGCATTTTTGCTTTGACATACAAGTCAGTCTCTTTACTAAAAAAAAAATGTTCAACATCTTTAGTCATGAGGGAAATGCAAATCAAAACTTCTATGAGATTTCATTCTGCACCAGTCAGAATGATTAAGATAAAACAAGTGACAGCTCATGCTGGTGAGAATGTGGAGCAAGGGGAACACTCCTCCATTGCTGGTGAGAGTGCAAACTTGTACAGCCACTATGGAAATCAATATGGCAGTTCCTTATGGAAATGAGAAACAACCTTCCTCAATATCCGGGTATATAGCTCTTGGGAATATACTCAAATGATGCTTCATCCTACCACAGAGATACTGATAAAGCCATGTTCACAGATACTTTATTCATAATATCCAAAAATTCAAAACAACTTAGATGCCCCTCAATAGCAGAATGAATAAAGAAAATGTATTGCATTTATACAATGTAGTATTATTCAGTAGTTAAAATAATGAAATCATGAAATTTTCAGGTATACAGATGAAACTAGAAAACAAGTCATTCTGAATGAAGTATGACCATCCAGAAAGACCAATATAGTATGTATTTTCTTATATGTGGATATTAGCTGTTAAGTCAATTATAACTAAGCTATAAGCCATAGAACCTCAGAGATTATGCATAGAGTAAGTGAATGGGTGGGGGGCAGATAGAGCTCCCTAGAAAAAGAAAAGAGAATAGCTATTTGCTATTTGAAGATGAATGTGGGGGCACTGGAACAGGAGGATCAAGTGGAGAGAGAGTGAAGAAGAGACAGGAAAGGGAATATGGGAAAAGATATCTAAAATTAAGGGTCATTTGAGGGGTAGTAGGGGAACTTAAAACAGTAGAAGCTTCCTAAAATGTGTGTGTGTATACATATATGTGTGTGTGTATATGTATATATATATATACAGATATGAAAAAGTTCTAAATGAAGTTACCAAGTAATGGGGTAAACAGAGACTCAGCTGGCCATCTCTTGTCACCAAATGAAGCTTCCAGCAACTGGATTGTATTATACCTAACTGAGTTGTTGGCCAAAGTGGTCCCATGAGAACCCCCCTCCCCAAATAACCCAGGCTGTTGTCAAGACAATAGATTGTTCTCCAAAAACTGACAGCAAAGTCCCATTTCTAAAGATAACACACCTACACAACTCACTGAACACAGAAAAGTTGAGCTGATGACTACAAAGAAGATTCACCCCTATGTGATAGCAACTTTGGCACAGGAAGGTATCCTGCACTCTACCAAAGAAGAAACATAATGCCAATACAACCACAAACCATTTTATTGAAAATGGTGTCCTGCATGTAAAATATGCTAGTGAAATGGTGGCACAATTTTATTGGAGTAACCAAGCAATATCTGACTTGATTTGAGGCCCACTCCGTGAGATGAAACCCATACTGGACACTGCTGGGGTAACCAAAAAGCTGAGACTAGATAGCCCAGAACCTGGAGTAAATCTAAATATTACTGTTCTAACAAGGTGGGGGAAAAAAGGTAGCAATAAAACAGCTCCTAATGACATTCTGCTTATATCCATAGATCAATGCCTTGCTTAGCCATCATCATAGAAGCTTCCTCCTGCAGCAGATGGGAACATGTACAGAGACCCACAGCCAGGTATTTTGCAGAGACTCATCACTAAAGGTGATGTCTCTATCAAATCCCTCCTCTCAGAGCTCAGGGTACCCCATGGAAGAGGAAGCAGAAAGAGTGCAAGAGCCAGACAGGATAGAGGAAACCAATAAAACAGGGCCTTCTAAAGCAACAAGATCAGCGCACGCATGAGCTGGTAGAGACTGGGGCAGCATGCACAGGCCTGCACTGGTCTGCACCAGTGGGGTCCTCAAACAGAAAACAGAAGTGGACACACGCCCCTTCCCTAACCCAGAAACAATCTCCAACTGATAACCACTTGTGAATTAAAGGTTTAGTTTTCTCCAATGGAGTCTCACTTTGGAAACAAGCTACTCGTAAGGGTAGGCTGCATGTCCAACAGTAGAAGGCCAACAGAAAACAAACTCAGTGGCGTATTTGGAGGTTCCTTGTTCCATAATGACATGTCGAGGCTTTTCCTTTAAAAAAAAAAAGACCGGCCGGGCGGTGGTGGCGCACGCCTTTAATCCCAGCACTCGGGAGGCAGAGCCAGGCGGATCTCTGTGAGTTCGAGGCCAGCCTGGACTACCAAGTGAGTTCCAGGAAAGGCGCAAAGCTACACAGAGAAACCCTGTCTCGAAAAACCAAAAAAAAAAAAAAAAAAAAAAAAAAAAAAAAAAAAAAAAGACCATCTTACTTTTATTTTATTTATATTTTTTTCTTCTCTCTTTTTACATTACAGGTACTTTGTATATTTATAGTCTTCCAGTTTAGTGTTTTTATGGGATTCCTGACTAGGCAAATGAGTGGGTCTCTATTCCTTATGCTTTGTCTTGGGCTCTTCTTCTATTTGTTTATTTTCTCCCATTCTGATTTATTGGTTTTTGTTTTATCTTTTTATTTTATTATAGAAGAGAAAGGGTAGGAAGTTGGGTGGATGAAGTGGTTAGAAGGATCTGGAAAGATCTAGGGGAGGAGAAACGATGATGAAAATATATTGTATGAAAAAAGTTTTCAATAAAAGAAAAAAATTAACTGTAAACTAGTTGAAAACGCAAAGCTGTTTAGGTATCAAGGAAATGTTAGAATAATCAATGTATCCCCTTCAAAACTGTCACATGCTATGTCATATGTCCATCTGGTTAGTTTCAGAAAGTGTTTTCTTTTTCTTCCTGAATATGATCCATTGTCCATTTTGTATATTTTTACTACAAAAACTTACTCTTCGGGATGAAGTTGTATAACTTATTAAAATAATGGCTAATATATTCATGAATAATAACACTTTAGCCAATGGTGATTCATATATCCAATGATGGTTCCATGAGATTGTATCACCTAGTGATATTGTACCTCTCTTACTGTGTGTGAAATGCACGGTACAATATTTAAACATCAATGAAACCTCCTGATGCTGCATTCTCAGAACACAGCCCCATCACTAAATGTTTAACTGTGTACATTGAATGTATTTTCTGTGGCCAGATACTCTGCTAAAGATTAAGAATTCATAGACAGTTGGGCATGTGCTTTGAAACTTCTCTACTTGTACAGAGGAGTTTCCCACACAGAGGAATCAGCACCCTGCATCTCCTTGAATAGGTCAGAGTATCCTCTATTTGAATTTAAAAACAAAACAAAACATTAAACAAACAAAACCCCAATAACAGAAATAAAAAGTGTTTGGATGTGGCTTACAATTTTTGAAATGGGGCCAAAGAGAACTTTCCAGAATGATAGAAATATTCTGCAATGAGACAGGGAGAGGGTTCACTGGGAAAAATGCTGGCCACAAAAATATGAACACTTAAGTTCGAATCCCCTGAACCAAATCAAGGTGGAGGTGGTAGCATCTCTGTGCAATCCCCAGTGGATTACATCAAGATGAGAGGCAAAGACATCTGATTCCCCCAGAAACTCTTGAGCCAGCCTGGTATACACTGAGGCAAAAAAAGAAAGCCTCACCACACCCCAACAAGGTAGAAATCAAGACTGTCAACTAAGGTTATCCTCTGACCTCTGACACACCCTGTGGTACATATACACCACACCACACCACACACACACACACACACACACACACACACACACACACACACACACGCACACACGCACACACATGCACGCACGCACGCACATGCACACGCACACACACACAAACATCTGTATCGTATGAAGCTCAAAACTTAGCAAAGTATGCATTTTAAATACTTCTATTTTCACTATGCATTTATTATGTTGAATATGCTTGATTGAAAAACTAAGAAGGAATGTAGAATCAGAAAAAGCTAATGTGTCAAATGGTGTTGAAGAGCCTATAGATCACATTAAGAGTGCTGTTATTTTGCTTGTAAGGAAGAAGATAGTGGAGGATACGGAATGAAAAGGCACAGTCAGAACTACATTTTCTATATATGTGTTTATATGTTTATTTGTGAGACAGTAGGAAGAGTTTGTAAAAGATTATATGAGAGATGATTAGGAAGCTATTAAAACTGAAAGAGAAAGTGGGCAGTTACTCAGCCCAAAAGTTTGGCAGCAAAAATAGGAAGAATGGAATGATTTTTATGGGCAGTGGGGATAAAATCAAACTTTTATCCCTTGCTATCTCTGCTACCAAAATTTCTTAGAAGATTTGCGAGAGGAGGGGAAGGAAGGTAGAGATCAGATAAAAGACCACATTTAGGCTTAGACAGTGAAACAACAAAATGAGGGAACAAGACTCGGATGCACAAGAATGCCGTGAAAACAAAGACAGAAACCTCAAGTGAGAGTCAAACCTGAACAGCACAGGACAGGAGTCAGGAGTTATCATAAGCACAACAGCACTCTCAAAACATCCTGACTTTTGTCCAGCTTCTGCTTCGCTCTTATCTCCTCTTTCCTCAGTATTGTGCTTTAATCTGTATGGAAATATCTAAAATTGAGTGGTTAATGCACTTATTTAAAGTAGTTCCATAGGTTAAGTTGTTCTCTCACAGACTGACAATACACACCACACAATAAAATATCGATCATTTAGGAAAATGTGCATTAGTCAGAATAGAACTTAATTTGGTTCAAAGCAATGTTTCCCAAGTTTATTTGAGTACATTGCCTACTATTGACGGAGAAGTCTTGGTAGACTTAATATTCATAGAATATAATTTGAACAATATGAATCTGCGTAATTTTCAAAACTGTTTTCTGTTTTCCTGTATATTTCTCTACATGTCATCTGGCAGGAATAACTGAAACCATTTTCAACTTAGAAATTGATTCACTTTTACTATTTAATCTCCAAATATTTCCACATGCTAGAAAATGTTCCATTTGAATCTCTCAATTAACAAGCCAGGTTCACATGTGTTGCCTTATTTTTAGTATTTTGCAAGTTAGTAAGCCTGAACAAGTTTCCTAGGACCTCTTCTGGCTCTAAAATGTTGTGACTCTCTATGGTAGGTAGTCACTATTTTTCTGTTGCCAAAATCTTTTCTTAAGAACTCGTAAGTCAGTATGACTTTACTGGGAAGTAAAGACACTGGATCTATAAAATAAAAATATTCTGGAATCTGTCCAAGTGTAGTGCTATTCCTTAAAGCCACCATACAACTAAGGCCCTCCAGAAAGATCTTAGTGTGGAATGAATTAGATCTAATTAGACTACTCTAAGGCAATATCTCTAGGATTCACAGTGTTCTGGCTGCTGATATGGTTGTTATTATGTACAATAAATGAAAAGCACATCAAATTACAATATATTCAAGATGGAATGTACCTTAGAGATTAGCTATTACATCTCTTTCACAGAAAAATGACATCAATTGAGATAAACTATGGAAATCAGTTTACAATCAAAATTTGATATCTGTATCTAGAATATGTAATATAAACTAAAAGTTTCAGGTATATAACAAAATATTTCCTCTAATTAAATACAAAAAAACATTGTGTAAAATAAAGGATAAATGCATATGCTAAATATATCATTTCCAAGTATCATTGTAGTCTTTTTCTGCCTAAATCAAATAATTCATTTCTAAATGGTTTTTTGCTTGTCTGTTTGTTTGTTTAACACGGAAAAGAAAAAAATGTTAGCTGAAAATGACTTTAAAGGAAGAGATTACTAAACCTTTTAGGAATATTGTCTTACCCACTTTGTGAGGAATCTTCATGTTTTATCTAAAAACAGGGAAGTTTGTGACCTTCTCAGGTAAACACTGACTACACAGAAGGGAAATATTTAAGCAAAATAAGAGCTCTTCCTGTTATGCTCTGTGTCAATTGAGGCTGTCATAGGACAGGTCCTTGTTGATACAAATAGGAAACTGAGTCAGAAAAAAGGTGGTGGCTATTGGACAAAATAGAGGCAGGTTTTAAGGTAAAAGCATTGCCATATAGGAACAGAGGGACTAAAAGAGATTTCTTCACAAGACATGAATTCACTCCCTTTAAATTTCTTTATACAGGCCTGTAGTTTAGGACTCTTGAACAGCAGTAGATTTTATCATGTCTTTTTAAAAGCCTTTTAGTGTTAGTTATCACTCCTCATCTTCCCAATTTTACCCTGCCATCCTATCCTCTCCCCCAATTAATCCTGGCATTCCAGTTTCCTCTAAGTCTCCTTACAACACTCTATCTGTTCCACATTTCCTTCACCAACCTGGTCCCTCAGTAGCTACCTAACTTATATGGATATTCTAATTGAAACACATATACCTAAAGGTTAAACAATAAATCTACATATAAGAGAAAAATATATGTGTTTATCTTTCTATAACTGGGCTTCCTCACTTAGGATAATTGTTTCTAGCTCCGTTTCTCCTGGAATTTCATAGTTTCAATTTTCTTAACAGAAGAATAATATTCCATTGTATAAATGCACAATATTTTCATTACTTGTTCATCAGCTGATGGACTTGTAGGTTGTTTCTGGTGTCTGACTATTGTGAATAGAGCAGTAACAAACACAGATGAGCAAGTATCTGGTATAAAGTGTAGTCATTTGGGTACATGCCCAAGAGTGGTACAGACAGCTGTATCTTGTGGTAGATCACTGTCAGCATTTTGAGGAGTCTCCACATTATTTTGATAGTGACTACCCCAGTTTGCACACCCACCACCAGTGAGTAATCGCTCCACTTTCACAGCATCCTTGGCAGCATCTATTACCATTTGTTTTATTAATCTTAGCCAGTCTGATGAGGATAAAGTCATTTTAATTTGTATTTCCCTGATGGCTAAACAAACATTAAACACTTTTTAAAGTGTTTCTTAGATGTTTGTTTCATCTTTTGAGAACTCTGTTTAGTTCTATACTCCATTAAAAATATTTGTTTCATTTTTGGAAATTATAATTCCATCATTTCCCCTTCCTTTCCTTCCTTCACACCTTCCCATATATCCTTCCTTACTCTTTTAGATCCGTAGCCTCTTTTTTCATTAATTATGTCGTTACATACATGTGTGTCTATATATAGATATAGATAGATAGATGATAGAGATAGATAGATAGATAGATAGATAGATAGATAGATAGATAGGTAGGTAGATAGATAGATTCCTAAATAAATACTTGCTCAACAATTTGGGGGGAAAAAAAGAAAGCTAAAGCCCTCTTCATGCACTGCCCTGCTGTTAGAAAATACATCCTTAGGGTCTAGTAGCAGAAATCAACCTTGCCCAGCCAGTTTGCTACATGATTATGATGCCTCTGGGAAGGTGGTGTGCAAGCACATCACACTCACTACCTTAGAAACTGATGTAGTTCCCAAGTTCTAAATGTGCACATAACTGTACACCAGCCACCATGAGACACCTCATGGGAATTTTGTGTTTTGACTATTTCGTACTCTGATATAAAGTCTTTGTAGATATGGACTATGTCCCTATTGAACATTTTTACAAATTAACTCACACAGGTCACCCTACCAAGTAAATGTTTGACTGGGTAGCTCTGAGATGTCAGACAATGCCTGATAAAATGCCTGACAGAAAGAAACAACTTAAGGGATGAAGGAGTTTCTTTGATCTTGGGTTCACAGGATTTAGTGTTTGGCCAGTTGGCTCTGTAACTCCCGGGTTGTGGTGAAGCAGAACACCACAGCAGTCTGGAGACCATAGCAGAGCAAGCGGTTGACCTCAAGATGGCTAGGAATGAGATACACAGAGAGGTAGAGACACAATGCATTCTTCAAAGAAACACCCCAAGGATCCCCCCGCCACCCGCCACTGCCACTTTCCAGGCTTTGCCTTCTAATAGCCAATTCAGTGTGAACTCATCAATCCATTAACCTATTGATAAAATGAGTGCTGTCAAGTTTTAATCACCTCTTGGACACCTTTCCAGTCACTAGCTGTGACTGAAGTCTTCAACAGATAAACCTTTGTGGAAACTTTTCATTCAAATGAGAACATGTGGCCAGTCAAGATAGCAGACAGAACCAGTGATGTGACTAATCAAATGAAAGTCATTTAGATTATATCTGCTTATTTTATTGGTATTTACAAGGGCCATTATCAGAACTCTTCTTGGAATCTATGTCACTTCAAATTTCTGGTGGTACTGTCAAGTCCTATTGATTGACCATTTTCCATCCCACTTCTCTGCAAGATTACCTTTTTCTCTCCACAGTATTGATCAAAAGAATCAATTTTGCAATTGAGGGAAAGCATCAGACTAAATAGAACTGTGTTCAATTGTTCTTACGCTAAATCTCACTATCTTTTGACCTACCCATTCCTAAGCTTACAGAAGTAATTAAACATATTTTTTAAAGATCTGCCATTTTAGCCTGAACTGGACTATTGGCTGGGCTTAGGAATAACTATCAATGGAACAGAAATAATGTTAATGAAATTTAAGCTGAGGAGAAAACTAGATAAATAGGAAATCAGGATTAATTGTGGCTAATCCTGAACTATCCTGAGGTTTACCCAAGTCTGGGTTCTATCTTTATTTCTACTGAAAATGAAGTTTGCTTTTCTTCTTTTGCTTAAAAAACAGTTCCATACAACAGAAATAGAAATGTTGTATATCCACCTTCAAAAAGTGACTTTACTGTAATATCAGAATGTAATCAAAATATTTACTCTCCCAAAAGACAAAGCTGTGTCAGCATTTCTCCCTACAGGAGAAAGAACTTAAAAATAAGTCACAGCCGTACAAATTATGAGCCATTAAAATAAATATTATGGCAATAATCTAAATTCTACAAACATAGTATAATGAGTTATGTTCTGTATGTTAAACAGTAGCTAATCCCTTTCCTAAACTGACCAAAATATTTACTATAAGGTTTATAGATATTTTATCCACTTTTATTAAATAGTATTATTAGATAAACAGTTAGTGGCTCTTCCCTGGTAGAGACGAATTCTCCTTCTCCCAGCAGCCAGTGGATGCTAGCAGTTCTTTCCCTTAGGCGTGAGACCCCATGAGATTTACAATTCTGCATTAGTATATCTATTGCTATTTTTTTTAATTTGTGTACATTCTGAGGTTCTTTTTTTTTCTTTCTTTTTTTAATTAAGAAATTTTTTTATTCATTCCACATACCCATCACAGATTCCCCCGCTCATCCCCGGGAAAGGGAAATAGATAAGATTGTAAACTGGGGATGAGGGGGGCAATGAAGGGTAGGGGATGGGGGGTGGGAGCATGGGGGAATGGGATATTCAAGCTGGAAAAGGGGTGGAGTGGGAGAGCAATGAGGAAGCTATCTTGATAGAGGGAGACATCATGGGAATAGGAAGAAACTTGGTACAAGGAAAGTTTCCAGGAATCCACAGGGATGACCCCAGATTAGACTACTAGCAGTGGTAGAGGGAGTGCCTTGGTTGGACCTACCCAGTGATCAGATTGTTGAATACCTTAACTGTCTTCATAGAGCCTTCATCCAGTAACTAATGGAAACAAATGCAGAGATTCATGGCCAAGAACCAGGCCGAGCTCCAGAAGTCCAGTTGAAGAGAGGGAAGAGGGATTCTATGAGCAAGGGGCATCAAGACCATCATGGGGAAACTTACAGATACAACCAAGACAAGCTAGTGGGAATTCACAAACTTTGGACTGACAGCTGTGGAGTCCATTGCTATTTTCATTGTTCAGGTCTTGTCTCAGCAGCCATATTGTTAAGGTCTAAGTACAACTTCCCTGTAATTTCTAGGAGATACATCTTACAGCAGACTTCCTGGTCCTCTGGCTCCTCTAGTCTTTCTGCTCCCTCTTCTCCAGTGTTCCCTGAGCCTTTGGGGCAGGAGCTGTGTTTTGGATGTGTCCACTGAGGCTTGCTCCTCACAGTCAGTTGATCTCTGCATTAAGACCAGTTGTGGTTTTCTCCAGTGGTTTCCATTTGATGCAGAGTTTCTTTTGTGAGGGTTGAAGGCTGCATTTATCTGTGGGCCCTGAATTCATATACATGTAAGCAACACTAAGCAGAGTAGGCAAGCTGTATATATACATATACAGTTATGTCGATAATAATCAAAGAAAAAGGAACCGTCAATTAAAAATGGAATGAGAAGAAAAAATGGGAATGACTGGAAGGAGGGGACATGAGAGAAGCTGAAGGCAGGAAAAAGAAGGGTCAAAGTGATTTAATTCTGTACTGAGAATGTATGAAAATTATTTATGGTCATTGGAAATTCAAAGTAAAATACTAGATATACTGGGTAGCATCACATACTAATTCTTTAAATCTGATGATTCTTTAAGTATAATTCTTTCAATTGAAGTGAGATTTCAGGAAGCATAAGTTGCACTTTGGAATTCACATGTGCAACTAGCAGTTCCCACTGTACCTGGCCTTGATGGGATTTGACTTTTCTATGAGCACTTGTGACCAAGGGATTATGGTTTATTGTGGTTTCGTTATAAACTTACTTTACAAAGGTGATCCTTGACATTTACACAATAGATACTTTTTGTGCATTGTAAATCATGCCCTAGTTCACCTTTCACAAGCCAGATTCAAATGTTTATGCCAGAATTGATCGAGCATGATTTAGAGATGCTGTGGAGATTTGGACAAGGTGAGAAGTTCAACCTTCATGATGTGACTGTGACATTTGCACATTATTATCTGTAGCCGTACCAGCCAAGTAAAGAAAAGAAAGACAGAAAAGTGCTCTCTGATCATTCTCAACATAGCCTATCCTGTTCTATCTCCCCTCTCGTCTGCCGTGATGCAGGCTCATGTAGAGGAATATTACCATAAACACAGGGCACCTCAAATTACCTGATCATATTTTTACACCATCCACTGGCAATGTGCCTTTACCTGATACAGTTACAGTCATCTCTGTCTCTACAAATACTCTGAACTTCCCAGTCCTCCTTCAGTTCCTGGCTATGCAGATGTCAATGACAATCAACTCACAGTGTTGCCCTGGATGTTAACTGCATAGCCTCTAATCCCAAGTGGTAGTGTACACAAGAAAGGGCTGTTTGCCCTATCCTACCTTTCCATTATTTTTTCTCCAACACTATAGGCATCTAGTCTAGGTGTAGCAAAGACTTAAAACCAGCCAATGTTCAGATTGTAGACCTGAGAAAGTTCAGACAAAAGCAATCTATGCAGAATTGATCTCCTCTGTTAGAGAACAAAGCACGTGGTGTGACTTCTCATTTGGAGGAAAAAACTGTCAGGATCTTACACTACAGTTGGCCTTTCTGATGCCTTTGGAGGTCTGCACCTACCCACTGGATCACCCAAACCCTAGGAGACAGAGGCAGTGCTGACAGAGGGTTATTGAGCAGTCTTTATTGTAGGGTCTCCAAAGATGAACCTTCAAGCCTACTCCATTAAAGAAAAAAAAAATAGATGTCCATGTCTTCAGATAATTAATTTTACAACACTTAAAAGGAACTTACTACTTGAAAAAGACAAAATGCCTGTATTCAGCAAAGTATGTTGCCAGTTATGTCCTCTTTAGAGTGCTTAAATTATTTTGTAATTAAAATGTCTTATATTTAAGCAGGTCTTGATTTTTTTTAAAAAGTGCAAAAAATGTATCCTTTATTTGTGACCTTGTCCTTCCATAGCACGGTATTTGGATTCAAGTTTTCATTTCAACTTTGATGACACAAAGGTCAGCAAACTGATTTAAAATATCTACAGTGTGCTCACAACTTGCCTCATAGGACAAGCTCTACTTCCTCAGTAAAACTTGGATCAGTGTCCTGACCTTGCCAAACACAGGGGTCAATTGTTTTGAGGAATCATCAATACATGTCAAACTTTGTAGAACTATAATTTCTTTCTGACTTCAGAATAATTTTGCTAAACTTATTAGAGGAGATTTTGACTTTTTTACTTATATGCTTTTATGACTTCTTTTCTAAAAAGTCATGGACCTCATATGGTTGTAGTAAGGAAAAATTAATTTTCCCTCATCTTGTCAATTTTTAAAACAAGGGAAGCATATATAACCAAAGTATATTTGTGCCTCTTGGACAAATTAATAAGGATGAAACATTCAAGATAAATTTCTTCCAAGAAAATAGAAGTTGGTGGGGTCTATTATGAGGTATGCTTCAAAATATTCCAGGTGCTTTGCACTCTATTAAAACCAATGTAAAATTTTTTAAAAATGTTGAAAACAGTGGTGTATTTTTATAAGAAACCATAATAGGGAATAAAAAGAACAGGGCCACACAGTGCACTATCTCTTGATATTATTTGCTACAGTGGTCTGTAGTTCTATGAATTTTACATTTAAAATTATGCAGGGGACCTGATGCATGAATGTTCATGTGAGGTATATGTGCATGTAAAAGCTGAAAGGAAAACTCAGGTATCATTCCTCAGGAGTCATGCACCATGTGAATGGGTCTCTAACTGACACCCTGGAACTCACCTATTAGGCTGGGCTTGTGACCCAGTGAGTCCTGAGGATCCTCCCGTATCTGTAGTGGGTAGCCATTCCAGCTTTGATCTGGAAGTTCCAACCCCCATTGAGACTTCGGCAACTGTCACGCCTACAAGGCGGGGCGAAAGGAGGCGCCTGGGGACCTGAGATCTGGATCGGCGGGCTCTCTCTCTCTCGGTTGCGGGACCCTGGACTGGAGAGGTATACCAAGCAGAGCTCCAGAGAACACCGCTGGACTGCGATACACCTTCCCCAGACTCCGCGACCTACCTATCCCTTAATTTGTAAGTTACGCCATTAAATAAATCTCCTTTTATCTAAAAAAAAAAAAAAAAAAAAAAAAAAAAGCCGGTGGTGGTGGTGGCGCGCGCCGGTAGGATTTGCTAAAGGAGGCAGAGGCAGGAGGATCATGAGTTCGAGGCCAGCCCGGCTAGCTCAGTCGGTAGAGCATGAGACTCTTAATCTCAGGGTCGTGGGTTCAAGCCCCACGTTGGGCACCAGATATTGGTGAAATTATTAAGGCCACTCCACGTAGATAAAAGGAGATTTATTTAATGGCGTAACTTACAAATTAAGGGATAGGTAGGTCGCGGAGTCTGGGGAAGGTGTATCGCAGTCCAGCGGTGTTCTCTGGAGCTCTGCTTGGTACACCTCTCCAGTCCAGGGTCCCGCAACCGAGAGAGAGAGCCCGCCGATCCAGATCTCAGGTCCCCAGGCGCCTCCTTTCGCCCCGCCTTGTAGGCGTGACAGTTGCTGAAGTCTCAATGGGGGTTGGAACTTCCAGATCAAAGCTGGAATGGCTACCCACTACACGTATCTGCCTCTCCAGCACTGAGGTTACAGTGTGAACCTCCATGGCCGGCTATTTATAGTGGTTCCAGGCCTCAAACTCAGGAGCTCATGCTTATACAGCAAGCATTCTACCAACTGAGCTCGCTCCCTCTAGAGCCCCAAACATAAAATTTTATGAATAATATATTTAATAACTCACGTAGTTGACATAAAAATATGCTTCATAGACATTTATTAAGATAATCCTTCATCTAGAAGCTACCATTTTCTTTTCCCAGTTTTCCAGAGAATGAATTATCTTTTCTGGGTCTTATTTTATATTTGCATTTTTTGAAAACCACCAAAAAAATCTGTAGCTCACTAACCCTCCTCTCCAGTGACAAAATAATAAAATAAACTGGCTACAATGCCAGGCACTTTACCAATTTTATCCCATGAACAGTCTGTCCAGCAAAAACTGCAGGCAGGACTACATAGGTTAGCATATAAAACTCCCAGATAATTTGTAAATAAGGAAGTTATTTCCTGGGGGAATTTTCAAGACATCAGCTATTTCAGTTTCTCTATTTGAATAGTAATTGAGGTCAAGGGTGAAGGGAATGTATTGAAGATAAAGGGCAAATTACAAAGTTCAAATGGAAAAGTTTCTTCCAAGTATTGCTAGAGATCCTAACCAAGGATTTAACATTTTTTAATGTACCAGTATTGGTGCATTAGTTATGATGAACTTACTAGGTAAATGTAAGAAATTAGCAACAGACAAATTGGGTGCAGCTATTCCAGAACTTGGTGCTGTGTTTGAAACTTTTCTCTAATCCTGAAATGATTCTATAATAAAGGGTTGTTTTTGCAATGCAAATATAACAAAATCAATTAAAATAGGAAACAAGTTACTGGTAATTTTCTCCCCTTTTCTCTCTCCCTTTAATGAATGTCACTCATAGAGCCATTAGGTGGGGCAGTTCCAAGCAAATGCAAAGAACAAGTCCTTGAGGAGCCATAGAGATCACGCAAGGCCTGGAAGGTCAAGAGGCATGTACACACAGAGGAGGAGCAACACAAGGAATCGGACCCCAGTATGTCAGTGAAGAAATTCATAACAGGGGGTCATTGCTTAGCCTGGGAGATCAATAATATTTACAGGATGAGGAGGTCATTTGTGCAAGAGGGAAGCTGCGTGAGAAGTGCTGAAGTAGGGTGAAGGATTGGTGCTATGAGCAACATCAGAGGCTCCACAAGATAGGAAGGAGCTCCATCGGGATGCTGAGGCCAACCTGAGAGAGGAGACCAAGAAGCAGGAAGGAAACTGTAGACATTTTGAGAAGAGTTTTGCATGAGATTTCAGAGCTGGAGAAGAGTGAAGAGGGTTGTTAGAAGGGATGTCATACAATGGACTAACAGTGCATGTGCAAAACAGGAAAGCTGAGTGTAGTTTCTGAGAATCTAAGCAGGTGAGATGGGGTCACTCAGTGGGTTGAACTGACCAGCACAAGACCCTTCTCAGGGCCTGAGAAGGTGAATAAATGCATGTGCAAAGATGATTCATCCACCATTGGTTGTGAGAGTGTGGTCCATGTAGAAGAGGATACTTGTGAAGGAAAAGCAATGGCATCAGTATGAGACTTGGAATATTGCACTGTTAAATAAGCACAGGAAGGATGAGAGGAAGATGTCTGCGTTGAAGAGAGGAGATACCATCATGGAAAACAGCACACAGGAATGCATCCTGAGGTGGTAGATTTCAGCTGCAAGTGTCAGAAAGAACTGATTGTCTTCAATGTACATAAATGTAGAAGTGACTTTGTACATATGTGTGTATGTGAACTTCCCACTAAGAAAAGTTAGAAATAGCCTTTTCTCAATAGCAGCTACTGCTCAAATATTACTTTTCAAATATCAGTCTGACTAAATGAAAGTAGAGCTCTTTAGAAGGACAGCTGTCACAGGGTAAGGTCAAGGACAGTACAGGACTGAACTTAAAGATCTGCTCTAACCAAATGTCTGATGGAATTCAGAGAATGACAAAGGATGTCAAAGGCTGTGGGGCACAGCTCCAGAGGGCTCCTCTGGTAGACACCGGAAGTCTCAAAAACAGAAAGAGGTGGTGAGAAATGATGGATTCGTAAAATGCAGAAAGAGGATCCACTAGTCCATAAAGGTATAAATGAATATATAAGCTTAAATCCAAGAAGTGCATAGTTTCATAGGACCTATTGGGATAGGCAGAGTGTGCCCACACTACATCTCCTCAAATGACCGAACTGCATATTCAATTTTAGGAATATGCTACATTACACAGTAAAGTGCCTTGTCAGATTTAATTACACTTGCTTAACTGAAATAAACTTTTAAAATTTTATAATTGTTTTCTTAAAAATTGGGAGAGTATCCTGGGTTTCCTGCATAGGGAATTCAGAGAGATTATAACGTAAAAAGGACACAGTTCCTAGTTGCTCTGAGAGTTAGTGGCCCCGAAAGTTCTTGGAGTGGCCAGAGGACGCAGAACTTTTCTGTCATCTTGGGCTTGCTTCATATATGTGTGTATGTTGTGTGTGTGTGTGTGTGTGTGTGTGTGTGTGTGTGTGTGTGTGTGTGTGTGTATTCTTGGTAATGTGTCTAAATTCATTAACGTACATACATCCTACTAGTACCGACGCATGAGTTGATGGTTTTCTAACTTGAGAAGAGCCTTACTTGAAAACGTCTAAATTGGTTTTCAGCATTTACCACAGGTTTTTTTTTTCTGCATCCAACTTTTGTCTATACTTAATTTGTAAGAATGAAAAACACAATAACAAGAATAAAAAGATAACATTAAGATAATAGAGTGACCTTTTAAATACATTTTATCTTTAGAGAAGTCATATCATTATTTTGATTATATTCTTTCCCTCCAGATCTCCCCTTCCTTCCCACCACCCAACTTCCTGATCTTTCTCCTAAAAATCAAAATCAAAACCAAAACCCAATGAAGTACAAAAACACACACAATAAATAGATTTAAATAAATCTATTTATGTTGTCCTACTTGTGTTGACCAACTACTGAACATGGGGCATCCCCTGGACGCCACATACCATACACACACACACGTACACACACACACACACGTACACACACACACACACACGCACACACACACACAGTGTCACTTCACTGACGATAACTGATTTCCCTAGCCCAGCAAGTATTAATTCCAATAGCTTCTTGGCTAGGGCTAGACCTTACTTCCGGTTCCTCTCCTCCACAGCGGGATTTTGTCTGGCTTGAGCATCTGCAGTTTTTTACGTGCTGCTGCTGACTCCAAATCATATGTGCATTGACCCTGCTGCGTCTGAAGATGGTATTTCCTCTAAACGTCTTTAATGTGATTACATTTGTATGATTTTTGTGGTTGTTATTTTGTTTTGTTTTTTGCTTGTTTGGTTGCTTTGGGGGTGTTTTTTGGAGGGGGCGTTCAAGATGGAGTTTCTTTGTGCAGTCCTGACTGTCCTGAAACTTGCTCTGTTGACCAGGCTGACCTTCAACTCAGAGATCCTCCTGCCTCTGCCTCCGGAGTGCTGGGATTAAAGGCATGAGTCACCACCACTCACTCATAGTTTTTTGTTTTCTATTTTATTTTAATTTCTGAAAATAACAGGATATAATTAATTCTCAAGTGGAAAACCAGAAGCTATGTATTAATCTCTAAGGATAAAAAACAGGCAACAAACTGCTCAAATCTTTGCTCATCTTTTTGTCATTGAAGACTTTCAGTTTTCAAAATTAATTAACACTGAAAACTTGCTTACTAAAGTGAGTTAAGGCTAGACAAAGCACTCTAGAACTTTATACTATAGAAATTACTTTTATATAAAAATCACCATATTTCTAAAGTAGAATTATGTTGTAAAAGCAAGAGAATGTACTTCCATAAATAACCCTTGTGTGTCTTAAGATGAGTCTGTAATCATCACAGTTAGAGACTGCCAAGTCAACGCGCAGGATGCTTCATGCAGCCTGAACATGTCAGTCGGTTCATGATGTGAACACAATGCAGAACTTACCTGGGCTCATATATACAAAGCCTTAGTCTGTCTGAAATGTCAGACCAATTTTCACATCAGGTTAAGGACAAGTAAACAATGGAAAACAAACCAGAGAACCACAGAACTCTTTATTATTAACTTTTTACACTATGTTCTATGGAAATTTTCCTCAGTTTTCTCCAAAAACTAATAAATTTCAGTATTTTAATAATATTAATAACATGCAAGAAAAAAAGAAATTTGAGTCCATACAACATGAAAATAAAATTAAGGAAACAAAATTCAAAATAAAAGTGCAAGTACCCCTGTAGGGAATAAAGAAATTAATTAAATCTTATTAGGTGTCAGTCATCACATGAGAAATTTAGATGTATTAGATGTATCACCATAGTTTGCTCTATACAACACCAGAGGTGGGATTTATACCTGTTTTTATTTGAAATTGTGAAAATTGCTGCAAGGATTTGATTCATGGGTTAAGACGACAACAGAAATAAAATGAAGAACAAACTTGTAACTCAGACTGTGTTTTCATAAAAACTGTGTTGTGGACTTCAAGGACTCTGGCCAAAATCTTATCTGTGGAAAATTTGGAAGCTCTCAGCATTAACATGATTTTGCATGTGCATGTGTAGGAGATGAGGGAGAGAGAGAAAAAGAGAGAGAGAGAGAGAGAGAGAGAGAGAGAGAGAGAGAGAGAGAGAGAGAGAGAGAGCGCCAGAGAGGAAAGATATAGACAGGGGAGCTACTTTACATATTTGGGTAAATCAGGAAGATTATATGTCAGACCTCAGAATAAAAATAAATTTCTTCTGTAACTGAGTCATATAAGAAATAAAATGATACATTATCCCAAAGATGCTATATTCCTTCATGTGCTAATTCAGTCTGATTAGATAAGAGTTCCAAAGCTGTTGGATCTTAGCAAAACAAAGATACATGCCCTAATTTTTTAGCAGATTATGAAAAGCCCAACTAATTTGACAAAGGATTTCCCAGCTACATTTAGTAACTTGATATTAGCCAGTTCTTGAAAGCAGAGATTAATGCCAAGAAATATACTAAAATCTTCACACTTGCAGAAATCTCTTCTTTTTTACTTTTTCTAAACACTAGTCTGTCTAATGGCACATGAACTATGTCAAGAAGTTTAGGGCAAAGTCTGTAAGTACAAATTCACCATTTCTCTTCGGCCTTTAAAACCATAAATAATTACACACACTTGCTCAATCTTAGAGTGGATATGCTTACAGCAATTACATAAGCCATTCACCATCTCTAAGAAAGTTCACGGCAGTCAAGAGAATATAACATCTTCAACTTTCAGTAAAAATAAGAGAGGATAAGATATAAAATTTTATACTTGGATTCTGATATTTATTGAAATATATCACAATCAAGTTACCATTTTTATCATGGCTAAAAGAATAGAGCATAAGATCTTCCATCCTAACCATTTCCACTGCATGTGGCCACAGTGTGCAGGATACTCACTGTTGTGAAAGCTACGGATCATTTTGTCTTGCAGAGCTGCAACTGTGTACCTGCTAAATGTCATATCTTTATTTATCCTTTCTTCTCAGATCTTGGTGACCACCATTCTATTTTCTGTGCGTATAACTTTGACATTTTAGATACCTCACTAAAGGGAATCAAACATTAATTTTCATTCTGTGACTAACTTATTTATTCTACTGTTCTTAGTGTCCACTAATTTTGGACCATGTAAATGGTTCCCATCTTTTTTAAAGATGTACATGCACCATTTTTTTTAATCCAAAAGCCACCTATCAAAGGACATTTTTATTGCTTCCATTTCTTAGTACTATGACTAGGACTACTGTGGACATGAATGAGCAAACATTTCTTTGAGACCTAGCTTTCCACTGTTTTTTACATATCCCAGAACTGGGATTACTCGATTGTAGCTAAAGTTTTCCTGCCTGGCCCACAGTCAGGACAAATCTCTCTCACCCACCAGTCCCACAGCCACTCAGACCCAACCAAATAAACACAGAGACTTATATTGCTTACAAACTGTATGGCCGTGGCAGGCTTCTTACTAACTGTTCTTATATCTTAAATGAATCCATTTCTATAAATCTATACCTTGCCATGTGGCTCGTGGCTTACCGGCATCTTCACATGCTGTTTGTCATCATGGCGGCTGGCAGTGTCTCTCTGACTCAGCCTTCCACTTCCCAGCTTTATTCTCCTCCTTGTCCCGCCTATACTTCCTGCCTAGCCAATGGCCAATCAGTGTTTTATTTATTGACTAATCAGGCCTTCCACTTCCCAGCTTTATTCTCCTCCTTGTCCCGCCTATACTTCCTGCCTAGCCAATGGCCAATCAGTGTTTTATTTATTGACTAATCAGCAACACATTTGTCATACAGAACATCCCACAGCACTCGATCATATGTCAATTCTATTTTTAGTCTTGAAGAACCTTCATGATGTTTCCCATTGCTGTATCATTTTATAATCTTTTTTTTTTTTTTGGTTTTTTCGAGACAGGGTTTCTCTGTGTAGCTTTGCGCCTTTTCCTGGAACTCACTTGGTAGCCCAGGCTGGCCTCGAACTCACAGAGATCCGCCTGGCTCTGCCTCCCGAGTGCTGGGATTAAAGGCGTGCGCCACCACCGCCCGGCTCATTTTATAATCTTACTAATAACACACAAGGGTTCTTACTTTTATGTATCCTGACAAATTTTCCCTGTGTTGTTTTAATAACAACTGTTCTAATCAGTATAAACTATGTTTAATATAGCTAGTGAACGTAACTCGAATTGCTAAATGGTCTTATTAATAAAAAACCTGGAGCCAGATACTGGGGTAAAATCTGAGAGAAAGAAGCCAGCCATGTTCTTACCACTTCGAAATCCTCAGCCAAAGAGACCTACTTCCTATATACCCACACCTATATGCCTTTCTGTTCTGCATCTCACTTCCTCTCTCCACCCAGCTACATCATTTCCTGTCTTTCTATACAGACCTCCAGACCTTTTGGTTAACTAGTGTTGGAATTTAAGGCATGTGCCACCACACCTGACTCTGTTCCCAGTGAGGCCTTGAACTCACAGATATCCGGATGAGTCTCTTCCTCCTGAATGCTAGGATTAAAGGCATGTGCTACCATTGCCTGACTTCTATGTTTAATATAGTGGCTGGCTTTGTCCTCTGATCCTCAGATAAGCTTTATTAGGGTGCACAATACATTGGGGGACACAATATATCACCCCAAGTGAATGTGGTTGAAATTTTATACAAAGCATTAAACATTTCTTGGCATGAATAAAGCTGAATTTCTTTTGGAATAGAGGAATTTTTGATCTTCCCTAGGTTCAGAAGGGAGGGTTGTTGTCTAGTTCTCCAACAACTCAACTATTCCCTCCAAACTGTATTCAGTTCAAGAAGTCTGTCGCCCTCTCACCTGTGGTGAGTGACTCTGGTAAGAGTGACTTCACCAGCTGCAGCAGAGAGAAGAAACTGTCTATGTTCTCTAAGAACGGTTCGCCCAGCATATCATGCAGTGTGTGACCATCCCAGAGCTGGCAAACTGATATTCTTAAAAACATGAATGCAGCGTTCTGCCCTGCGGGAGTTTCTGTACCAGATGTTTCTCAGAGTTCACATTAGAGCATCTTTTATTTCATGTTCAAGCATGGCTGATAATAAAATACTTTTTTAAATCTTTGCAACCTTTTATTCTAACTTCAGGAAAGGGTAGTTCTCAGTTATCACAGTGAGTGTAATGTCTGTCTGTAACTTGGCCTTGAGTTTCACATGTATAGAATTTAATCATTAGGCAAATGTTTCATCGCTCTGTGGAACACCTTGCAGTGTTTCAAACACTTACAAAAGGATCACTTTTTCATGTTATCATCTGTGTATTATTCTAATTATGAAGTGGATTAATTTAAAAATTGAGATTTAAAGCTATTCATATGCTGTTGCTTATTTTAACAAAAAAAATTGTAGGCAATTCAAAATGGCTAATGCCATGATTTGGCTGATATAAATTCATCCGTATAATGAAAACTATGCAACCAGTAAGCACAATGCTTTTGTGTTATGGCTGATGCTTTATTAAAGGGTTTATGTAGTTTATAGTATGTTAATGACAGTTTCATGTACTTTTGTATATTTTTTTATTAATAATAAAGGCATTCAAAATATAATACTAAGTGGCAAAAACAAGATAGATGATATAAGTCCAGAAAAAGTACAAGAAGTCTCTGTGGTGCAATAACAATGTTGCTTGTCAAATAAAATTCACTGTACATAAAAACAAAACTTACTTAGCTGCAACTACTGGGGAGGATCATAGGATATAGGTGGTCAATGATTTCTCTGAATTAGAAGAATGGTGTGAATATCATCTCGTTGTTTATCTTTATTCTCTAGATGTAAATAACCTGAATCTTATAAAATGATAAGGGAGGGAAATGAGGCAGGGCTACATGGTAGCCCTTTCTCAGAGGGATCCAGAGCTACAAAGCCCAGCCTCTGAGAGCCAAAGGCAGAACAGTGTTTGCAGAGGGCTGCCTCCCATCCCCAGAGGACACCGCCATGCTGACAGACTGGTGCACCCTTGCAGGAAGCCTTCCTTCTAACAAACTGTGCGTTGACTCTATCTCCTCACATACTGGTGATGGGAAAACAAATTGATGTTGTCAATAAAATGTGTTTCTTTGGCTATGAGAGGAGGTTTTATGGACAGAAAAGACCAGTTATAGGTTTATTTTGTCTATGAAGCTTAATATTACATTTCCTTTTAGTTATTTGTGTTTGAAGTAGGAGCTTCCTCTGTACTTCAGTTATCTTGATGTTCACCAACAGGCCAGGCTAGCCTTGAGTTCTTGGCGAACTTCCTGCGTCAGCCTCTTGCGTGCTGGAATACAAACGGGCACCACTATGCTCAGATTAATTTTTTTTTCAAGTTTCAAATTAAAAAACTTAATTTACCCTCAAGTTTGTAGTACCCATTCACAAATTACCAGACTGAAATATTTAATTGTACCTTCTCAGAAATTTTCAACTTATCATTGGCCCAGATGTTAAAAATTCTTAAAATTCAAGTCATTTCAAAATAAGTTGCTTTTCTAACAAGCCAAATATTTTAGGCAGACAGGGAGATAGATAATAATTTATTACTTATACATATATAAAAATATTCTAACATTATTTAAAAGTCTGGCAAGATTTAAATCTTAAAATAACAGATCTAAATCGATTACTCAGTCACACATTTGAAGATGGAATTAAAAGGCTAATTAGTTAGTTCAGAAAGCCAGGTTTTCCTGACACACTAGATAGCACTAAAACAACCAGTATCACAAATCTATTCTTAATGCCAAGATATTGCTGCCAAAATTTATTCTTTCAGAACATTACCCTACAAATTACAACTCTTTCAAGGTTAAAAGCTTGTTCTCTGAAAAGGTAACAGGATCTTGCCAGCTTAACTGACATGGAGGTGCAGGACTTCAGTTGCACTGCGGTTGTCAGGGCTACAAGGGACACCCCATCCTGCACCCTCAGTCTGTAAGAGGAATTTAGTAACTTGGAAGGGCTGGGCTTCTCACCCACCCCAAAGCACCATAGCCCAAAACTATAGCTTTGACTAATTTTAAACATAAGTTGATTTTCACCCTTCTAAGTATACTGCTTGATAAAAGCCAGCCTATTAGGACACTATTTCATTTAGTTTTAAATTCTATTTAGATTCTCCCCTTCCACTGGGAAAATAAACTGTATATATACATGTGAATATATATATATAGATATAAAACATGTATGTATATGTATGCACATATGTATAGAATATTGATTAAATTAAACTGAATATGATTTATAGATTTTAATCCCAATGTCTAAAGTTTCTTTACCCAAGCATATTCATGTCTCCACATTTATTGTGCAGATAAAAACAAGAGTAAGAAAGATGGTTAAACCTTCAAAATGTCACTTTGGAAGTCAAAAGAGGTCATGGCATTCTTATATCCTACATCAACACCAGGAAGCATAATGATCCTTACTAGTGGAACCTGGAGTGTAAATACATGCTTCCTGTCTCTCTCTTTATCTCTCATTCCACCACTTTTCCTTCCAGCAGAGGGAAAGAAAGTCTACAGTATGTACTGACTCAGTGGCTGACCTCCTGTGGAGTATCCTCTGGGGATGTCTGTGTCAGAGCCTCCATGTTGCTCTCATCCTCCAGGCTGGCTGCGTTAACAACATGGACTTTTAACTTACAGAGTGAAGCAACATTGTAGAGATTTTTCCACTTCAATTGTAAGAATTCTATCAACTGGAGGGTTTAATAATGATGAAGAAAAATTATTCTACTTAGGAAACTTTTGCTTACACCCTCCTGGCAGAAAGGTGAAATGGGCTTAATACACCAGTGATTTATTTCTGAAATAATTATTTACTGACTTCAATCCCAAAAATTTTAAAAAAACTAACAAGCAATTTATAATGATGTAAGAACTACAGTTTGAGATCTTTCACACCACGTAACTCTCACAGAAACACAGAAACAGCAAAGCTGCAATTTTATCTGTGTCATGAATAAAAAGACATTGACACTAGCCTCAGGATTATCATCTGCCTGCTCAGGAGAAATGATTAATTTAAGATAAATAGGTGCTGGCTTCACACACATTGATTGTATTTCCTGGCTACTGCCTCAGCAACTCTCCCTGTCCACATTCATAAAGTATTCAGAGAGGCCATTGTCTCCTCCAAAAGTCACACAATGCCTTGGAGACTGAATCCGGAGCCCCTGGACAGGAAAATTCTAGTTGAGTTTTATTTCCTTCTTCTATCACCTGCTGGGATGGTGTTCATCCTTTTTGAGTTTTTCATGACATAAACTTTTTGTTCCTTGTTTTTATATAAAGTGTCAGAAAACTCCTTATCTATAAAATGTAGTAAGAAAATTATGTCATGTAAATTAGTAACTAGAGAAAGGCAATGATAGCCGGATTTGCTTGTCAGAATTTGCAGAGTATAACTATGCTTTTCTTTTCCCTAAAAAGATCTTTTCCCCTGAAAGTGACCTTTTAAATAAAGACTAAAAGTATAAAATTGTGCTTAGTCCAAAAAGTGTCAATTCTTTATTTAAAAAAACACAAACAAACAAACAAAACAAAACAAAAACAACAAATGTCTTTTTGAAACCAGAGAAAGTATTCAAGAGGCCAGAGACCCACACCTGAATTCAGCATTGGAAAACATGACCAACGGAAATTTCCTTGCTAGTATGCGACATGGGTCTTAGGAAATGACCTGATAAAAAATGCAAAACTAGCTTGGCTCCAAAATAGATCGCTGGAGGCAAATCTACCATCTAAGAATGATTCACTAAACAGAAGTTGCACCATGGGTCTTAACCTCCTTAGAATCTCCTCCCACAGCCCTTTGACCCTGGGACCCAAATTAGATGTTCAGTTTGGTCAAAAGCCAAAGCTGAAAAATTATGTTTTCTTCCACTGTGCTGTGTCTTACTGGTAAAAAAAATTCCAGAAATAAAGAGAGATAGAAACAGAGAGAGATAGAGACTCAGAGATAGAGACAGAGACATAGAGACACAGACACAGACAGAGATAAAGAGATTGATATAAGTCCTTAGCAAATAGGTACAGTATTTTGAGCAATATATGAAGGATTTAATTCATCATGAAAAGACTTAATATCAATTTTAAGTAACTGTCACCACAGAAAGTAAATTAATGTTCAGTGGGGCTGGAGAGATGACTCAGCAGAAAGAAGTACCTGCTGTTCTCAAAGAGGAAATGGATTCTGTTACTATTTCTACATCAGGCTGCTCGAATTGGCCTGTAATTCCAGAGCCAGGGGGTCAGATACCTCAGCAGGTACTTGAAAATCTGTGTGTGTGTGTGTGTGTGTGTGTGTGTGTGTGTGTGTGTGTGTGTGTACATATATCTAATTACTTGATTGAAAGAGTTAATGATTCTAAAGAGTCCGAAAATTGAATGATTTTTTTTTTTTTTTTTTTTTTTTTTTTTTTTTTTTTTTTTTTGGTTTTTCGAGACAGGATTTCTCTGTGTAGCTTTGCGCCTTTCCTGGGACCCACTAGCCCAGGCTGGCCTCAAACTCACAGAGATCCTCCTGGCTCTGCCTCCCGAGTGCTGGGATTAAAGGCGTGCGCCACCACCGCCCGGCATGATTTTAATATTTGACCCTAACATGATTTGGAGAATTTTGCATTGATAATTGTGTTTTTATTTGCTTTGTCTGATTATGGATTTCTCTGGTATGCCACAATTAAACAGCAGAAGTTATGCAATCAAATAAAAATAGAAAATCACACAGAGAATGTAAAATATTCACATAGAGATTATATTTCTAGTAATTAGGTCATTGGGCTAGGAGTTAAGTCCTTATTTAGTTCAAACAGTAGCCTATAAAACGGATTATTTAAAATCTCCCACAGTTAAAAGAAACACAAAGTGATTGGATTTTAGAACACAAGGCACATAGTGAATGAGGCTACTTTGCCTAGAAAATCTCTTGTGAAACAGGAATCCATTTTGAAATGATTTCCAAGAGGCCAATTGTGGCCTCCATAAAGGGGAGAGGTCCCTATTTTACTGAGACAAAGAATAAAAGAAGTGGCATGCACCACACAGTTATTTATGCAGCCCCAGGCCAGGCCAGCAATGCAAGATGAAGGGCAGTGCATGACTTAGTAATACACTTGTTGGATATTATGTCAGGTGATCTAATCACAGGCAACTTTACCATATCCACCATTGAGATGCTCATCACCCATGGGGACCCATACTCTGGACTTAACAGCACCACCCTATCTTGCCTCATTCCACGACCCTACTTTTAAAAAATATATGCCCACCCCCCGAAAAAGGTAGTGCCTTCAAGTATATGTATTAAAGACTGATTCACTACTGCATTAGGTTTTTTTTTTTTATGTCCACCTTGTTGCTAATGTTAGTAAACTTAGTTTCTGAAAATACGTGTTGGTTCCCTGAATTTGAATGGGAATATGTCTTTGAATTTAGTGTGACTGAGAACAGTTTCAGGATAAAAGTGGTTGTTAAATAAATTTGGGAAACTGTTTGGGGTTCTAGGACAGAGTCAATCTGCACAAATATTTCATGTTCTTTTTACTAATCTCCTAGTTACATAAAGTAAAAATAATATGGTTACATGGAGTTTAATAGACATTACTCTTTAAACAAATAATTGTTAAAGTTCTAAATTCTAATAAAAATTCTCATTTTATGTTCAGGATGTAAGCAACATATTCACAGCATACAGAAAGACCATCTCACAGTAGATGAGCACAGGCTGAAACCTTTAAACTGTGAGATAAATGAACATTGTATCTCTGTGTATTTTCTTACCCTAACAGGAAGATGATCAGCACAGTCCATCCATTTGTGTTTGGCCAACATTCTTCTAGTATTTAGACCTAATTTACTTTAAGAGAGAAGAGGCTAACTACCAGTGTTGTAAACCTGGTGTGTCTTTAAATATGTGGTGGAGAACTGCTTGTAAAACCTATTTCATCACTTAGTCCTAACTGGGAGATCTTCATCAAATCCCTCGCCTCAGGGATCAGAGAACTTTGCAGAAGAGGAGGCAAAAAGATTATAAGAGCCAGGGGATGGAGGACACCAAGGAAACAAAGAATTTAGACAGAACAGGACTGATACATATATGAGCTCACAGAGACTATGGCAGCATGCACAGGACCTAGATAGGTTTAAGCCAGATGAGGTCCCAATGCTGAGAGGGGAAGGGAACACAGACTCCTGCCCCTAATCAAGAAGCTATCTCCAATTGTCAACTGTTCACAAAGGAAAAATTAGTTTTCTCCAAAGGAGAATCTCTGGGTACACAAGCCACCTGATGGGTAGGCTCCATGGCTGACACAAAAAGAAAGAACTCAGTGGTATTTTTGGAGGGTTCTTATTCCATAATGCTTAGTCTGCCTGCTTTTTTTCTTTGGTTTACAAGCGTTTTGCTTGTACATTATACTTTCAATTTGTGCTAAGGTCTCCTCTCTAGGTGAATGTAAGTGTAGCCAGGAGGTAAGTTGTTGGCCTGGGTTATAGAGTAACTGGAAGGGGAGAGTGTGAAAGAGGAGAAAGGTAAGTCAGAATGAGTTCATAGAGACTCAAATGCCACACTTAGAGTTTAGATTTTATTCTCTCAATAAAAGCAATTGAGTATATGTAATTATATCTACTTTTGGAAGTTGTCTCTGAAAACAAAAAATTCGAGGCGTGAAATACTAGTAGTACTCAGAACCCTTTTTCGTTGGCACTGAAAGTCTTACCTTCAGTTAATTGAATAATAGATTGACTTAACTTTTCTAGAAAGTAATTTGTAAGGCCAAAAGAGCCGGGAGGGAAATTCAAGAGAGATACAGAGAGAAGAGGGCAGAATCAAGGCAAACACCAACCCGCCACCCAAGGAGCAACATGTCAATCGACCAGTAATGCCACAGCCATGTGGCAAACATAGATTAATAGAAATAGGTAAATTTAAGATCAAAGAGCTAGCTAGCAAGAAGCCTGAGCCATAGACCAAGCAGTTTATAAAGCCCACTCCAGGCCCAGTCTCTGCATCTCTCTGCTTCCCACTTCTGGATAAAGTGTAAGCTCTGATCTACTGGTCCAGCACCACACATGTCTGCTTGCTGTCATGCTTTCCTGCCATAATGGTCATGGACTTACCCTCTGAAACTGTTAGCAAGCAATCCAATTAAATGCTTTTCTTCTATAAGTTGCCTTGGTTACACTGTCTTGTCACAGCAAAAGAACAGTGACGAAGACAGACCTGTTCCCCTTAAGATGATGCTAATGTAAGAACTGTCACTAGGAAAACCCATCTATCTTTTCTATTTCAATATTCCTAAAGTAGGGAACGTCGTCCTCTACATACCTGACCTTTCTAAGAACATCTGAGACTCATGAACATTTCATAACCCCTACTGGACTCTACTTCCCTGAAATTAGGAAGAGTTTATGTGTTTACATCTTGCACAGTGCTCAAACTGTCAATAAATCTGGGATAAATGACCAGCCAACGAGAGTAGGATAATTTTGTTGATTCACAATTATTATGTAGATATTTCCCTTACATTATTTTATTCAGGTGCTATAGGATCTCTGTCTTCTTAAGGAGCCATCCAGCAAGCAATAACAAATCAGATAATGTACTGTATTGAGCCAAGTTGGCAATTTGTTAAGGACTCTGGTATGTTAGTTAAAAGATGTACCAAACCTGATAGTAGAGAATTCTAGGAGACTGCCATGCCTTTGCAATAGAATTTGCTATAATGGGATGTACTGACTTCTGTGTGGAACTGATCCGTGTCCATATAAACAGCATTACTGGGGTAGGCGGGGTTTTAATGCAAGCATGACAAAGAAGCAGACTAGAGTAGACTTAAATAATGTGTAAATTATTTAACTATCCTCTATTTTAACATCATCCTCTACAAATTGTGAAAAGAATGTCCACCTACCTAAGGTAGGCCTATAATATAATAAACATGCTAAGAGGGCTTATTATGAATATTAAATGACTATGTGAAAAGGTACCTACTGCAGGCCATAAATGATGTTTAATCTTCTCTGTCTCTGGCCTATGTGTCCTACACAAGCAAAGGACATTGGGAGTTTATTTAAAAACACAACTCTGGACAATTAACCCAAAGTATGTAGTCCATAAGAAATCACAAGATGTACGTTTTGACATGTGCTATGAGCAGATTATAAGAACTAAGCTGGTATGAAATAATAGGGTACATACGTAGAATAATTGAAAAGGATTAACACTACAAGTTCTTATTTACTAATAAATGCTTAAAAGTTGAACTTGGGCAGCCACTCTATCACTCTGGATAAAATAAAGCAAATGCCTCTTAAGCCAGGTTGATACAGAGAAGAATTCTGCTGGAGTCACCATCTGAGATGGACAACAAGGATTGTGGTGCTTGGGAGCTCAGATAATGAGTGTCTACTAAGAAGTTTGCAACTGTAGTTATACATTCCAATCAATCAGAAACTGGTCAAACTGCATGTTGTTTCTTTCCTCTCTTTACTGATGCCATTTTAGTATGACTGAAAAAAAAGCAAGAAAGCAGGATATATACGACTTAAACTTTTTAGATAGTCATGTGGCAATAGTACCAAAATTCAGGTGAAAAACCTAACATTTGAGAAATGGAGAAAAAATACATTGGGGAAATAGAATCAAACCGTATAACCATCTAGGGTAGTAAATTGTTTTACTTTTGTTTTAGATCCATTAAATTAAACCACACAAAATTGTCACAGTCAGATAATTTTTAAATTAAAGAAATGATAATTTGTGTTTTTAAATCTAACACCAATTAGGTTTTATTCGGAGATTAGTACGTTTTGAAACATGATGAGTTTAATTGAAATATTACATCATTTATCTTTAAATGGTGGAAAACCATTTTTATTAGGTTTATATTAGAAATAAAAAGATATGGGAAAGAGAAGGGTGATAGAATCCATGCCTTAAGAGGAAGGAGACCACCACTGAACTCCTTCTTATAGGAGTATGAATGAGAAAGGCACATAGAGTCTCATGGAGAGGTTGCATTCCCCAGAGAAGCAGGGGAACTATCAGGTGTGATGCTAATAGAGACAGAAATCTTAAGGATGCAATTTAGCCAAAGTGATGCGGGGTAACCAGGTTTTACAGGAGGGAAGCAGAGACAGGAGAGGGGATAAGAACTAAAATATACTTTTCATTATTTACCACAAGATTTATGGAGCCCCAAAAGATAGTGGCAATGTGGAAAGTGAGTTAAAATCTCATTCAAAGCCCACATGCAGATTATCTTCTCTTCTTATTTGTTCTTTCTGAGGATGTATTATAATCAGAAAATGATATATGAATGACAGCAGAAATGTAAAGTAGGATAATGATCCCATAGTTAACCTTATTGTGAAGGCAGGCCCTTGGCTAAGTTTGGAAGGAAACTGTGATCTAAACAAAGAATGCCTGATGAAAAAGAATCACACCTGCATATAAAAGGTTTGTTTGACTTTGTGGATTCAGAAAGGAGTCCTTGGTAGTTCCTGATGACTATGAGCAGTACTAGTATTAGGTAGCAGACATTCTGCTATATGTCCCTATGTTCACTCTGGTCTAATTCACCATTGGAGGTTGGTAATACCATAGATGATTCTGTGCCCATTCAATGTAGATCTTTCTTTTCTAGTATTTAAGTACAGCAAAGACTTTGTAAAATCATTATAAAATACAAACATAACTATGAATTATTATACAGGCTCTTATTTTATACTCTGAGATTAATGTTTGGGGTGGAGAAATCTAGAGGAGTATGAAGGAGACAGTGAAATTTCAAATGCATTTTGAAATAAGGATTTTGTTTATTTGTTTGTTTGTTTGAAGACAGGGTTTATCTATGTCACCCTGGCTGCCCTAGAACTTGATTTGTAGACTAGGCTGGCCTTGAACTGAGAGACTCATTCACCTGCCCCTGCCTTCCATATGCTGGGATTAAAGATGTGAGCTACCACCTCTAGAAAAATATGAATTTTTAAAAGAAGGTAAGGAATATAATTTAGGACTAACTTTTAAGACATATAAAAAGACAAGACAAATGGGTTTGATCTAGAATCTAAGAGACAAATATTAGTCCAGATATTAGTAAGGAATTTCTTTTCATTGTTTAGAGTTACTTTATTTTTTAAGATTCTAATATAATTACAACATTTCACCCTTACCTTTCCTCACTCCAAACCCACCCATATACATTCCCTGCTCATCTTCAAATTCACTAAGCTTTTTTTACTAATTATTATTCCATATACAATATATATATATGTATATGTATTCCTAAATATAACCTGTTAGATTTGTATAATGTTACTTCTATGTATGTTTTCAGGGGGCTGACCATTTAGCACTAGACAATTTTGCAAAGGAAAAGAACTAAATAAAAAATTGGTACCTAAATTTTGAAAGAGTAGATTTAAGTTAACGTCTGTGGGACGAAGAATTGTACGTCAATGACTGGAAAGAATGGTAATGAATCTTGTGTGAAGAGGAGATACTTGAATGGGCTCAGTTTCTTCTTTGTCAGTGTCAATTAGCTGCATCCACCTTGAAGCTTTTGAGAGAGAAGATTCCCAAACCATAGATGAGCTCAGAGGGATCGATGTACTGCATCAGTTATTCAGTCAGGAGGCAGGAGGAGCGTTGAGGACCTTTCCAATGTCCTCATAAAAGTGAATACAGAGGCCAATGAGCTACTTCAAGGAAGCAGAGTGTAAGGTCTTTATGATAACAGTATATGATAATGATATCTTTATGGTAATAAATTATGATAATCAGCATTGTCCAGAGCTTGATGCCAAAAGAATTCCACTAGGTTACAGATAGGGATTTGGAAAAAAAATTAGGGACATCCAGTTTCAAGAAACCAGGGTAGAGAAGTGGGCTGTTGGAGACTGTGGTCAAAACTGTGCTGTTTCACAAAGCAATAAGGAGAACAGAGAGGGTAACAGCCCCTAGACAAGGCACTGACTAAGTGAATCACTTGGGGAAGATTCGGTGTGTGATGAGGTGAATCATAGTGAGTGAGAAATTATGGTCGATTGTTATGTATCACACAATTAAAGATTTATTAAATCACCTCCCAGCCTTCACTTTCTGGAATAATTAATCACTGCAAATTATTAAAATCAGATCATTAGTTTGAATAATGAAAATCTCAGGAGAAAAAAGTTCTCTAAGGTTCATTTTTTTAATTAAATAGAAGTGTTTTCTAGCCTTGTCACATTAAAATTATTGTTTAGAGCTCATGTGAGTATAATATTAAAAGGCAGTTTTATTTTCAATTCTAAAAATTAACTTAAATTCACATTAAGTATCCCAAATGGTATTGTAAAACATTTTTACAACAGATTCATTATTAGAGAAATTCAAATATGTGTTCCTACAATCTTTAACTAGTGTGTAAGTAAAGTATAGGTACTAGCTCTACCACCATAGCTGAGACATACTCACATCTGCCAGCTGCCTGACAGGCAAGGGTGTGTGTCAAAACAAACACACAAAACCAAAAGGAACAAAAGGCATTCTGAAAAGGAAGCCCTCATTTCCTCCACAACCCACCGTGCTGTTGAGGTGTTTGTTGGGATACTCTCATTAAGGTGGACCTAGGACTGGTGTGCACTCTGACTCTTTGATGCCAAAGACATTCTAACTCCTTTCATGACCTATGGGTTTAGAACCCCAGCTAGGACAGTTGAGGGATTGGGGCACTGGCAGTTGGAAGCATGACAGAGGTCAAGCCCAGGGAACTCAAAGACAGGTACATGTACATGGTATGTGAAGGAAGTTAAGGTGGTCTGGGAGTGGGGCGGGGACACGGATTCAGTCAAAGCAAAAGTCTGCTTTTATTTAAACCTTAATAAAACAGCAAAAAGGAAGAGATTTACTGATAAAAGGATTAACCATACAATTGACTTTTTTTCTCAAAAGTTTACTGGTATCTTTAAAGCAAGATTATTGACTTTTAGTATTGATAGTAAATGTTAAATAAACTAATAATAGCCAGAGTACACCTGATTTATTTTTACTTTACAGGCCAGTTAAATTTATTTTAAATGTTAGATAAATTACTTGCCATAGAAACACCATTAAAAAAGCCTCAAGTATAATCTGTAATCACCGTTACAGAGAGAGGGCTCTTGTTAAAGCGTGACAGTTGTTGCGTGGTAAACTCAGAAACGATCACTGTACTTCAGTCTTGTTTTCAGACTCACTTCCATTTCAAAAGCAGTGTTTGTAGCACTGAGTAGGAATATTGCTGTTCATTAACACCTGACAAACGGCTAACTCCTGGGTTTGTTTGTCTGTTTTGTTGTTGTTGCTGTTTTTCAGAAATAATAAAAACAAGAGTTCATCACCAGGGAGACTTGTAATCATCTAGAAGAAGAGATAAGATTCATCATGTCTTTAAATGTCCATAATCAGAGGACCAGCAAAAAGCATTTTCAGGTGGATCCTCTTCTGATGCCCAAAGTCCCTCGAACCAATTACTTGCACCTTCAGGAAGAGAAACACAGGTTACAGCTAAAGAAGTTCCTCCTTCACAGGATGTTTCTTGTGGGCTACATAAAAGCCACCCTAGAGAAAAAGGAGATTACTGAATATTATGAGAAACTGTTCCAGTCAATTCTGAAGAATCACTTAGGAGAAGCAGTTACAGGATTATTGCTCGTATACTCAAAAACTTTTCTGCACATCCTTGAGACCTCCAACGGCACACTTTTCCGAATCCTTCTAGATTATGTTGCCCATGAGAAGGAAGACAAAGAATATATGATCCAAAATGTGAAAATTATAGTTGCGTCTCATAACATCCCCACGAGGCTGTTCATGCAGTGGCATGTTTCTGTCATCAAAGTCCCCGTATTGTATCTAGAGGATGTCACACAATCACAGTCTCTAGCAGAGGTCACCACAGATTTTCTTTCCATGACTCACAAACTGGCACTCCACCTTTTCAAGACCGTGAAAGTGGGTACGAAAGGACCAGGTGACAACTTGCACCAAGTTGCCCCTGACCTCCTCCTCCCAGAACAAACTATTGAGTACTTATGCAAAGCTGAAGAATTCATGGATCCAGCAACATTCTTAAACATGTATAACAGACCCATACATATTACCCTGGATTCTGAGATTGTGTGGCCAGCTCCTTCTCGTTTTTAGGATGAGGAGAGATAGTGTGTGTACATCTCATCAAGATTTTGTACAACTTTAAAAACAAAGAAATATTTAAAGTTACTCTTTCAAAAAAAAGGAGCATAACATTTAAATAAGCACACAGAATGTTAAAACATCTAAAGCTAAACATCAGAATATATTTGCTTATTCTGATCCAAAGTTGAATAATTTTTTCAGGTAATTGGGTTTAATAAATTTGAGTTTCACCATTTTCATGGGATAATTTTTTTTTCTTTTAAGAAAAGTATAGTTGAAAGGGATTTAACACCATTTAGGCATTTAGGTTCTCATGCATTCTCTCAACAATTAACAAAAGGTCTTTATCATGTGGTAGAAGAAAGAGGTTCTTAAGAAACTTGTAACTTAAAGTTATGAGCAACTATAATATATATATATATATAAGTAATATAATGTAATATATAATAAGATATGATATAATGCAAATAGAATAGTAAGAAGAGGTAGAACGAACTTGGAGAACATAAGTGAATAAATCATTAATGCACAATCCCTGCATCAGAGAAAATAAACATAACCTCTGAAAATAATCCTAAAGTACCCATATCCTGGCCTATATAATCAGTAATACCGAAGCTGTTATAAATCTGAAAGACACAAGAATTTTTGAAACAACTAGAAAACACTATCAAATTTCAATATAATTCTTATGCAACATTGATTAATTGAGCACTCCTCTGTATGACAGACATTTTTCAGTTTCCAGAGATGCAGCAATGTTCACACAAGGCATTGTTCTTGCCCACTTAAAAAACTTATTGATTATATGTAAGCAATATTATAGGATGTGAATAACCCATGTTGTTGTGTCAGATGGCATCTTATTGACAGGGTGAATATATTTGAAAAAAAAAGTATTTTCTAAAGTTAGATAGTGACCATAAGTTTAGCGTATGGTTAAAAATTAAACATCAAATTTATTTTAAACATGTAAATTAGACATAAAATTGTGACACATAGTATTATACAAAAATGTCTAATACATGCATCCAATCTAACATGCTCCTCTTACAGTGTGACCTTCAGATTCCTCCTATTTTATATGACAGGTGTTATGTTTAAAATCAGACTGCCTTTGTATCTTCTTTAACCAACAGAGTACGACAGGAACAATGCTGTGCAACCTCCAAGGCTAAGTCAAGATTCCAAGAGCCTTGCTTTGCTCACTTGAACCCGAGCTCTTAGAATCCAGGCACTATGCTATGAATACTTAAAGCAGCTTTCAGATGACATCTTTAGCAAGGGCCCAGATGACCGCCACAATCAAGTACCAGATGCTGAGTAAGACTTGATGGTTCCTGATTATCTGCTTCCAGAATCGCAAGAAAGACCAGTTGACACTGTATGGAATAGAGATGGACTCTTCCTAGGAATCCTGCCCAAATTACAGACCTGAGATGATTGTGCAGTTGTCTGGAACTGTAACATATATGTATGTAAATGATTTTCATCAGTTACCATTCATTCATTTATGTACATTACTAAATGTCTACAAGTAAACACTTACTAGGCACCCAATCATTATTGTTGGATAGATACCCCAACAGTGATAAAATGTGTCTCCACCATATTGCCTACCCTATGTCATTTATCAGTCTCTATCATTTCCTTATATAAAAAATACTAATAGAAAACTAATTCATTAGAGTAACGAAAATCATTAGTAATCTTAATTTCTAGAGAAAGTTATAGACATATCTAAATGATAATACTGCTCATTTACTTAACATACTGTAAATTTTAAGATTCATGAAATCAGAATATATTGTATGCAAATAAAATCTGTTTTAAATAAAAGAAAAAACACAAATACATAACTCAATTATGCATTCATTATAGTAAGTAGATTATAATGAATTTATTCAAATGAAATTCACTTGTTATAGTAGTCACTTTAGGAGAATTTATTATCATCATCCCAACAACAACGTCATTACTGAAACATTTTGTAACTCATATCAGATAAGAAAGTTTAAAATCAAGGTAATGTAAATATTTTAGGTATATCTAATTTTTGATCATCAAAAAAATATATACTCAATTGGTCCCATTCAGAAAGCCCTTTACCTACCTATAACTTCAAGTGTGTTTCATAATATCTCCTCTATAAGACTCAGGGTATCAGGTCTTATGTTTAGGTCCTTAATCCATTTGGAGCTCAGTTTTATGCATGGTGAGAGATAAGCATCCGGTCTCATTCTTCTGTTATGTGACTATCCAGCTTGACAAGCAATATTTGTTGAAGATTCTGCCCTTTATCTAATGTGTATTTTAGAACTAATTGTCAAAAATCAAGTGAATGTAGAAGTGTGGGCTTATATCTGGGTTCTGAATTCTATTCCATTTATCAGTATCTTTGTTTATTTCCATTGCTTTATAGTATAGTTGAAATCAAGGGTGGTGGTAACTCTGGCAATGTTGAATTGTTAGGAATTTCTTTGAATATCTTGGGTCTTTTCTGTTTTCATATTAAATTTGAGATTTTTTTCATTTCTATAAGGAATTGCATCGGAAGTTAAGTGGATATTGCATTGGATATATTCATTGCTTTAGGTAGGATGGCCGTTTCACAGTATTAATCCTACCAATCCATGAATATTAGGAGATCCTTCCACCTTCTGATACCATCTTCAAGTTCTTCCGTACCTAAAATTTTCATTGTATGAATCTTTTACTTGCCAGGTTTTTTTTTTAATGCAATTGTGAATGATACTGTTTCACTGACTTCATCAGTTAATGACTTCTGTGTGACAATTTTATAAACTGCTACTTACTAAATGTGTTTATCAGGTCTAGGAGTTTTCTGTTAGAGTCTTTACAGACCTTAATGTATAGAATCATATCTATAAACAAGGAAACTTTGATTTCCTCTTTTCTTAGTTATCTTCCCTTTATCTCCTCTTGTTTTACTACTCTGATATTACAAGAACTTCATTACATAGAAAAGGAGAGAGTGGACATCTTTATCATGTTCCTGGTTCTAGAGCAAATGATTTTCGTCTTCTAGTGTCATGTTTGCTGTGGGTTTGTTGTATATTACACTTATTGTGTTGAGATAATATTCAGATTAGGGTATTTAAGTATCATTCCCTAATTAACAAAGCCAGGGATCTGTGGAAGAGTTGCAGATTCTTAGGAAGCTTTAAGAAAACTGAATGAAGGTCCTGGTAAGTATAGGTCTATCTTTCTTTTTGTCTGCTTGTCTGTCTCTCTGTTTTGCGTGATTGTTTTTGTTTTCTCCCTCTTTTTGAAAATAGATTTTTTTCTCATACAATATATCCTGACTACAGTTTCTCCTCCCTTTAACCCCAAGTTCCATCCTACTTCCCATTTTATCCTGATCGACTCCCTTTCTGCCTCGCATTTAAAAAGAACGGGATTCTAAGTGATAATAGCAAACATAACAAAAGAAAATAAAATAAACCAAAAGCATCACATCGAAGTTGGACAAGGCAAACCAACAGAAGGAAAAGAACCCAAGAGAAGGCACAAGAATCAAAGACCCATTTGTTCAGACACTCGGGAGTCCATAAAAATACTGAACTGAAAGCTGTAATATCTGCACAGAGGACCTAGTGCAGTCCTGCGCTGGCCCTGGACTTGCTGCCTCACTCTTTGTGAGTTCATATGAGCCTTGCTCAGTTGATTTAGATAGAGGGCCTTGTTCTCCTGGTGTCCTCCATCCCCTCTGGCTCTTGCACTCTTTCTGCCTCCTCTTCCATGGGGTTCCCTGAACTCTGAGGGGAGGGATTTGATGAAGACCTCCCATTTAGAACTGTGTGTTACAAAGTAATGTCTGGCTGTGGATCTCTGTATTTGTCCCCATCTGCTGCAAGAGGAAGCTTTTCTAATGATGAATGAATAAGGCACTGGTCTGTGAATATAGCAGAATATCATTAAGAGTCATTTTATCACTACCTGTTTTTAAAGAGCGGTAGTATTTGTTTTTACCATAGGTAAAGTATCTGGTTCTTGATCACCCAATAGTGTCAGGTATGGATGGGTTCTATCTTATAGAGAGCTCCATAAGTCAAATCAAACATAAATTGTCTACTCCCATTGCCTTAGCATATTTTGCATGTGGAACAGCATTATTATAGCATAGATTTTGTAGTTGGGTTGGTGTTTATGTTTCTCTTTTGATAGCCTGCAGAATACCTTCCCATATCTAAGACACTAGAATACATGGGTGAAGATTCTGTGTAAGTACCAGTTTGACCTCTTCATGTTCAGTGAGTTGTGTGGGTGTTGTCTTCAGCAATAGGTCCTCGCTGTCAGTTTATGAAGAGCAATCTATATTATTGGCAACATCCTGGGCTGTTTGGGGATTTCCATGGGACCACTTTGGCCAACAATTCAAATTGATGTAATCTAGTTTAGGTACTAGAAGCTTCATTTGATGACAAGAGATGGTCAGTTGGGATTATGTCCACCTAATTATTTGGAAACTTCATTAGGGTCACCTTTTTATATTTCAGCAAGTTTCCACTGCACTAGGTTTCCATGCCTACCCTGGAATTATTTATCCCTGTGACTTCTTGCATGTTTTTATACTTCTCTTCAAACTGAAGTTTTTATTCCAGTATCTTCTGTAGAGCTGAATTAGGAGTCATAAATTCCCTTAACCTGTTTTTATCACTCAAAGATTTTATTTCTCCTTCAGTTTTAGCAGATAGTCTATAGAGTGCACTATTCTAGGTTGACAATAATTGTCTTAGTTCTCTGTGTTACTTTGTTTCTGAACTGGTACTTGAACATCTGAAGGCCTTTGTCAGTAATATCTTTCTTATTTTTGCTTAAATTACCTCTCTTTTTCTGGTGCAGGTGTGAACAATGCTCATCAGAGTATTAAGCTGCAAGAGGGTTGAGATATTGTTTTCTTTTGTTGGATTTGTATTGAATGCTAAAGATTCTACTGCATGACTGAACAGACATTATTTAAGAGTCAGCATGCACTTTACTGACCCTCTCCTCTGCTGTCTTCTGGTGTGGCTCGCCAAGTCCAGTTGCTGTACTTTGAGTAGGCTTTGGTCGACCAGCAGCTGTAGGTAGATTTTGTTAAACTACATGCATACTTAGGCCTTGTATATCAATTCATGGAAGGCAGAGCCTACCTGAGAAAGCTGAAAAGTGAGATTTGGGGGTAACAGAAACCTTATAGGATGGATAGGAGTTGGCTTAATTGGTTTGAGGGGTGGATGGCAGATTCCAGAGGATCCAGGCATTCTGACCACACTTGGTAATGTGATCCCACATCGTAACTCCAATCTCCTTTTCCTTTCCTCATTCCCCACCCCCACCCCCGCCACCTGGATCATTTATCGGTAAAAGTTAAGGGAAGGATGGGAGGCTTTACCTTCTTTGAGGAGTGGATGGGGATGAGTCTACATTTTAGGACTGATCATAAGTATTATACTAATAATGGTGTGAAGTTCTCAAAAAATGTTATAACTCTGAAATTCAAAATCCTTTAGAAGTCTCTTTTCACCTGCAGAAGACGATGCAATACTCTATTAGTGTGCAACAATTTTTATACATGTAAAGCAAGTAGTTCATATCTCTGATCTGTTTATAAAATATTGGTCCAATATAAGAACAATATTTCAAGATCATTAAACATAAAGCTTTTGTTTATGGAGGAAGAAATTCCTAAATTTTAAAAAGTATCTGCATTTTTTTTTCTGAAATTGACTTTTCTGAAATCCCCTCCTAAATAACTTATTGGTCTTCTTCTATCTCCCTTTATCATTCACACTTGCATTTTAGCAAGCAAAGACAATGTATTACTACTTTACATTGAAGTTTCTCTACTAATAATGCATGATATCTTGTAATATTTTAATTGACCCCTACACATTTAATCTTATCCAGAGAATATCATTTCTTGACCACCTACTCTATGCAGCAAATTTTTTTATAAAAAAACCTTGAAGTCACATGAGTTACCACTATTTTCTATCATCCATGTTACTACCTCATTATTTGTTCTTAGATAGACGATTTATTCCTTTTGGGGGCCTCTGGTCACTGACATTGTAACATTCATGAATGTCATAAAGAAGGCCACAAAGCCCAAGAGGTATCAGTTATACTGTGTTTGAAAGTTAATACTATGCATGTTTAAAACATTAAGAAGTCAGAGGCTAGAATTAAAATGTTTCCAATAAAATCCTTAACCCAAAGTCCAAAATAATGGCTTAACCCACCTATGGACAGTGTCTGTCAGAAAATTAAATTTTTTCTGAATGTGTAGGAGTCAATTAAAATACTACAAGATATCATGTATTATTAGTAAAGAAACTTCAATGTAAAGTAGTAATACATTGTCTTTGCTTGCTAAAAAGCATAGTGTGAATGATAAAGGGGAGGTAGAAAACATGCATTCTGGGCTAAGGCTGGGGCTCAGTGTATGGATAAAGCCCTGATTCAATCTCCAGCATCAGAAAAAAAAAGGAAAAGTATTTGTTTTGTTGCAAAACAATATAGGAAACTACAATGTCTAATACATATAAATAATATAATATATATATTATACTACTACACCTACACATGGCTTGGTAGTACCATGGAATCAAAAGAGTATAACATGTATCTTCATCATATTGACTGTCACCCCAACATGCACACACACATGCACACACACACACACACACACACACACACACACACACACACACACACACCAGTGCTCAACTACTATCACATTTCCCACCCACTTCATGTCCTTTGATATTTATTTATGGATTTATTTATTTAGTCACTGACTCTGTGTTGTCCATAGGTGCATGGGTGCTGGGTTGTTCACTGGAGTATGGATAAAATACCATTGACCAAACTCCCCAACGAAAACTGACTTTACCTGCCCAGAATCCATCAATTGCCACTAGTTCTCCAGCTACTGGTGAGGCCCTGGGAAACCCTCCTCCCTCCATGCTAGAATCTTAACTGGCTTTGTCTTATTTAGGTAACCACAACCACTGCAGGTTTACATGCACAACAACCATGTCATGTCCAAAGGACAGCATTTTTCACAGCCTTCTTATATTCTCTGGCTCTTACATTTTTTCCATTCCCATTTCTGCAATGTCTTCTGTCCATTAGGGAGTAGTGATGTAGATGTATAACCTACAGTTGAGTATGCATAGTTACTTATTCTCAGATTTTGAATTGTTACGAGTATTAAGCAATACCCACTATTCGCTAAAAATCATCTCTGACCAAGGGTGAGGGAAACACAAATCTACAAACAGAAGCACAAATATTTAGAAGACAGTGTGACAACATGAATACTCACAAACAACAGTATGTCTTCCCCAAATGTGTGTAGACTCCCTACCAATAGATTTTTATTGCATTTACAGTACTAGGCATAAGTTCCTTCCTGTGAAGCAGAATCCAAATCCAATCAACAGAGCAGCTGGTTACCCCTATAAACAGTATTGCCACTATTGCACTAGCAAGCAGATTTTGCACATTAGACTGGTATTGTAACATGTAGAATAGAGTACTATATGAGGCCATTGGCATCTTTATCCCACTGGCAGACTGCATAGCTGTTGATGAATTTCTAAATGGTCTTATTAAATAAAAACACGGAGCCAAATATGGGGGTGAAAGCCTTAGATCAGGGAAATAGGGAAAGCCACCAGCCAACCTTACTTCACCATCTCTGCAGCTTCCAAGTGACACAACTTCCTGTCTACCCAGGCTTTTATTGCTTTGCTGTTCTGCCCTCTCATTGGCTATCTTAGCCCAGGTACCTCACTTCCTCTTCCTACACAGCTGTCACTTTCTCTCTGTCTGCACAGACCTCCAGGTCTCGATGGTTGGTACTGGGATTAAAGGCATGTGTCACCACGCTTGGTTCTGTTCCCTAGTGTGGCCTTGAACACACAGAGACCCTGCCTGCTAAGTGATAGGATTAAGGGCATGTGCTACCACTGCTTGAGTTTTGTGTTTACTTAAAATGGCTTGCTGTTTCTTCTGATCTCCAGACAAACTTTATTTATTAACATACAAATAAAATATCACCACATTTCAGCACAAATAAAATATCACCACATAGCATCTGCCAATACTCTGAAAACTAGCTAGAAGGGAAAGAGTTTCCTTGGCAGTTCAAATGGATTTATCTGTATCCTGCAACCAAAGTATGTGGTATCCAGCAATAGTGTCTTGTCATCTAGTTACGGCACATCTCCTGGGATAGATATTGTTCACTAATGTTGGATACCTATGCTCAACCTCCATTTTTAAATTGTAGTTTAGTTCTTTTACAAACTGGTGAGGTTTCACACAGCTTCTTTCTCTGTCCTTAGTTTGGGTTAACCCACTGCAATCCTCCACACAAGCCCCGGACTCCATCCCTGCGTACATTTTTAGCTCCCAGTGTTTCTCCTTTTTATTTATGTGATATACATCCTACTCTCTTCTCCTACCACATTTTCACTTGTGTTTTGAGATCATAGGTCTCCGGTAGCTTCTTCATGTACACTTCATTTTGATTAACCCTTCCCTTGGACCCTGGTTTCCCCATTCCCATATTTCTACATGAACATCTCTACATAATCTTTATCTGCATTCCATGGGAGCATACATCAGGCTTAATGAGTTTAATTTCTTCCACTAGTAAAATAAAAAAAATCATTAAAAACATTAAAAATTATGTGCTGACCACTTAAGATATGTACAGGGTACATGAACTAGAAAAGTACATAAAAGTCTACACATGACAGCCCACAATAGTATCCATTCCATTTTCAATGAATATTTACATGAAAAGATATGTTTTGCAGTAAACTACCCATTGCTTTGGCAAGTCACAGATTTTATTTTATTTAATTAACATTTTTCTCATTTATTTTACACACTGACCACAGTTTCCTCTCCCTCCTCTCTTCCCATTCCCCACCTTCTATCTACCGGCTTCCCTATCCACTCCACTTCTCCATTCAGAAAGGGGCAGGCCTCCTATGGACTTGAACAAAGCATGCCACATCAAGTTGAGGCAGGGCAGAGCTCTTCCCCCTGCATCAAAGCTAGGTGAGGTGATCCAGCACAGGATTGCCTTTACTAACTTTATTAACCTTCACTTTACCTTTACAAACTTTACTAACTCAGCAATCACGGACTGAAAAGCTATGTCAAGACAATGTTAGGCATGGATGATCACAGTTGTGAGCAAAAGATGCATAATTTTACCTTCCTGTATACTCAGCCTCTTTTCATCCCAGAAACAGAAATATTAGACAGACACAATAATTATTATATTAGTAGATACACAAATTGCTAAGATGTCCTAATACATCCAATTTGAAGAGTACAGGAATGTATCTAAAGAAAGAAGAACACGCACACACACTACATGCTGTATTGAAAAGTCTGAAAATATTTCACAAAGACAGATAAGGCAGGGCCTGAAGTAAAATGGGACTTATGAGGGATGAGACTGGAGAAATAGACATGGAGCCAAATTAGTCACAGAAAGCAGGTGAATGCCATGACTTTTTCCTCAAAAGAAATAGGACAGAGTTTCATTTTTATATGTGATATGGTTAGAGGTGCATTATAGCAGAACCATTTTGAATTTTGGAGAAGAGATTGAATGGGAACTAGGTAATTAGACTAGAGATGTAGCAGTTTAGTGACTGTTAAAACAGTGAAAGAAATGGTAGAAGTCCACAAAGAGAAATAATCCTGTAATGTATTAACATGACAACACTAATAAGAAGATGTGGGTGGGACTAGAATCATGCTAGATATTTGGGTATTTAATTGTAATTAGAGGATGAAAAGGAGGAGGAGGAGGAGGAGGAGGAGGAGAGTCCAGGACAAAACATCTAACAGATATAAACTCATTCCAAGTGGAGGGGAAGAGTGGAGCAGCAGCAGACTGACTTACAGAGAGAATGAGATGCGGTATTGCTATTTCAAGCATGTTGAATTTGAGGTGTCTCTAAATAATCAATGTTAAACAGTCCAATAGAGGGTCCAATACAGTGACCTCAGAATATGGATTTGACTCAGAGATAGATATGAAAATCAGATTTTTGTTACTGCCTGTGGCCTCAGGAATGGTATTATTACCCAATGGAGAAAACAGGATGAACAGACAAAAAAATCTTAGTTCAAAGTCCAAAGAAATCCCAACATAAGTAGACATTTTTCACTTTAAATTGCTTGGAAACCATGAAGGAAAGTAGATGAAGATGCTATCTAAGAAATAGAAGAGAAGCCGGGCGGTGGTGGCGCACGCCTTTAATCCCAGCACTCGGGAGGCAGAGGCCGGCGGATCTCTGTGAGTTCGAGGCCAGCCTGGGCTACCAAGTGAGTTCCAGGAAAGGCGCAAAGCTACACAGAGAAACCCTGTCTCGAAAAACCAAAAAAAAAAAAAAAAAAAAAAAAAAAAGAAATAGAAGAGAAATACCTCCTAAAAAAGTAAGGACTCAATTGCATCAACTGCTGCTTTAAAATAAAAAAAAAACTCAATATGGGTTTGGACACAAGGCCATGGGTGGCCTGGAGTCATTCTTGTTCTACATAACATGATAGAACCTGAAGTAGGGTAAGGTAAACTGAGGAGCAAACAGAAGATGAAGGAACCTGAAGTAGGGTAAAGTAAGCTGAGGAGCAAACAGAAGATAAAGAAACAGAACAAGCATAGACTATATTTCCAAAAGCTCAACTCATGGCACTATGTTTTTAGAGTAGATTTGGAAATATAAATTCTCTTCAAAATTAAAAACCTGGAGTGAAGATCGTAATTTGTGTTTAGTTTCAGTGACAATGTACAAAGGTCTTGTATTTTAGAAGGTGGAGCCAGATGGGAGGAGAAGGGAAGAGGAACTGGGAGGAAGCAGGAGAAGGGGAAACCATAATTAGAAAAAAAAGTATGAATAAAGCTATTTTCAATGAAAGGAAAAAAAGGAGGTAACCATGTCTGATCTGAAAATGAATGGTTTTTCAGTACATGCTTGTTTAGCTAAATTGTTTACTTATCTTACAAAGCAAACTAGATCTGCAGGAAAAACAAGTTTAAGCCTTGTGTGGATTTCCCCAGCATTCATCTCTCTGAGTCCCACCTGTTAAAATTGACTGAACATTGGGTCACATGCTCTCTCTTCATGTATCAATGATACAACACTAGTAGATTTTGCTCTGAGTTCTTTCCCAGATCACCTCCTTCTTTGCCCAGTCAAGACATGCTAGTAAATTACAAATTACAGTCAAATATCAATTTTTCAAACTGATGACTTTAAAGAGCAATAATGTATAATCAAAATGATGGTAAATTTATGAACCATTTATCTCTGTGATGTATATCCTTAAATTTGACTGTAAGTAGATATTATATGACATTTATAGCAAAATGAAAAGGCATTTCAACTGAAATGACTCAAAAAGTTTTCCAACATCTCTGCTACAATTTTCTATTGTATCTTGTGTTTATGTCATACTTTAAGTCAATGTAACACCTTACAATCCACTAATATACTATATAATTTTTAGAATAAAAGAGGTAATCAAGTTCCATCTACTCCTGGAGTATTTCCTTATTATTGTAAGAATCCTCAAAACCTATTCTCTGTGACTATCTCTCTGAAAAGTTTCATTAACAAAAGTTAAGAAATTAGTATCCAACATCCTTCATTAAAAACAGTCAGAATCTCTTTCCAACATTTACTCTCTGTTAAGAAACTTAAGTATTTCCTCTCTAAGACATTTCATATTGAGAGGGCAAGCACATGTTAAGACTAAGCAGGCCTGAGACTGGTCTACTGAAGCCTGAGCCTTCTGTGAGCCACACGAAATGAGCAGAATCTTTGCCCGAATCACAGTGAGTGCTCACTGGTGTAAAGGAGAGAAACAACCAAAGCCTGCATCGTTCTTATTCTCTCTGATGAAACTAGATCCGAACTCATGCTGCCTTATTTGTAATTTATAATTATTTTTAAAACTTCCTATGTTACTGTAACTTCCCCCAGTCTTCTAGAACTCAAAACATAAACGTTAAAAGGTTTCAAAAGCTGGCATCTAAGTCACATGGTCATCAGATTGGACTTTCAGTAATGGGGATGTTGAGTAGTAAGCTGTAAAATGTCAAAAAGTTCTTAGATGGTAAGTGACTATGTAGTGCTCATTCTCAGAAATTTAAACCACATCCCCTTCTCTAAGGCTCAGGGAGCACTGAGGGAGAGGGCTAGAAAGGTTGTAAAAAGCATCAGTCCCAGAAGGCTGCTGCAGAACAGTGTGTTCAGGGCATGATAGATGGTAGTAGCACTCATGATATCAGCAGCTACAATTGCCCATACAAGTGTTGCATGATATCTATCTAGTTAACTATATATATATAACTAATGTTAACTATAACATTGCCATGGATGCAAGGGTAAGTGGAGAGCTCATAAGGCCCTACTCTCAACTGAGAGGCTCCAGGCAGCCCATAGCTACCAGGGAATAGAAAGTCAATTCCCTTCATAGGTGAGGCCCCTGGTAGGATGCCTGTGCTAAAGTGCTACACCCATGTTTATGCAGGCAACCCTAATTAGACTTAAGAGGTGATATATACAGAGAGACATGAAGTTGCAAGATAGTAGAAACCAGGAGGAATTGGACAGAGACGTGAGAGGTAGATTTGACCAAAATGAAATGTATTCATGTATGGAAGAAAGAACTTATTTGGGAGTCCTTAACCAGGACATTGTCCATATGTGACATACTGTAAGTAACTATTGGAGATGATCTGAAGTTCATATATATATATATATATATATATATATATATATATATATATATATATATTTTAATCACATGAAGGGAGGAAATTGTGAATCTGACATACACACTTTGCAAATATTTCTGTAACCTAACACTGTTTAGGACACTCATTCAATATGCTAGTTATTTCATATACATCATACACTTCATGAATTTGAAGCAGGTATAAAGTGTTCCCCAATATTTCTCTTGCTCCTAAAGCCTGCCTTGTGCAATGGTTCTTTGGGGCTCCACATCTGTTGCTAAAGAAGTTCACTGGGTTTACTCTCATATCAAAAGTGGCAAGCCCACACACAGCTTACAGAAACAAATCCTCCGAACAGAAGCACCCTATCTCTGACCTATTTTGGTTTTTTTTTCTGCTGATGTCAAATAGTAGTTTACAAATGATGAGACAGGGCTTGCCCCTTTTAATACAGAAGATATACCAAAACTTTCATTAAAAACAACTTTTACTTGACTATCAGAAAATACTTGCATAAATAGTTACATGTTCCTACCTGGAATACTGCTAGAGATATTTGTACATTGTATGTGTATTACATACTTATTTAATATATTTACATGTATATATGAAATTCTCTAAAACAACATGAAAAAAAGTTGTTCCCAAGCAAGTGGGAGAATCAGATTTAACTACTGAAATTAACAGCACGCACAACTAAGGCTTTGTATAAATGACCAGATCATCCTGTCAATTGTGTCTTTCCCACTTCCATTCTGAGCCTATTTGACAGACATTGCTCACCTACCACCCCAAGAGAATGCTTTTCCCAGCTCCCTGTGTGGGTCAGACTGGGACCATATCATTAGGTATTTCCAGCCTTCCTTTCTCCTTCCTCCTACTCTACTGCAAAAGGAGAGAAGACATGGAGACTGAACCCTGCATAACCATTGACGACCACAAGTAGAGGAAGCCTGTTTGTAATAAAGAAAAGGATGAAGCAAAAGTACAAAGAGGTGAAACCCCCAGGAACAGTTAAAAAAAAAAAAAAAACTGTTACCTCAGCTCCTGGTTTTATTTCCCAGTCCTAGCTAAGGTCTACTTCTGAATTTATCCAATCAATTTTTCTGTTTCATTTAAGTAAGGTAAAGTAATATGCATGTGTTTTCTGTTTTCTCTTTTTCCCCCTAACTGATTTCTAAGCAGCCTGACATTCTTTAAAACAACATTGTCACATATAATAGAATGAATTCTCAGTTTCACATTAGAAAAATTCCTATCTTGGAATTTCTGCTGGCGATCTAGACTTTAAGAAAGCTGTTTAACCAACGAGCTTCAGTTCTCTTGCCTCTAAATTGACTGAATATTGAAACTTCAGCATGGTAACTCATATGAGAAAATAACCAGTGGCTGCATAAACATTTTTAATTAAACTGCGTTTGGAGTATGGTGTGCTTGTTTGCACTTTCCACAGTGCAGTTATAACACAGGATGGTTGGAATTTGGACCAGTAGCCCAGGGTTACTTCAGGAACACCATGCCAATTAGTCAAGCTGCTGCTATACAATGCATCACCAGTCCTGGAGCGTGGCATATTCTAGTGTCTCCTAGCAGTATGAAGCGCAGAACGAGTCCCTGTCTGAGCAGATCTTCGCTGTTGTTCTAATCATCTCTGGAAAAGTCTGAGACCCTTTGATAAATGTCTAAATGCCAATGGAGACAACCAGATCCTGATCTGTTAAACTTTTATTACTTTGCATTATGGAAACTCCACTTAAATTACTCAATAGTAATGTGAATGTTATAAAATTATATCACTATTCTAATGAAATGGCTTAATATACTTATGAAAGAATTTTTATTATTATTTTAAAGACCTCAAATTCTAAAAAGGATGAAAATGGGCTTATGTCAGTTTTAAGGGGTTTTGTTTCCATTATATGTTCCTAAGAACAAACTGGTTGGTTAATTACATATACTCAAAGGAATTAGGAAATAAAACCGTCATGCCTTGTCATCTGAAATACATAAATTGATTTTTAATATTCACCCCTATGAAGAGAGTTAATATATGACACGATAAGAAAATGTGCATAGTGATAAAGGAGGCAGAATTTGCATTGTATTTCTTCTTACTAAGATGGGTGGATCATTTGGGATTTTCAAACTATGACATTTGTAGCTTACATGACAAAAATTATTTATTCAATGTATTTACTTTTGAATCCTTGTGCATTTTTAGTGTCATTTAGTTCTTAGAATATTTTCTTATATTTGTATTATTTATTTTAAATAACATGAGCCTTGTAATTTTACTAAAGGAAAAGTCAAAACAGGGAGTATACATATATATGCATATATATAAATAAACATTTCTACAGGTTTTATTAATTCCATTGTACATATATATATATACAACTTTGACTTTTAACTTAATAATTACATTGTGAACACTCTAATAAATTATGATCGAATGGGTGAGCGAATTAGCAGTATTTTATTGAGTATCTACTAACCTGTGTATGAACATCTAGAATTAGCATGGTCTATCCGAAATAAGATAGGTGCTCTTTACCTTTATTACAGTTGGGAACTGTGTTTTGAAGGGTGAGCAGTCACCGAGGACTACAGAGGATACCCTCAAGAGTTAATAAAAGAAAAAGAAGTGAAAAGCAAGAAAGCAAGTAATAAGATATTCTTCAGTGTCTATCTTTGGTGTTATAAAGTGGGATAAAAATATAGAGTTGAGACTGGTTCCATGGTTTTGCAGTGTTAATGTGAGCAATATATTCACAAGCTTTTTGTTTGAAGTTCCAGGCCCAGATCCAGGCTTTTGATTCATTAGATCGTTCAAGTGCCGAAAACTTGCAATATATCCAAATTTAGATGACTAATGAGTGCTAAAGGCCTTTCTACTTTAACTTTCTTAAAAGTAGCTACATTGGGGCCTGGAGAGATGGCTCAGTGGTTATGAGCACTCTCTGCTCTTGCTAGAGGTCCTGGGTTCAATTTCCAGCCAGCAAGGGGTTTCTCCTGTCTCTAACTCCAGTTCCAGGGGATCTGACGCCCTCTACTGGCTTCTCTGAGCATCACATACACATGCATACCTGTAGACAAAACACTCATACATATAAGTAAAAACAAATAGATCACTTTCTTAAAAAGTAACTAAGTTGTCATAATGGGTAATTAAAATACCAGTCTTATTTCTACCTGTATTTCTATAGTCAGAGAAAAGTGACACACACAGGGATATTTGTATTTATTATAGTTAAATAAGCACCTTGTTCTCTCTCTAAAATATTTACAAATTTGAAATTGTAATTGAAAACTGAACTTATACATGTAATAAATGTCCATCATTACATTTACATATATTTTTAATGTAACTCTCCATTCTAGACTTTAAATACATTATGGCAGACAACATGGGCTACCGGATATATACATCAGAAGCCCCATCAGCCGCACAATGCCAGACACCAATAGTCATAGCGTAGTCTCTTCTTAGGAAGATGACTGATTTCCTAGACAGGATTTAGAAGTTGGGGGAGAGGTTCAGGACAAAGACAGGCTAGGGAAGTATTTAGCAATGAAAAGGTTGATTGACCTGGGAAGAAGTTGCAGAATATTCTTAAACTTCAGCCTTAGGTTATTAGATGAAAACTAAGTCCCTCACCAAGAAGGAAGCACATTTGGGGGAAGACTGGTTGAATTTTGGAGATTATGCTTTTAAGATGTCTATGAGAAACAATAACAAGTGAATATTTATTTATTCGTGTCTATGAATCAAAACATCTGAGATAGGGTAAGTGGACTATTAGACTCGTAGATGCTCATCATCTGATCCTTAGAACCTATAAAGCTGTGTATTACAAAGGAATTTACAGATATGATCAAGCAAGCATATTAGTTACTTTTGTGTCACTGTGATGAAGTACCAGACACAAACATCTTAAAAGGAGCAACCATTACTTTTAGATCGACAGTTTTAGACTGTTCACGCCATACTCCTTGGCTCCCTTGATTCTGTGGGCAGACCATGAAGGCAACAGGAACACAGAGCAGAGGCAGTTCCCCTCATGAAGGACAGGAACTAAAGAGTAGACACCAGAACCAGGAAACTAACACAGCCTTCCAAGTCACACTTCAGTGACCTACTTGCTCCCACTTGGCTCCACCTCCAAAATCTTCAGAGCCTCTCAAAATAGCACCGGCAGCTCAAATCCGAGCACTCAGTACAAGAGCCTTTTGGGGATGGGCATTGCATTTCCTAACTATACCAGCAAAGTACCTTAAAAGGGACAGCCATCCTCGATTACACAGGTAGGCCTTGTATAATCCTTTAACACAGAGATTGTTCCCATGGCAAAGAGTTTCAACAATGGCAGTGTCAGGGCTGGAATCAATGTGTAAGTAGAGCTGGCTACCATAAAGTCTGAAAGCTTTCCTTACTTGTCCAAGTTTGTTGAATTCTCTTACATTCTCTGGTTCATGGCTACCTGCTATCTTTCCTTCTGACGCCTGCAGGTTTTGATCCTTGAACACAATTATTTCTACTCGATTATCACATTTCTATAGCTACAAACATTTCTAGAAATAGAACATATATGTGTGTACAGGTAAAGCACATGAAATCATGCATTTATGTACACATATATGATTTCCTGCCTAATGAATGCTCCTCGCTCTGTTTCTGCATTCCTGTAGTAAACGGTATATACGCAGTGCTAAGTGTTTGTCTGCTGGCAATCAGTCCTATTCTCACTTTGCTACTCTCCTGGGACGAAACTACTGGCTGGAAGCCTACGAAGTGCATTGCTCAGAGCGCCTTGCCAGCTGGTTTCCAGTTAGATCTGCCAATGGGAAGCACTAGGGGGGATGCAAGCCAGGAGAAGGGAGTGGGGGAGGAAGCCTTTTTATTTTCCTTTAGCTTCTGAGTCTGAGGACTGCCTTCCCATGTTAATTATCAAGAGTTCTGATGGTGGTGGCAGCAGCAGGCAGGGCTGGCCCAAGCAGTGACAGAAGTCGTAGGTACCACCTGCTGGGCAGGGTATCCGCTCCCACCAGCTGCACTGGGACTCCTGCGTGACTGCAAAGCAAGTCTGTGGCCTCAGAATCTTCATCTGAACCTTTCAACCACCACTGTCAAGTCAGACACAGCAAGTTCACACGAGGTCACTCGCCTTTCCTCCTCTAGCCTAGGGGCCATTGTACTCCCTGGCAAGTGCCACTCTTAATGGGTAATAGGGCCTCTTCAACATCTGTAGAGCCCTCTATTTGAAAGGCTGAGAATGGCTTCTGTTACCCTGGCTATACATCGATGTATATTTTTTCAACATGAAGTAGCAAATGATATACATTGAGGGTTTTTTTAATGTCATAACAACAGAATGTGCCTCATAAAAGCTTATATCTACATACCAATACAATCTTTGCTCATAGTGTGAGTGTGTGTATAACTATATAGTGCTTGGTCATGTAACATTTCCTTATTTCAAATAATTTACTGGAAAAATAAGGGTTTTGGTTTTTTTTGGGTTTTTTTGGTTTTTTTGGAAAGTGATAAGGTGGTATGACTGCTGTTAGAATTTCCAGAGGCAGTGGAAGACTTTAAGACAAAATAATGAGGTTGGATGCTTACCAGAAAAGACAATAATTTTAAATTAAAAATCTATCCCTACAAAAACAGAAAGATTCCTTCTCCAAGGCAGCGAGATCATAAAAGCAAACACTTCTACTTCTCCCAATTTGCTCTGATAAAAACACAAAGAGAAACAGAAAAGCCACATCGCACTGCCTTGAATTAAAGCTGTGTCCGAGAAGCAGGCCACGCTGAGCATTTTCATTAGGAAAGCTGTACGGACACTGGGCTGCTATTTGGAGCAATTGTGTTAAACAGAACGCTAACCCTCCTTCACCATGCACTTCTGTCCCCAACATAGTATAGTGCAGAGCAATCTTACCAGACCATCACGAAGAGACACAATTCCAACTTACTCATGTAAATGTGCCAGATTTCCTGTCACTATAATGAACATGCTAACAGGTCACAGAAAACTGCTTTTAACAAGCCTGACATATAGTTCAAGAAGTCACCACTGCCTCCCTTTCATTGTGTACTTCCAGCTGTCGACTTAGTCCTTACAGTAGCCATATTCGACAAGGGTATCTCAAGTAAATAACATGAGAATCTCAATGGCAAAGTGCAGTCACAGAGCTAGTTAGAGACAAAACTAGATATCCAACCAGTTCAATACAACTCTGAAATTAATGCCCATAAACATTTCTATAGACTTGGTAAGAAGGAAGATGTTTCATGTTCCCACTTCAAGAGTGCAGGGTAAGTTCATAAAGCAGGGCAAAATACAGCCACATACAAACTACTGACATTTTGGTTGAGGCAACTACATAAGAAGTGGTGTTCCTTGAGATTAGCATGCATCTGTGCAGAGGTCTACAAACTTAATTTGCAGTTCTTCTTTCCTGCAAGAAAGAGACCATTCATCATGAATATACTACACAAGCAACTAGATTAATGATGTTGCAACTCTGGACTCTATTTTCTTGTTTTCAAACTACTTCCATTATTATAATTTTGTTAGTGTTCACAAAACTTCATTGGTACCTATATCATTTGCCACAGCCAACAGTAATCGACAAGACCTAAAGTTGAGACAACAGAATGATGATGTTTATTTCTGTCATGAGATTTAAACTCATATGTCTGTTCACCTGACATGATTTATTTGCTTATTACACAGCCTACAGGTTCTTGGATGGTTGTCACTCTGTATACACCTTCACTCAATTCCTAGGCCATCTCCAAGCCCCATACCTTGGAATTATTATTAGGATTAGGTCCTGCCTCAGATTCTTCATATCTCAGGTCACCTACAATTTACACTAGAAGCTTCCGCAACTCTAGGATGAGGAAACTCTCTCTCTCTCTCTCTCTCTCTCTCTTTCTCTCTCTCTCTCTCTCTCTCTCTCCTCTCTCTCTCTTTCTCCTCTCTCTCTGTCTCTCTGTCTCTCTGTCTCTCTGTCTCTGCCTCCTCTCTTTCCCCTCTCTCTCTGTCTCTCTGTCTCTGTCTCTCTCTGTCTCTCTGTCTCTGTGTCTCTCTCTCTCTCTCTCACACACACACACACACACACACACACACACACACACACACACACATCAGTTACCTTTTCTTGGCAGAGACTTGTACATTTATAGGATACTGTGGAATACATTTTTCAGTTAGCTCCATTCCTGCTTTGCCATCTCCTGTGTCTGACATGTATTAAGGATCCCCAAATAGTCCGTGACAACTTAAGATCTAAATTCCACCAGCTTTGAAGTGGAGCCATATCTGCTCTGCAAATTCTGCCCTGTGCATGGGTGGCACATGTACATCTTCCAAGTAGGGCAGCACAGAGCTCTCCCTGCCAGTGACCTCCCTTTTCAGTCTTCTGTATGGGTTTCATCTTTGTGGTGTCCATTCTCCAGGGTGCCCTAATTTACCTTACATCCAGTATTCCCAGGCAATCATTATCCTTCTCAAATGGCCTCCTTTTGTTCCATGGCCCTGACAGCTGATGTACAAGGCTTCCTAATTCCTTTATTAATATTGAAAAGCAAATCACAGTATGAGGATGTGATTCTTGTACAGATTCATATTTAGTGATATCTGAATTGAAATGCTGCACATTGATGGTCCTGGATGATTCTTCACAAAAGTGGCAGAATTTTATCTATGGACCATTGATTGCTTTTCCCTAGACCTTTTAAAGTCTCCTAGGGGGAAAGAAGTAGTATATTATCTCACTGACTGGTGGCTGGTGATGCTCTCTCTTCAAAGTTCAGTTTCTACCATATCACTTCTGCCATCAGTTGATCATGTTTCTGGTGCTAGTTAGAGGCTACCCCTCATAGCCAGACCAAGAGGATTCCAGGAACTTGTCCCCAGCTGCTGCCACTCCCCTGATCTCTTGCAAGTAGCTCGAGTTTCAAAAAATAATCCTAAGGATTCCACAGAAAAAACAAAAGGACAAGATTGAAAAGGATACAGATGACTGAACTGTCAAGTTCTAACATTTTAACTTGGATGTAATTGAGGGACCAACTGAATTACAGCAGGTGCTGCTACCTCAGTGTGTCCATTTCAAGTTTTGACTGTTTTTAGGCTTTTTTTTTTCAGTTTTATCCAAAGGATGTTAGTCCTTAACAAAGTTTATAAAAAATACTACTTCTCAAGGATATTTGGTTCATGGGAAATCCCTACGGTGTGGTTTATCTTCTAGTTTTGCTACATGGCTGATGAGTATCTCCCACATACACCTTTAGCAACTATATGAACATCAGATTGACTAAGTGAAGGAATGACTTTTACTCCTAATTGGAATGCTGTACTGTTTTTTATTCCAGACCAGCCTTCTTTGTCTGAATTTCTGCCCCTCATGCTGGATAATTCTTACTTAACTCAGTTTAAAGTAGGCCAGCCCCTCTCCTAGGCTACTTATCTTAAAGGAAACCCTCTCCTGTTTCCTTAAGCAAAAGAAAGTATCCCTAAGGGCTTAATTCCAAAAGACACAACATTTTTCACAAAAGCTCCAAATATGTTAATAAAGGCCTACTGACATCAATGCATCTGGTAGTTAATGGGACATATTGAGGTGAAATGTACACATTTTAACTATTCTTTACACATAGCAGGGGTTTATCTTTCATAGCCTAAGTAGTATTCAAATCAGAACGTAAGGAGCTTATGTCAAAGGCGCTTTCTCCATCCAGATGTTTGTTGTTTTGTTTTTTTTTAAGGGATGACCTTTCACTGTTCAAAACCTCCCTTGAGAGGAAATGGTTCTCCTTACATCATTTTGCCAGGCTTCTAAAATTTCCTTTGAACAGGATATTAAAGCTTTAGAAAGGCTAGAAAAAGTTAGTCAAATATTACCTAGCCATTTACAAATACAGTAGAAAACCTTTTCAGGCCTTTTCTTCCCTGCTTCATCAACCACAGCACTCATTAAGATCAGAATTCTAGAGCTAGCTTCATTATTGATGCACTGAACATATAACTTCTTAAAAATCAGATGCCATGTTGAATTCTAGTAAGTGCATTCAGTATAAATCCTTCAAATTAAGTGATCTGAATGTGCTATATAAATCCACCCCAGCTTGGTCAGTATGAATATGTTTACATCAATTATCATTTCCATCCTCCTCTGCACTTTAACCTGCTCTACAGAGAACGGGTTATATCAGCTTTCCATACACTGTACATCCTAATGATCACAGAGACTAGAATGGATGTAACTTTTTTTAAAAAAATTCACAGAAAAATGACCTGTGATTGGAAGGAAACTTAAGGTTTATTACTTTTTATTACTTTCTTTTATATCACAGTTCCTCAAATCTTACTTCTATGGTGACAAAAAAAATATCAAGTTATAAAGTGGCTGTCACCAAGGACTCTCCCAGAAATCTCTCCTAGAACTGGTGAATTTACACTACATAACATATTGATATTCGGACAAGAACATTAAATTTGATTTAAGATGAGTTGTCTTACTTACTTTTCTGCTGCCCCAATAGAATTTTGAATTGGGTTATTTTGAAAGACTATTCTATCCTGCCACTCCAGTCATCGTTGTGGTTCATAGACTTTTACAGCTACATGGGACTTTCATCTTGTGGGTAAACAAGAGCTTTCTAATTGGACTTAAGTCTCAGTCAGTAGGGGGAAATCCATACCTGTTACTGTAAAACTAGCCAATATCAATGGCTGCAGCGGTCATGGATCCTACTACTGCCATTTTCCTAAACAAATACAATTTCTGTTTTCTAAATAACTACACTTATACCCATAGAGAAGTTTAGCTCTCACTCTCAACCCTTGTCAAGAAGCTTCTTACTTTCCAACATCTGGAGACCATTACAGAGATATACAACTGTTAAAATACAGAGAACAAGTGGCTGTTACATGCCCAGCCCCGACTGATAATCTACAATGAAACCCTTGCATCTGAAGCTCAGAGAAAAATCACAGAAGAAATGCTAGAAAAATTGTAAGAGCCAGACTTAAGATGCCTGCTGTAAGATAATGTACCCTAAACACGACAGGGAAAATGTGCCCATGAAATTTCAACAGAGTGGTTGCCTGAATAAGATGCTCATAATGACACCAGTTAACATGCATACACAGAGGAAATTCTACAAGGTCCTATCCTAAATCAGCCTCTACAGTGGAAAGCAGTCAATGGCTGTTTGAGAAAGGGAGAGTGAGTTTCCTCTAGGGATGAGATCCTTGCATAGGTTGTTCATTTTCATGTGAGCCTTGGGAACATGTACATATCAACAACATAATACAGATTCAGTAGGTTGTCTACAGATGTACATATACATGTGTATATCTGCACACATGTGTATACATGTAACAATAACAAGAGATGATGGATTTCAGGGACACAGGATAAGTTGGGGTGGGGTAGGAGGGGCAGAAATGATTTAGATACATGTAAGAAGTACACACACACACACACACACACACACACACACACACTAAATCTCACTTAAATAGAGGTTTATTTTGTCCCATAGCCTTAAAGACTAGAAGGCTAAGAGCACCATTCCAGGATCTTGAAGGTTTCTGGGGAGAACTTTGTTCTGCCTCAACTCATGACAAAAAGCAGAAAGGCAGGAAAATAAATGTAAAAGAAGCCAGACATGAGAGTGGCTTGCTTATAACAACTCACTCCTCAGGTAAGTACAGAACTACTTCCTAGAAAAAGGCATTAACCTTTCCTAAAAGCATAATCCCCTCTTTGAAACTTTATGTCCTAATACCATTACAATGGTAATCAATTTCAACAGGGATTGGGAAGGTGTATATCATCTCCAAGCCATAATATACAAGAAGAGTTCCATATTCACAGATAAAGTCATTCAAATTAGAATTAAGCATTTTTCATCTTTATATAATCTTCTTGGCAATAGTACTGTTTGCTGAGTTAACAAAAGCTAACTTTTATCCTCATGCATGCTTATGAAATTATAACTTTTCTAATAACGTTTATCTATCATTTGCACATAAATGTCATTTTTGTGAAAAGTCCAATATTGATATGTCTGTCTTTTAATCACTTATTGTTACCTTGTCAGTAAGTACATAATTTGTATTTCCTCTCAAATAATGAAAACCCACCAGGGCCATTCTTATCCATTTGCCTAAAATTTCTAAATCCACAAGATGGTTGTATCTTTGAATTTCAACACGGAATATTAAGCAAAAGATAATGAGATGTTTCACAGATGTTACCCTGGATCTAATCTATGTATTTTATTAGCATAAATCCATTTGTTCTTGCCTAATCAGTATTCTCTTGTTCATTTATTTCAAATAGCAAGATTGTTTTAGTCATCAAAGTGAAGTAGAAGCAACAGAAATTCAGTGTGGCTCCCTATCCCTACAACAAACTGGCAGCCTCCATTCCCTCAACTGCTGTCAGCTGAGCTCACCTTAGCATTTTCATTTTTATTTTACACTCTTGTTTATTGTGTGTGTTTGTGTGTGCACCTAACGGTGGTCTTGACAACCTGATTGCAGGCGCTAGTCCTCTCCTTCTACAATATGGGTTCCCAAGACTGAATTCAAGTTGTCATCAGGATTGATTGGAATGACTTCACCTGCTAAGCCACCTCACTGAATTCACCTTCATTTTCTTAATAAGACATTGTATAATCTTTTGTTAGAACATTTTCCTTTGGGTAAACCGAAGAGGCAACTGAAGCTTCCAGGTTTCTCTAAAGTTCCATCTAAATATATGGACATTAAAAAACCCAAAACAACAAGCCCTGCATGCTTGCAACACAGCAACTTCTATTTTATGATATTCTTCAATATAAAAACCTACTATAGAATTTTAAATTTTATATTGAATTTTATTTTTATATTACTGTTTATATTTAATATATTTTATATTTTACATAATTTATTTCACATTATATCTTCATATTTCATATATTATTTTACATTTAATTTTTAATTTTTATTTTCTATAGATACCACTGTCTATAGAAATTTTGGGGTTATTTATAGAATTGTAATTCTTCTATTAATATCATTTCTTTTATTTAAATAAATGCATTTTCCCATAGGAATGTAACCATGATTAAATCAAAGACTAAAGTAAAAAAGTCTTAAATATGCCTCTTAAATGATTTGATATTTGGGTTATTAGGCTTATTCTCCAACTATGGTAAATGTATAGTGTAACGGGAGAACAACTGGGAAAAGAAGACAGTCCTTAAAATATGAACACTAGTATCCTCAATATGTCACAGCATCTTGCTGAGTTTATCACACTACTGCAAATGGAAGAACCACTAGTCCATCTCAGAGATTCATTACATGAAAAACAAATGCAATAAACACGTAGAGTTGCAAAGTTCGCATGCAATTCATATATAACTAAATAATGCACTATATTCATGAAAATTGTCCTCATGAACATTTTCGTCCTTCATATGACTAAGCAATACAAAATTGCCAGCTGTCTCTGAAGATTTAAAGAGATCAAAAATGGAGATGTTCTTGGTTCCTGCTGCGGGCCTCAGGAATATATTATAAGAACTCAGCTGGTTATGGCAAAGTCACTACCTGGAGGGATCAAGGAATTCCTCTAGAGGAAGCCAAATCCCAAGGAGTTTTTGGTGTTACTTGGCTTGTTATATATCAGCTGTATTCTGTTATGAAAGTCATGTGTGCCTTCATAGTTTTCCCAACTGATTTTTCCCCAAGAAGGGCTAACAGTGTGGACTGATCACTCTCTGGACATACACATTCCAGGTATTTGGAGAACAGCCTCAGGAAAGGCTTTCTCTGGAATCAGATATCTCCCTTGGCCACTTTCAAGGACTAGCAGTAATAACAGTCCACATGCAAGTCTCCTGATTTAAGATAAATTCCACAAGGAGACACCACCTAGGTCAGGTGGACGTTAAGTAATAGCTTTACACAATTCAGCTCGGACCCTCCTTTCTTACAGCCTTACTAACTTTATAGATCGCTAACTCCTTACCTAACCACTTCTAGGAATATTTAGATAACCTTCTGCGCTGACAGCTATGCTCAGCCAGAACCCCAGTTCAAGCCTCCCTGTAATTATCATCATTAGCAGCATCCAGCCAGGTCCATCCCCAGATGGAGGAGAATACTTTATCAGAGATACCTCTGTATTCTCTAAGAACAGACTTAACCATCCAGGCTACCTGTTTGAGAAGGCCTGGCGGATGTGCCAATTAAGCCTTACTACCTCCTTTCCCAAACCTTACCTCTAGTTCCAGATCTCCCTTTAACTATCACCAGAGGCATCTAGCTGAATACAGGTTGCCTAGCCACTGAGCACACTTTCCCCCACCCTGCAGAAAAACGGCAGATAACTTGGACAGATAGGAGCCACAGGAAAAAAGAAGACAGTTTTATTTTCTCCCATTGATCTAGCAACTTATAGGTTCTTAACATTTTCTACCAATCATGTTTAAGATTGTAGTTGAGCACATAAGAGCCCTCTTCTTAGATATTACCCGAATTTAGCCTTTAGTTAATTCATTTCCCCATTGGTCACTTCCCTTTGGGGTTGCAAATGATAATTAACGGTTATTGCCTCTCTATGTGATTTTTATCACCCCTCCGTTTGACCCTAGAAGCCTTGCTTTATATACCAGGACTCCCAGGCCATGGAGGGACAGAGAAGAGAAAAGAGAATGGAAGAACTAGATGGGTAAGAACTTGAGAGGAACAAACTGAGATGGGGAAGAATTAGATTGAAGGGTTAGAGGAGAGCACCAGAGGAACGAGATGGAAGATGAGGAAGAGTCAGATGGAGAAGTACTAGCTGGGTAAGAACAAGATGAAAAGGACCTAGATGAGGCAGAGTTAAGACAAGAGAATTAAGATAGAACTTAGAGGGAGCAATAGATAAGTATAGAGAGAAATCAGGCAAGAAAGGAGCTAGACATGAGAAAAGAACTGAAGCTGGGTGTAAAGGATGTTATGCCAGAGGAATTAAAGCAAGTGGACTATAGAGCTCGGTGTGCTGAGATTCTATTTCCTGAAAATAGTCCTTGCCATTAGTAGTTCTCTCTCCTGAGCCCCTGGGATGTATAATATTAAGGCTGGTCCCTCTAATATTATACAAGAGGTTCCCTATACTCCTGCTATAAGAGGACATACCAACTATTAATGGTAGGAAGGAATGAAGAAGCAGAGACCTTTGAATTAACACAGAAGAAAACAGCATTCTTTTGTTGGTCTAGAGACCCATATCATTTAAATGTTACTCTGTAGTAGGTATGATCATATTAGTTTCCTATTGTTGCTCTAACAAATTACCACACATCTACTGGCTTAATATAAATTTATTATCTTCTTTTTCTTTAAATCAGAAGCCTCTGGATAAAAGTCATGATATGAGTAGGGGTTTGACCTTTCTAGAAATACCAGATGGGTATCTACCTACTTGACCTAGTTTTAACTGGTCACCTACATGCCTTGGCTTATGGGCCCTTACTTTAATTTCAGTAGCAGCTGCAAGGTAGTTTGAAACTCTCCCTCTCACCCACATCTGCCTATTCCTTAGACATGGAGTTCACTTTCATGGTTCAGGATTATCTTTCGATGTTTTAATTACATCTGCAAAACTCTTCTAATCTTTTAAGGTATTGGTTTTATCATACATCTATGAGATTAGAACATGGGTATAATTCAGGTACTATTATTCTGCCCATCATAATAAAGTATTAAAAGCATATAGAGTTTGGATAATTTGATTAGTAAGGTTTTTAGAGTGTTTGGACTCTATTTAAAATGTCAAATAAATAAAATATGTATTAAAATACAACAGAAGTATTAACATTAAGAAATCAGTCACAAAATAACCCTGATTCCTCTCTTGAGGCCTTTTTATTGAGCCTAGAAGATTAGATGTTCTAGACAGAATGCAGCATGTAGAAGTCCAAGGTCTTGTGATCACACCCTGACTGATCCCAAAATGCAAGTGCTAAGAAAGCCCCTTTGGCAAGCACATGCCTCTCTAGGCAACTGGAGGTGGTTGATAATTATATGTCCAGTACCCTGTGGCTGCTCTGGGTTTTGTTTTCTAAAGGGCTACAGTGATCATTGGTTGGGGAATTATTGTACGTTTCACCACAAAAAAAAAAAATGAAATGAAATAATGTAAATACCCTATCACTATTTTTTTGAAAGCAGAGGATGATCAAGCTCCTATCTTGTGATTCATTTCTCAGGAGCTTTTTCATATGTGGCAATGACAAGTAAAGTCTTCACCAGCTCATGCATGTGTTCGTCTCAGTCGTGTGTATACATGGTCAATCTGTTATCTCTCGGGGTCTTCTGCAAGAGCTGTTCTAAAATGACCGCAGGAACTAAAGCACCTACAACTTGCGCTAATAGGGAAGGTTAAGTTACACCTGAAGCAACTGACCAAATGATCTTGGTGGATAATAAAGTGAGAAAGATTATCACAAACACAGGGAGTAATTTACCAGTAGAAAAGTCAGCATTACAAGATTGTAAGAGGGGACAAGTTCCAGAATTTCCTCCCTAGAGCTCCCGTCAGAACTAAAGGGAACATATTCATGCTGTTAAAGTTGTAGTATTATTGACATCTCTTCTATAAACAGCATTAATTGTGAGAAATAAAATTATCCAAATTGAAGATGTGTAAGATTTTTCAAAGACCCTCCACTTTGCAACATCAGGAGTTGATATACATACATATCAACATGTTGGGAGGGAGTAACTGCTAACATTTACTGGACACTCAACAAATGTCATGTTACTCTCAGGGACCACACTAGGAGTATCCTCCCTCATTGTCAAGAAGTAGAAGCTGAACTGAAGATAACTTCATGACTGCTATTTAATTGCTAACATTTAAAATTATGGAGTTTGACTCCAAACCCTTCTTTGTTTAGATCTGCCTGTAACATTCCCGCTGTGGGGTCCAACCATGAAGAGAAATGTATCTATGCATGACATACAACAGGGAAAAGAAATGTGCTCTCTGTGTGTAATACAGGTGGATGCTGGGAAATCTAGTTATTCATTTCAAAATGGATGTCTGGAAAGAACAGAACATGTGAGTGGGCAGTAGAAACTGAATACCTTTCTGCCACCACAGAGATACTTAGGGCAAGTGAAGTATTCAATATAACCACAGTAGGGAACGTGGGCATAGAGGAACACTATTAGTTGAGTTCCCTGAATGAAAGTGGGAGGAAATTCTAAATTATGGTCTAAAAATAAAGGTTATGTGTGAATGAATGGAGCATATAGCTGAGTGAGGGACCAGACAGTGTGTGCTCACTGTTTTCAGAAGTCAGTGTCTCTGGAATTACAGTATACCATCAATTACTTGAGATAAAAAAAAATTAAAAAAAAAGAAAGAAAGAAAAAGAAAATGCTGAAAAGCAAGAAATGAACGATTAAGAACCAATGGTAAGGAAAATTAGAGGAGTAGGGACATTGTTTCAAACTAACTTGCAACATTTGTTGTTAAAGCAAAGTCACGAAAATGTGAAATAAAATCTGCCAAAAAGAATTCACCATTGCCAAAGGCCCAAATTGTTAGCCTTAATTATCCTTGCTAGAAATGAAGAAAATGAAAACTCAGAAATGGCTAGCATGGAGTCCCCAATGGTGTCCCTGAATAGGAACAGTCTATATTTTGTTATTTATAACTTGTTTTGACAATAAATCTAAGTCTCCTGAAAGAAATTTCATGCATTAAAACAACAAAGCATAAATTTGAAAAGAATAAGCACCACAGGGAATAAAATAAAACTCAGACTGGAAATAAGTGATAAGCACAGGTGAACCATATGGTTTTGAAGACAACCTTTAATCCCTATCATTTTATAAGCCCCAGATTTATCTCTGGGCTTCCTATCAGCCAAGGGAATATATAAACAAGAATTTGCTATATGAGCATGTCTCTTTTTTTGTGGAAAAATTAAACATTTCCTTCAGAAATGGTCAGATTTTAGATCTCATATTTAAATAATAGAAAATATTAATTTTTAATTTAATAAGTTCAATATATCAGGAGTCCATCTCTGCAAAATTGAAAACATTAGTAAATATTTGCAAAATCAAATTTTCAAATCCCATCTTCATTTCAAAAATGTATTCTTTTGTTTTGTTTTTTCTTCAGTAAGCTATTTCTATCTTATTATATCCCAGGATGCTAAATTAAGAAGTAACTCATCTCTTCAGAATCTCAACTTTAGGAAGTCCTTCAAATATGTAAGACCATATATTAGGGGTTGTTATATACCTATTAGCACCACAACTACACTTCTTTATGATGACTTACCACATATTTGGTCTTTCCATATAGACCTATCCACTAAGTGTGTGTCTGTGTTTGTGTGTGTCTGTGTGTGTGTGTTTGTATGTACTGCCTACGTTTTGAATTTGTTATGAGATTGTTATAAGCAAAAGACACTTTCAAAGCAGAACTTTAAATTTTTATTCAAATTATTTTCTTAGAACACAGGAGTATATGCTAACGGGGTATGTAACATAACCAGTTAACTTCACACTCAAAAGAACCTAGTGGAGTGATTGAGCATATGCTGGATTCTTCTTGCTCTTGGGTCTGATTACTGGCTTAAACTGACAGCCTTTCAAGCTATGTTCTTATTTTCCCATAGAAAATATGTAGTTTAGTGCTCATGCACTGTACAACAAGCATTTTAACTACAATTACTATTAATTTTTAAATTGGAAATAGTTAAGTTCTATGTTAAACACCATCCAATCTGCCTAACACATGACGCTAAAATTATTTATGTTTATTTCCCAAAATCCAAAGCAGAAACTCAAATTTGTCTTAATTTGATAGCTAAAATAAGTAAGTTAAGATAGAAGACAAATGCCAAGTAAGTTAACAAAAGTCACAAATTAAATCACTTGAATACTGACTTAATTCTTATGGAAATTTCCTGAAGTTAAATAAACACAGGTTCATTTAGATCAGAATGGTGACACTCTTTCTTTCAGATAAATTCTAAGCACAAGATTTTTGTGTGAGTTTGGAAAGAGAAGAGGGAATAAAAAGACAAGCAAAGAAAGGAGTTTGCTTGAAATGATATTTGATGTAAAAAGAAAATATGAGTTGTGTAGTCAAGTCTTTATTGGAAGTATATGAAAGTGGTATGTAGTCATGAATTCAAGAAAAGGAGATGTGTCTTCACAATAATACTTGACACATGAAAAATACATCTGTTTGGGGGCATTATAATGTAATTAATATGTCCTTACTTATAAGTATCTTGAAAATGCACATGATGGAATAGGATAAGCATTAATAAAAAGAAACAAGGATGTAACTGCTCAGTTCCTTATTTAGAAAATTACCTGCTGGGGAACTTCAAGGTTATCCATTATGTCTAGAAAAATGTTTATCAATTCTGGATATACATTTCTAATTTTACAAAGGAAGTTACAGGATTTGGATGTGTTTAAGATGCTTGTGTACATATATATGTGTATCTGTATATTTGCACACATAACTATAACCATATATGTGTATATGTGTATTCTACCTATATTAGGTGATTTAGACAAACATACAACTCTGGATAAGATTACCAGACACAAAGCAATCTAAGGAGCATGGTAGATGCAACTGGCAGTCAGAAAAGTCTCCTCCACATGCAGCTCTTTAGGGAAGTGAGGCAAGCTTTACAGCCATTCTTGGATTTTTAACTATATTATGCCCAGGAAGAAAAAGAGACTTCCAATCCTGTCTAATTTTCTGAAGACTGATGATGCAGTATGTACCATAGTTTAAACATACAGTTATGATTAAGTAACTAATGGATTAAGTGCTGGGGATGAATGTCTTACTGTTAGTCACACATAGATAAAGTGATATATAACAAGACACTGAAATTAATCTAAAGTTGAGATGATATTTCAGAGTACATAAAAGTAACTAAGAATCAAATGAAGAATATTTTACTAAGAGGATATTACCTATTTTCTAGAAGTCAAATATGGTGATAAGACTTTACGATTTTCTTAATGAATACTTCAATTGTTGTAAGAAAGTTTTATGTGTTTGATGGCTAAAAAGAACTGTAATTATAAAGGTAACTTATCTTGAGCACAGTTAGTCATGTTTATCTAGCTACCTACCTATTAAAGATATGTTTATGTCATGTCCACCTAATATTGACTCTTAGAGGCATCATTCAATTATATTATTTTAGAGTTGAGAAAACATACAAAATAAACATACTAAAATTTAGAAAAATGTATTTATGTTTTAAATAGACTTTTCCATTAAACATTAAGAAGTACTTTTATTTTTCTTAACCTATCTTGGATTTAGAGGAACATAAGCCATCTCAAATCAATTATTCACATGCTCATTAGAATGAAACACAATTTTCTGTTTTTCATGCAAAACAAAGAGATAATCATAAGATATTTCTGTGTGTTAACTTCAAAGATAGAAGTAAAATTTCACTCTAGGATTTTCAGTTTACTAATTTGTGAGTATTGTTAGGGGATAAAATACTTTATTGCTTCATTTATCAATCAGTCATTCATTTCATATTTATTATGAGAAATACATATAAAGACTCAATATTTTCTACATGAAATTTCTTGGAATTATATATATGTATGTATGTATACATATCTTTATACATAATTCTCTTTTGTACTTTTAGGTTAATATCTCATGTTGCCATTAAACAGACATGACTGGAACATAAGAAATCTGTATAATTATTTTTAAATATGTTGAGACTTAAGTATATTATATATTAGACAGTGAAATGTCTAACCTATACTATACAGGCATAGTTATAGCAAAAATTTAAAATAAAATTTATTAAGCTAAAAAGTAATTGTCTCCTTTCTACAACAGAATACAAAATATTCTTATTCTATAATTGTATTTATTGAATGTTAAGGCAATGTCCAACATTTACATAGCTCTACTAACAACAAATGTGGAATAAACAGAGAGACAGGGGTTAAAAGAGGAAGACTAACACCCCAGTCTATAGTTCTAGGGAAATGGAACCTTGGGAAGCTGAAATAATAGGCAACAGCCAATTTTAGACACTAAATTTGAAAATGTATTATCATAAAAGATAGCTATTTCAAAAATTAAAATGATCGTGTCTAATGAGTATATGATCAATGAGTTTGATATTTACATTGAGGTCATATGAATAAACCAGATACAACTTGAGAGCTATTGCTGAATATGAAAATATATACACATATTATTTTTAATGTGATGCTTTGAAACCTGTTGATCATGAGGGCAAACACACATTCCTGGAGACAAGTGAGCTATTCAAAGGCAAGGAGTCTAGGGTCTAGAAAGTAGTGGCTTAATTTGCCTTAGAGAGAAAGACATCCTGTCATGGAAAGAGAATTTCAACCAAACGAAGGTGTATCTCAACAACCTATAGTGACAGAGAGGGATGAGTATCAGTTTCCCATGCAGCCCAGCTCGTGTAAGAGAGTGGCCAAACCTTGAAAAAGATACAAATTCCATGGTAAAATGTGAACAGAAAAAAAGAAAGAAAGAAGATGGGTTTGTGAAGTACACATTAAAGCTACTTTACCCATTTCTAAATAGATCCTACATCATTTTAGTGAGCATTATCCAGTGAAGCAAACTGATTGAAAACAAAGTAAGTAATTAACACACATAATGGAATTAGCCAAGGAAACTATAAAAATAGTATACCATAGGTGTGCAGCTGTACCCTGGACAACCAGCGCTACCATGTGGATGGAAGGCTGGTGTCTGCCATCCACATTTGCACACTCAGTTTCTATGAGTTCAACCAGGCTTTGGGGCAACCAGAAGAGACACAGGGCTATTCTTGACCAAATGGTAGAAACTTCCTCTTTAAACACTAGAGATTTTAGTTGGACGTCATATTCTAATCTCCTTGAATAGAATTAAACTGTGTAATAATGATGAGCTCTGTCTCCTTTGATCCCAAGTATTGAGGTGTATATACTGCCACACAATAATCCAACTCAGGAAGGTTTCAAAGAAAGCCACAGAGATTATCAACACACTATGAAAAAATGCCTGGAAGAAAACTGGGGCATTATAGGTTTACAAGACAACATGAGCTTAAGGAAGAAGAGAGGAGGGATTGCTGGCCCTGAGGAAAATGCTCCTGACACGGTGAGTTGTTGGACACTGTAAGGGTTTGCTGAGGCTGCAGAAACTCCAATCCTTAGAATCTTTAAAGCAAGATTCAGACCTGCTGCTCAGGCTGACTGTGGGCTGTATTTTTCAGTCAGCCGGAACTGCCAAGTCCTTTTCTAGCCCTGTGAGTTTAATTGTAACTGTTAATGCAAACAGTGTAACATTTCTGGCTCCCTACATTTAGTTGGGGCTGTTACAGCAACACACATTTCAAAGTTCATGAAAATATGAAGGAAGAGTTTGTCATTGGAAATCTTGGTGATGCATCTCAGTACATGTACCTCCGGATTCCAGATTCCTTATGCAAATCACAGATGCTGTTAACCAAAGGTGTTTCTAATACACAGCAGTTGTAAATAATTCACACTAATGAAGTATTAAGCTGTAATGGAAAGTATAAGGTACAAAATACTCAGGCAAATTAAGCCCTTCCTCTCTATGTCATGCAAACTAAAAATACTCTCTTAATATCAGAATAGAAAAGTTGTTCATTAAGTTTGGGTACTTGGTCATTTACTGTAGTCTAAAACTGATTATATGTGTGTACATACTCAAACTACGCATGCACACACACACATACATACACACATTTTCTTTAAACACATCTGCACCCTTAAAACATTAGTTAGTTTATAGTACTACTGTGAATTAATTGGTAAATACAGTAAGGCCTTTGAATCTGCACAACAGTATTTGAACAGTTTACTAAGTTAAATAAAAGCAGTCAAATTGCAGGTTAAGATATTTTTAGGTAACACAACAAACAACCCCATTTGGAAGGTACTCATCCACTTCCTTCTAAACTAAAGAATCTAATTGAGCCTTGGACTTGGCAATGCTTTGTAAAACAACACCTTTTCATCTTGCCAAGACAACCCCTTGAGGAGTTTATTTTTTTTTTTATAAAGCAGTTGTAAAATGATTAAACTAATCTGAAAGTATGGCTTCACAAACGCACATTATAAAATGTCACTCAAACTTTCTACACTACCCAAATCAGCAGATTCCTAAGTAGACTCAGCCGCAGGGTCTACCTTCATCCCTGCAGTTAACTGTGCTCAGTAAATATTTGCATGCAAAAGACTACAGATCGAAATGACAAGAAACATGTCAACACACACCCCTCTCTATAATTATCACAAAGTGTATCTGCTGACATAGCTAAGGATAGTGTTTATGCCCTAGGAGTCTAACCCACTCTATCAGGCAGGACAGCATCTCTCAATGTCTCGTTTTGTTTTCATTTGGTTTTGAACATGTGTGGATAGGTGTGCGCGCGTCTGTGTGCACATTACCGGAGATGGAGATCCATTCTTGCAGAGGGGACCTCTGAAGACTCCCTTAATGCCCCTGTAGTGCCCATTGCTGAGATGTCTCGAACTGATGACCAGGTAACAAGCCATGTGTGTCCGGCTGGAGGTGCAGTCTCAACTCCTCACTGGGCGACCAACAGGCTGGGAAATGCAGGCTGGCTTCTCAGCAGCAACAGCGACTGCCACCTCCCGAGTAGAAGAGGCCAGCAGCAATCGGAGATGCAGAGCCCTTGCGCCCCTGTTCCTGCAGAGACCTGCGCGTGGCTCTCGCTGCCCACAGTGGCTCGGACTGAGGTGGCGGTGGCAGCCCAGAACACTTAGGGGGCCTGGCGAACCAGTCCACATGCTGCTCTGACGAGGCGGCGCTCAAAGGCGGGCTGAAGATGTGCTTTTTAAAGGACAACTTCCTGAGTCCACAAGGGAATCGGAGTCCTCCGCCCCTTTCCCCCGCCCCCTGCTGTCGCTCTAGGTGCAGGCGGAGTGGGGTGGGGACGCTCAGGTGCAAGTCGGCATCCTCCAGCCGCTGGAGTCCCCAGGCTGAGCTGCAAGCTGCGCAACCCGGGATGCAGCGATTGCAGCCTGTGTAAAAGAGCGTGGCGCGGTTCCTCTGAGCGCCCAGGAGCTTCCCCTCTGCAGTGTCCGGGAGAGGGCGAGCGCTAGGAGTTGGAGATGTGGTGACTACGGCCGAGGGACGGTGAGCGCCCAGCTAGGAGCTGTGGGCTTTGTAGGATACGAATACACAGGAAGGGAAGGAGAGGGGACAGCTGTCACACCGGACTCACTGCTCCGCCTTCTGGAACCCACAGCACCAATCTTTTGGTTCTTCTGCCCGGCTTCTGAACCAACTTTCCAAGGGGTTTAGGGGGCGGGTACCCAGGATGACTGGGGAGGACCGAGGGAGCAGCAAGATAGCATTTCTTTTCGTCGCTTGCTCTCTGCTCACCTCTAGGGCTCTCTGTATCGAGGCCTCAATGGCAGAAGCAACAGCTTCCCAGCCGCCTGTAGGGGTGAGAGGTTCAGCCCAGAGTCCATCAGATGCGCTAGGTAGCCAGTGCGTGGCGGAGAAAGGAACTTTTAGGTGGCAAACTTACAGAAGGTATAGAAATCAATGCTGAGGTTTATGTGCATGTATATGCACACATCTAGCTACAAAGGTTCACCTACGGAAAACCAAAACCATTCTCTGCCGATTAAGACGCAGATGTTTTGGGTGGTAGAGATCTTTGTTTTACCAATCCCTAATAACCACCCTCTTGAAGGCCTTTTGGTTAAGTGTAAATTAAGCCACCAGGGAGCGAACTGGACTGAAATAAAACATCTGTGCCAAAAAAAAAAAAAAAAAAAAAAAAAAAAAAAGCTGAAAAAGAAGAATCCTTTCACGGGGAGGGGGAGGGCAAATGCCCTCTCCTGTACCACAAGCTAGCTCAGTGAAGTGTGCAATCCCTCTCTGCCCCATTCCGCGATCAGAGCACGAGAGTCTCTTCCAGCCTTGCTCATTCCACTCTGGATTCCTTGAAACACTGCTACTGTTGCTACTGTTCTAACTCCGGGTTTTATCTAGGGTTTCTCCTAGAGGTCTCTCTCCTCTCTAAGTGAGTAATCACACTCAGCTGACATTTAGGACCTCTCACACATGACAAATATATAAAAATAAAATGGAATTTGAATTTTTCCAATTAAGGCAGCTCATAAATTAGAAAGGGAGAATTCTATTTTAACTCTTGTAGCTTCCTAATTAAAGACTGACTTTTGTTTATATTATCACATGATTTACTATCATGAATATTTTATTAAAGAACACTTAGATGTATGTGTCATCTTAAAACCTTTAGACAAATTTTAGTTGGGTATTTTGGTAGCTTCAGGGAATGCACTGCCAGTTCTTTAAGAGGTGGGAGGAATCTAGTTCCTCTTAACCCTTGAACTAAAAAATGACTAAAACTTAGGTAATCCAGTGTAAACTTTCCAGGAAAAGTATAGTTAGCTTTTAACTATCTTGGTAAAAACTTTGAACATCAAAATGAACTCAATACATTCATCCACTTTCCCCTTCGGACATATTTACCATAACCCCAACAGCATTTTAACTCTATGATATTTATTCAACTTAAAAGTGTAAAATATGAACACATACTTTCATATAAAAGTGTATATGCAAATACTGAAACTACAGAAACAGGTAAAATCTTTAATCCTCATTGGAAGTTTTAAATGATACAATATGGCTTAGTTTGCAGCTAGGTTTTGCCCTTGATAAATGGAAACCATAAACAGCCTTGAGGAGCAAAGTGCAAGCATCCTAGACTGAATTATAAAGATAAACAATGTCACCTCCTGTGAGCACATTCCAAGGATGCAGTGTCTTATTTATTAAGCAAATATACTTCCTAATAGTTTGTAATGAATTTAAGAATAAAACATATTTTCTAAAAGTACTAGTGAGCTATAGAATATAAAATCAAATATTTCATCACATCATATTATGTTTTATTCAAAGTTCTTGTTACTTTTCAGACATTCCTGTCCATTAGAACATCATCCTTTGCACATTTGATTTTTCCCCAAGAGGAAACAAAGTATTTGCTTTTCAAATATTAAAATTACTTGGTTAAATTTCTCAAAACTTGTTAATTTTTTGAGGTTTTTCTTCTTTGCAAATAAATGGTACCACCATGTCATGTTATTTTAGGTTAAATAATAGCTTTGTCTTTGCTTCCCAGTGTTTTGCTACATATCTTCAAATATTGAGACAAAATATGGCACACTTGTTATTTAGACAACAATAATAATAAATCTTCCTTTCCTTGCCAACTTGTGATTGATACCTACTGTGGGATGGTCTGTATGTCAAATGTGTTGCTGATTGATCAATAAATAAATCACTGATTGGCCCGTGGCCAGGCAGGAAGTATAGGCGGGACAAGGAGGAGAATAGAGCTGGGAAGTGGAAGGCTGAGTGAAGAGACACTGCCAGCCGCCATCAGGACAAGGAAGATGTAAAGTACCGGTAAGCCACAAGCCACGTGGCAAGGTATAGATTAATAGAAATGGATTAATTTAAGCTGTAAGAACAGTTAGCAAGAAGCCTGCCACGGCCATACAGTTTGTAACCAATATAAGTCTCTGTGTTTACTTGGTCGGGTTTGAGCGGCTTGGGACTGGCGGGTGAGAGAGATTTGTCCTGACTGTGGGCCAGGCAGAAAAACTCTAGCAACAAATGGCGTCCAACGTGGTGGCAAGAGTTTCCACCTAAAACCTGAGAAAAAAGATTCTAAAACGGAGCTAAAAACAGCTTCCTAATTGTCTCTCTCAAATGAGCGGCAGCTGCCGGTTTGAACTACTGGCGGGTTGCTGGCGTGCGCGCTCGACCTGCAGTATGGCAGGAATGAGGCCTCTGCAAGTGGCACATTAAGCTGCTTGATGGATTTAGCCTTTGCTAGTACAAAACAAAAAAAAAGAGGTTTCTGGGCTACATGCTGCTTGGATAAAAGCATAGACCCACGATGGCTCCCAGAGCTGGCGGTAAGCATACCGCCGCCATGTTGGGAAGCTGAAGTGGGCGGAGCCAGCAGCCACAGCACCAGCGCCGTTTCAGGCTTAGAAGGCTGCAGTTCAAAGCAATAGGCTCAAGCTAATATAAAAAAATAAGCCAGTAAAGATGGCTACCACACAGAGAATCTGGATTATGTTCTCTTTGATATTCGTAACTGAAGAAAAACATTTGATTACAAAAGCTGTTGAGTTATGCCAAAATGTATATTTTAAAGGTACCTTGACTTCAAAATTTGGATGTAAAGATATGTTGCTTTGGAAAGGAGGCTCTGCTTTTGTTTCCACAGAAAGCCAGAGGCTATGGATTTGTTCCAGATTAAGACACATCAGGTTTAACCAGCCAAGACCACCTGAAAGGTCTCTGATGACACCATGGCCCAGATGATCCAACATCCAGAACCGTTTCAAGGCAACTGGCTCAGATGATACAGCCTCACGGACTACTCCATGATCCTAAAATTTTCTTTGTTTCCCCAGAAGATACAGTGCCCCCCTCCAGCAGGAAGTAGTAAGAGAAGCTACGCCCAAATTCCCAAATATACCAAGCTGACTTTGGAGATGTGTAAAGGTTAAAACCTTCCTTTTTAAGAAAAGAAAAGGGGAAGTATTGTGGGATGGTCTGTATGTCAAATGTGTTGCTGATTGATCAATAAATAAATCACTGATTGGCCCGTGGCCAGGCAGGAAGTATAGGCGGGACAAGGAGGAGAATAGAGCTGGGAAGTGGAAGGCTGAGTGAAGAGACACTGCCAGCCGCCATCAGGACAAGGAAGATGTAAAGTACCGGTAAGCCACAAGCCACGTGGCAAGATATAGATTAATAAAAATGGATTAATTTAAGCTGTAAGAACAGTTAGCAAGAAGCCTGCCACGGCCATACAGTTTGTAACCAATATAAGTCTCTGTGTTTACTTGGTCGGGTTTGAGCGGCTTGGGACTGGCGGGTGAGAGAGATTTGCCCTGACTGTGGGCCAGGCAGAAAAACTCTAGCAACAGATACCTCTTGGTATAGCACCATATTTGATAACTTATACCAATGTCAGCCTGTGTTTAAGACATGGTCTATTAAATGTCAATAACAAAAGTATATATGTGTATATATATATATATATATATATATATATATATATATATTCATTGTTACAAACAGAAAGTTTCTCAGTTGTGTTAAATTGTATCTTTACAAAAGAAGATAGTCTAACAATTAAAATTTGTGGGGAAAATAAAAGGAAAGTAAAAGATTTTAAAATATGCCTACAAAGTCAATTTTAGTCATGAGTCAAACCCCATTGCAGCAAACACTATGAGAAGCAAATATTATGCACAAATTTACATGGTCCATTTATTTTAAGCAATGTTGATCTAAGCATTTTCATTCCATGGAAAGGAATATGAACAGCAAAAAAAGAAAAAGAAAAAGGACTTCAGGCCACAAGCAATTTGATCATGCATATTTAGATGACTGACATAGTAAGCAGTCCTACACTCCTTATCTCTCTACCCTCGGACCCCACCTAAGTCTGAACCATTATTACTTCCTTCTTGAGCAAGTATGACACTTCCCCACTCCCTAGTGTCCCTTACTCTGGTTGTGCATCCGTTTACAGTTTGTTCTCCGAATCCAGCCGTCAGTGATATTTTACACACATCACATCCGAGACCATCCCCACTACACCAGGTTGTGCTTTGTATTGTCTTTAAATTGGGTCAAACTACACAGCACTGATCTAAAAGCAACAAAGACACCTGCTTGATCTAAGCCCTGTGCTCTCCTTTGCACAGCCTCCCCACTGCTGTACTGTGCCTCTCACCCTTGCTCCTGGGGTGTTCCCTGCGTACCACCAGCATCTTTCTACTGCACTCTCACTGTTCAGCTCTCCATGACACTAGAAACTCTCCCACCTGCGCCTCACAAGGAAGAGCCTCCTCCTTCAGGGCAGATTTAAAGAAAATGGATTCAAAGGGCTCCTTCCTGGCCACCCAAGCTAAAGAAGCAATCTGTGACCTGGAGGATTTTAAAAATGGTTTTTAAGCAAAGTCACGGGCATTCTTTTTCATACAAGTTTTAGATATGCATGAAAATTGAACAGAAATTTTAGCGTGTACGCTCTTAAATCCTTCACAAATTATCTTTTGCATCAATTTAGCAAATTTGCCACAACTGTCAAGTCAATATTGGACAGGATTACATAGATCTCCGGATTACATTAGGGTTCACCCTTTGTGTTATCAGCCTACAGGTTTGGATATGTATAATCCACTGTCATATAATATATAGTAATTTCAATGCTGTAATAAGTCCTCTGTGCTCCATCTATATATCCCACCTTCTTGCTCCTTTTAACTCTCTGTAGTATTAACTTTTAAAGAATGCCATATTGTTATAATGTATGAATATTTTAGTGACTTAATATCTCATTTAAATTTTATTGCTGAATAATGGTTCACAGTGTTATGGTTTAAATTGCTTCTTCTATGCAAAACACGATAAAGTTTTAATCACCTTGGATATTACTTGGTTTGGAAATGGGGTCTTTGCAGGGTAACAAGTTAAGATGATCATTATGATGGACCTTAATCTGACCATGTTCTAAGAAGGGAACAGACAGATGCAGAGACATAGGCACATGGAGAATGAAATCTGTTTGGAGACTGCAGTTACTATGCAATGCTTCCATAGATGCCAAAGATTACCAGCAAATCACCAGACCCTAGGGAAGAGACATGAGTTGATTCTCCCTTGTAGCTCTCAGAAGGAGTTTAAGCTACCAAGACCTCAAATGTGGACTCCCAGACTCAAGAATGGTGTGAAAATGAATTCCTGCCATTGACCTACACAGTCTGTGATGCTTTGTCATAGCAGGCCCTAAGAAGTAAGTTCACATCACATGGAAGCACTACTCTGTGTTTGTTTCTTAACCTGTTGAAGGACATCTTGGTCTTCCTAATTTCGACACTTGGCATTAAAGCTGCTAGAAGTATTCATGTTTTGATGGAAGTTTCAAAATCTTTTGGCTAACTAAGAAAATCGATCACTAGGTCTCATATTTAGTTTTGTAAGAATCTGTGTAGAGGTGTTCCAATGGAGCTCTTGACTTTGTGTTCATCAGCAATGAGTGAAAGTTTTTTTTTAACTCTCTACCTTCACCAGCATTTGTTGTCAAAATTTTGATGTTTAATCATCTAAATGACTCTTTGCTGTATCTCATTGTTTCAAATACCAATTCTCCAGTGACTTGGGATGTCAAAAATTTTTTCATATAATTACTTGCCATATTTCTTCTTTGCTGGCTTGTTTGTTTGTTGTTTTGTTGTTGTTGTTGTTGTTATTACCTTTGCTCAGTTTTTAAATTAAGCCATTTGTAGTACTTTGGATGTGATTGGCTCCCATAAGCGCATGGGGAGTGGCACTATTAGGAGGTGTGGCTTTGTTGGAGTGGGTACGGGCTTGTTGGAGGAAGTGTGCTACTGTGGGAGGTGGGCTTTTTTTGGGTTTTTTTTTTTTTTTGGTTTTTCGAGACAGGGTTTCTCTGTGTAGCTTTGCGCCTTTCCTGGCACTCACTTGGTAGCCCAGGCTGGCCTCGAACTCACAGAGATCCGCCTGGCTCTGCCTCCCGAGTGCTGGGATTAAAGGCATGCGCCACCACCGCCCGGCTGGGAGGTGGGCTTTAAGATCTCATATATGCTCAAGCCATGCCCAGTGTGTCAGACCACTTCCTGTTGCCTGTGAGTAAAGATGTAGAACTCTCAGCTCCTTCTCTAGCCTCATGTCTGCTTGCAGGTCACCATGTCGCACCATGATGATAATGGATGAAACTCTGAGAATATAAGCCACCCCAATTAAATGTTTTTCCTTTATAAGAGCTGCTGTGGTCATGGTGTCTCTTCACAGTAGAAACCCTAACTAAGACACCATTTGTTTCTTTATTGTTAAGTTTTGTTTAAGAATCATTTGTCTATGTTGCATACTGATCCTTTATCAAATGTTGTTGAATTGTGTCCTCTTCCAAAACTTGCATTTTCATATCTTAGATGTGCATCTTGCTGAGCAGGCATTTTTAATTTTAATGAGGTCTATAATTTATCAATTTTTATGGATTATGCTTTCAGTGTTACATCTACTAAGTTATTCATAAACACCAAATCACCTAGATTTTCTTCTGTAGCTTTGCCTTTTGAGTTAAGCCTTTGAGTTACTTTGAGTTAATATTTATGGAAAGGGTAAGCTCTATGTCTAGATACAATTTAGGAGATGTTAAGATCCAATTACAGAGCACATTTTATTGAAATGACTGTCCTTCCATTAAACTGCCTATGCTCTTTATCAAAATCAGTTGATAATAATTGTGTGAGTTATTTCTGAGATTTGTAGTTCAATCTCTTGATTTATCTGCTTTTTCATCAACATCATGCTCTATTGCTCAACATATATAATAACCTTTCAAGCACTTCAAATTAGTATTTATTTTAATGTTTCTGAAACTTTTATATATTGACTATTAATTATAATATTAATTATAACATCAGGAATATCATTTTTATTTTTGTACATTTTGTGTGGTCTTAATATCTAATATTAGGAATACATTTGCAATGAGGAACTCAATTGATATTAAGGTGGTGAATGAAATTTTATATTTTAAGTTACTTACATGGTTAAATTATTCATTATGATTATATGTGTTCATTGTATACACACACAAATACAATAAATATGAATCCAAGTTTTTGTTTTGTTTTAACATATGAATCCTAAGAAACATCTGTCAAATTCAACTAGATATATCATTTACATAAATCCCTCTTTCTTTCTTCACAATTTCATAGAGAAAACTCATTGTGTATCTTAACATATGATATTATTGTGGGTTTTTTCATTTATATAAAGAACTTATACTTTTAATTAAAGAAATCACTATATTTAATTTACCTCCTATTTTATTTAAGCTTTCAACCTCTCCTTCCAATCTATGCTTTATATTTAGCCTCTTGAAAAAATATTTTAGAACCCAGTGTGATGGCATGAACCCTTAATCTCAGCACCCAGGAAGCAGATGCAGAGAGATCTCTGTGAGTTCCAGACCAGTGTGCTCTATATAATGAGTTCCAGGACAGCCAGGGCTATGTAGAGAGACATTACCTCAAAAAAAAGGGAAGGAGGGAAGGAAAGAAGGAAGGAAGGAAGGAAGGGAGGAAGGAAGGAAGGAAGGAAGGAAGGAAGGAAGGAAGGAAGGAAGGAAGGGGAGAGGAAGGGAGGGAGGAAGGAAGAGGGAAGAAGGAAAGAAGGAAGGGTGTCCAATTATACCAATCTTTATATCTTTACTAAATGGTTGCTGGAGATTGTGCATTCTTAATGTGGTCTTAGAAATGGTACAAATTTCTTGTTCTTTGAACTTAATAGGCCAATAACATAACAGAACTGGCTAGTAGAACTCAGACATTTGAGGACAGAAAAAGCCTTGAAACATGTTCTCATATTAGGCACCAGGCTATACTATGAACCTGTAAAACAGACAGGCACAGGAACAGCAAGAAACATGTGGGCACCCCATATGAGCCTTAGCTATTCAGCCTTGAGAAATGGAATCCCAGACAATGCTCTTCTCTAGGTCCTGAATGACCTCCAAAGGAATGGGCCTCAGCCTGTGAGGCCATCAGAGAGTGGTAAACCTTTAGGGGATGAGCCTAGTGAGAATAAATTGATGAATTGTGTATATGTCTTTGGAATATTAAGACCTCAGCTACTTCCTGTTCCTCTTTGCTTCCTGGTCTCTGTAAAATATGTTTCATCTGACACACATTCCTGTCAGGACCACATAGCTTAAAAGCAACAAAACCAACTCAACATGAATTAGAGCCTCAAACTATGAGGCAAAATAGGCCTTTCCTCTTTAAAATCTATTCAATGCTGAGATTTTGTCCAATGACAGAAAATTGACTGAAGCAAGTTGGGTCTTGATGGATCCTCCTAGCAATAATTCAGGCCTTTACATAAAATCTACCACTATTCAAATATCGGTAACCATATTTTTAATGCATCAAAATATTTCTGAAACCCACCATATTATTAATGAAAAAGGAAAAGGTTCTGAGAAAACATACAAATAACACATAAATACAGGGCTTGGAAAAGTGCCTCAAAAGTTAAGAGCACTAATTATTCTTCCAGGTTTAGTTCCTAGCAAGCACATGATGACTCACAACTGTAAGTCCAGTTCCAGGAGATCCAGCGCACTCTTTGTCCTCTGCTGGCCAAGCATGCATGTGGTATACACATATACATGCAAATATAACATATGTACTAAATAAAATAAGTCTTTGAAACAATATAAATACAACAAAGATCTTGCACCTTGAGTATTTAAAGAACTGATTTCAAAGGCATTCAACAAATTAAAAATTATTGAAAAATCTAGAAATGATTTCTAAGTTTTAAATTGTGCATGAACATCTTGGTCCAGCACCTCCACACTGCTATTACAACATGCTCTCCTTAGCTTGTAGCTGTCTTTACTGTTCGACTAGCTTTACAGCACACAGCACTTGTGTTTGTACAACCTTCATTATGTGTAATAAGAGCCACAAAGCACACAGTTGATGCTAAAAATTCAGACATGATGGAGAGAAGCCAGAAATTACTCAGTTTAAGTGCAAAGGTGTAAGTCTATGACTTAAAAAACAAATCGTGGGCTAACGTTGCTGATATCTGTAAGAATGAATTCTCTCTGTGAACCTGAACAAAGCAACTTTATAGTTGTTTTGTTTGTTTCTCTCAAAGCAAAGTAATATGAAGTAAACTGTATCATAGGATATATGAGAACAAACAATATGTATTGCATCTGGTATTATCAACTCCTCAGCATCCACTGAGGGTTTATAGAACACATCCTCCACCGACACTCTATAGTGCAGTAATGCAACCAGTCTATGAGTTCTAGAAAATTGCCTCAGCGTCTCCTAGAGCTGAGCAGTCACATACCCATAGCCACATGTGTGTACATCAAAATACAAAAAAGGTTTTCTTAAAATTATTGATAACAACTGTTCTCAACATCTGTCCTTTGGACTTCCACAAAGCAACCCTACCCTTGGTACTGAGTCTCAGTGTCCTTCTGGACCTCAACTGGATCCTCTATCCCTAACCACAGTGAAAGGAAAGCTGGTTCCAGGTCTCTTAATCACTGGGGATTAGGAACATTGAACCAATACAGACTAAGGCATTCTTCCCCTAAAAACACCTTCATGCTCAATGCAGAGCCAAGACAAGAATGCAACTGAGGAGGGCAGTAACTCTGCCTTCAATGGGAGCTATCAGGAAGCAGTGAGGGAGGCCCTGGTGTTCCAGGTCAGCATGCATGAGGTCTCCAGCACAGAGTGATGCTAGAATTTGTTTGTTTCTTGGTTTTTTTAGTTTCCCAAGATGAAGTTTCTCTATGTAGTCTTGGCTGTTCTGAACTGGCTCTGTAGACAAGGCTGGCCTTGAACTCAGAGATTCACTGCCTCTGCCTACTAAGTGCTAGGATTAAAAGCATGAGCCATTGTGCCTGGAAGCTTCAAAGATACCACTTACATTTGACTAAATGGTCTTCTATTCCTGGAGATCTCAGCCATGGATTCTATTAGTGTTTAGCTGATCTTTGACACTGCTCTCAAGGAAATCTTTGCAAATATGTCCACACCAAGGCAGAACAGCACCTGGGCCAACTCCATAGCCCTAGGTAAGGTCTGAACTGAGCAAGAGCCTGCCGCAGGAGAAAAGAACGTCTGCTGTATCAGCCTCTGACCTCGGGGGAGGCCAACCCTGCCCCCACAGCAAGCCTTTTGGACTCCTTTATGTCAGGGCTGTCTCTTCCTCTTTTGTTCCTGTCCACAGGGACTGAGTTGTGTCCCTCTACATACCTCTCTACCATCTGTCCACACACCCTCGCTGACTTGGACCCTCAAATAGATCTGTTTAGATTCAAATAATTATTAAAAGTTGTTTATAAAAGTCCCAAAATGAAAACAACACAAGCTACTTGATTGTAGAATGGATCAAAATTAGGAGATTTTTATATTATGGGGTACAATCATAAAAACAATCATGTATTTCACAGAAGAGCATGGATTAACTTCATGGACACAAAACTGAATAAAAGAAATTTGATAAGGATCTGCAAGTTTGTATTTAGAAAAGCAAACAACCAAAAGAAAATAAAATTTTGAGCCTGAGACTATGATAATTATTATTTTTTAAAAGCTTTAGTAGCCACTGCTGATAACTATTACTGAGACTAAATTAATAACTTTCTGGAACTCCATTGATTAATATTAAATTGGAAGTTCTAGCATAATGTGTCATCTTTAAGTCTGATTTTTCACACACCTTAAATCACTTTCTCAGATCCTCACAACTTTCATAAACTTTTGATTTTGTCCTTCCATCTGCAAACATCCGATCATTTACCATGGGACATAGGGACTTGATTATTGAGAGCAGTTATTGAAAAGGCAAGGCCGTTAAGTAAGTAATAGCATGGTAGTTCGTGGTTGGCTTGGCATTGAAACCTGTTTTGTGAATTTACCTATCTCAGTGGCAGCCCTATTAGCTCTAAGAAAAAGCAAGCCCCGACTTTTATACTGGAAACAAATTTAGCCTGGCAGGTAATTGAGCTCCAGTTCTGATGCCTTTTCATTTATGAGACTCAGGTAATTTAAATTTCCCTATGAGGCTCTCAATGTGTATCATCAGCAAGCAGCATGTCCATCTTTTGCATCCAGAGTTATTGTAAAGCCAGAACTGACAAAGCAACCTTCCTGGAAGAGTGTTGAGGTCTTCAGCAGCAGGTGGCAGGGCTGTTAAACACTCTGATGAAGACAGGGCCTGTGTTGGGACTCGGAGCAGGTAGGAGTTAGGCTTGAAGGCGACAAGAGGAGAGTAGAGGAAACAGGGTATGGATGTTGACTGACCTCTTTAGCAGTCCTATCAGCAAATTTCCCAAAGTTTTGTCATCAGTAGGGAGCTAGTGGTAAGGGGGCTGACTCTGTCACCTGCTCTGAGGAGACTGTGGCACAGCCCACTTGGTGGGAGCCAGTGGAGCTGAGAGAGGAGCTTCCATCTGTGAACCAAGTACAGTCAGGGTGTGACAGAAGGGGAATAGAAGGTTGTGGGTCTTTATCTAAGAATCGTTTCTAGTGATTCTAGGAAGGAAGTGGTGAGGGTGGCGTCCTTGGGAAGAGTGGAGCAAGGTCGAGAGGAGGGCAGGAATCAAGGGAGCTGTCAGAATTTTCTAGGAAGGGGACAGAGTAGAGAGGCTCTTGTGTGATAGGAGATTCTCCAGGAAGTGTGGTGAGAGGAAGGCATGGGGGTGGGGGGGTAGTCGGAGGCGAGCTTAGAGGCCTCCTGGGCTAATAGGAAGACTGCTGCTCATGCCTGTAGCAAGGTTGTCATCCCTGACTGTTGAATCTGGTTGTTTAGAAAGATAGGCAATGGAGACAAAGGTGAATCCTCTCATTTGCCTAAAATCCCCCAGAGCCATTCCCCAGTTTTCAATAGTGCACAGGATAAAGGGTTGACCATACTCTGGGAGAGCCAATGCAAGGGCTTTCAGGAGCACCCATTGGAGAGCCTCTGTGAGGTGAGAGAAAACAGGTGTGACAGGCTTGATAAGATCCAGTGGTTCAGTTACTTACGGAGCCTTTAGCTGCTTCATAGAGGAGGTGAGTAAGAATGATGAAGTTGGGGATCTAGGTTGGGAGGTGCCCAGCCACCTCCGACTCTTTCCTGTGGTTGGAGGTGTGAGGGACTACAAATACTGACGATGCTTGAGAGTGAGTGCCTGACTGCTAGGGGATAACAGAAAGCTTAGCTTCCTGAGCTTTGGAAGAGGAAACTCTGTACCCACTGTTTCCTAAAAAGTTAAGAAGCTGAGCAGTGTTGCCGTGACAAGGAGCGTGAGTGTCTGCACAGTAGAAGTCATTTACACATTGGGTTAGATGACTGGGAGACGACAGGTCAGGAGAAAAGAGGTCAGTGCCAGAGCCTGGCTAAAGAAATCAGGGATGTCTCAGAACCCCTGGGGTTACAGTCCCTGTAAACTGAGATGCATTTCTAGTGTCGGTATCCTCCCAGGGGAAGGGAAAGAGATCATGTGAGTCTGGGTGTAAAGGAAGGTTACCTATAGAGAGATTTTTAACTATCAACTCTTTTTGTTACATGTTTTAAGCTAACTTTTACTGTTAAGGACTTTACAGAATATTTATTTTTTTATTAAGAAAATATTTTCATTTATTTTACAGACCAATCTAAGATCCCCCTCTTAAACCGTGCCCTAACAGTCTTACAAATCCTATATAAAAGGAAGTTTAAATTTCAGCAAAAGCTTGAAGGATAGGAAACAAAATCAAGAAGCCTGGGAGGGTATTCACAGAGTTAAACATCTGCAATTACACTTAGCCATTGTTAACCTCTACTGGAAACAGTTTACGTCTTAGCTGTTCTCAAGGGTACAGTGTCTTTTTCCTGGGCTGTTTTGTTTTGTTCTCCTTTTCCCTGTAATAAAGTCAGGTGGCCGGACTAATCCAGGACAGAGGCTTTACAGGAAGCTTTGAAATAAATACACTTGGGTACAGAGTGGGCAGGCCAAATTCCATCTCAGAGCTAGTTTTCAGTAGAGTATAACAGCATATGATGGTAATTTAATGCTATCCACACCCAAAAGACATTTGAATCTCTAACCCCAGTGATCAGGAGGGAATAGAGGGAGCAGAGAACAAGGAAGGCTTAGAGATAAGAAGTTTTCCAGAGTAGAAAGTAGAGAACACTTGGAAATAAAAGAATTTTCAGATCATTTGATTGTGCAGTGGCAGAAGTTGTGGCAATCTATGGGAATTTGGAAATAGAGAGTGCCATTTTCTGGCCACTGATGCTGATTATCTAGTTCACACTGAGACCAAGCCATTTTTAGTAAGACAGCATGGATTAATGGAATCTCTGAATCCAATGATGGAAAGAGATTAGAGAAGACAAATGAGAGGAGCTGATGAGTTAATAAGGCCCATGGTTAGTTCAGTCTCAAGCAAGCTAGCAAGAGAGACCTCAGAGAGGAAGGGAGGCATCCAGGAGGAGAACAAGGAGGACTTGGGAAAGACTTAGAAAAGGGGGCCTGTCTTAGTCAATGTTCTATTGTGAAGAGACACCATGATCGTGGCTACTCTTATGAAGGAAAACAGTTGACTGGGACTTGCTTACAGTTTTAGAGGTTTAGTCCAGTATCAGCACAGCAGGAAACATGGCGGCATGTAGACAAACATGGTGCTGGAGAAGTAGCTTGAGAGTTCTGCATCCAGTGCCAGAGGCAGCTGGAAAAGAGAGCCTCTGGGCTTGGCATGGGCTTCCGAAACCCCAAAGCCCACCCCAAGTAACAAACTTTCTCTAACAAGGTCACACCCACTCCAAGGCCACACCTTCTAGTCCTTCTCAAGCAGCACCACTCTCTAATGACCTTGAACCTATGGGGGCCATTCCTATTCAAAAACCAAAGGACCCTAAATAGGAATTCTACAAGAAGGAGAGTCCAATAGCATAGGAACAGAGAGAAACTGGAAGGGTGACTTGGTGAGGGTTGAGTACCTTGAAACAAGAGTCAGTCTGAAGGCACCACCAAAGGAAAAGAGATTCATCAGAGAAATGCCTGGAATCACAGTGGAGAGGCATCCTTTTCCACAAAATGAGCACCTAATGATGCAGAGAGGCTGCCATCACCCATTTGCTTGAATTTGGTGAACAGGCCTATGGTGATATTTTATTTGTGCTGAAATGTGATTTTATTTGTATGTTAATAAATAAAGTTACCCGGGGGTCAGAGCTAATAGCAAGCCATAGCAGAAGTCTGGCAGTGGTAGCACATGCCCTTAATCCTAATCACATGGCAGGCAGATCTCTGTGTGTTCAAGATCACCACCAGCATGGAGACATACGCCTTTAATCTCAATACCAACCATAGAGACCTGCATAGACAGGCAGTGACGAGGAGGTATGTGGTTGGGTTTACAACCAATGAGAAGGCAGAACAGAAAGTCAATAAAAATACAGATACACAGGAAGTAGGTCTCTTTCTCAGGGGAAGGACAGCAGTGACAGCAAAGTGTAAGAAAGGGTTTTTAGTATCAGCTCTTAACTACTGCTCTGACCTCTTAGGCTTTTAACTCTGCATTTGGCTCTGTGGTTTTTATTTAATAAGATGGTTACATCTACACAGGCCCCAGCAAGCTGGAGAGACAGCAGGCTCCAGTGAGCCAGTGACAGGAGAGAGAGAGCCGAGAGCTCTGAGAGGTCACTTACCTAGGTAGGAAAGGAAAGATGAGTGGGTAGAGCAGGTGGAAGAGAGAAGCACCTGAAGAAATGCACTCTCAGTTTTGGAGTCAAATGTGGTGGACAGCAGAATCCAACATAGGCAAATCCACCCATACCTAGGAGGGTCAAAGTGGCTATTTAGTTCTGTAAGGAAGGCCAGGGCCCTAGGACACCAAGTGGCTCCATCTTGATTTGGGCACCAAATGTAAGTAAGAGAACAGTGAAACCACTAAACTAAACCAGTCTATGTTTAAGAAGAAAGAAGAAAGGTTTATTGGGGATCAAACTACCAAAGTTATATCTTGGGGGAGCCCAGAGAGAAGCAAAAGATTAAAAAAGCAAACAGATTCTACATAACAGTCAACAGGATGGGAGCTTTAGCTGACATCGGCTGTTTGGATTGACTGGAAACTAGATGTCCGTGCACAGAGTAGTTGACCTTTGAGGGCAGATTAAGGGAGGTCCTGGTAAACAGAAACCAAATTTATGAGATTCCTAATGAATGTTGAATTTAGGCTTCTGTTTACCAAGTCAGAGTGCTTCTCTTTATGACATTGTCTACAGCACTGCCATTTTAGAAGGCCACTCTGGACCTAACACATACTTACATACAAAGCAATTTTCAAAGTATATTTTTTAAAGTTTACATCATGACACAAAAAGCATACAAATATAGTTTAAGACATATAAACTAAGACTGGAGTCAACCTTTGGTTCCTGACTGGCTTACTGAGGTTCCTTTAATTTCTGCATACCACATTGACATTGTTTGTTGTTTGCATGTATATCTCTTGGCTCAAGCAAAGGATGGAAAATCAAGATAGTGGTCTTCATTTAACACAGAAACGAAAACGAGACCAGGTTCTCACATGTTTTGCTAGTCCATGTAAAGAACAACTACCTCATTAATTCCCACTCTCACAGGAAGATACATGTAAGTGGATGGAGTGGACTTTGGTCCCTGAGCTGGATAGTTTCATGTTAACTTGACATAAGCTAGAGTCCTCAGAGCAAAGAGAGCCTCATTTGAGAAAATGCCTCCATAAGATTGGACTGTAGGCAAACCTGTAAGGTATTTTCTTAATTAGTGATTGATGGGGAAGGTCCCAGACCATTGTGGGGAGTGCCATCCCTGGGCTGGTGGTCCTGAGTTCTATAAGAAAGCAGGCTAAGCAAGCCATGAGGAGCAAGCCTGTCATCCTCTCCATGGCCTCTGCATCAGCTCCTGCTTCCAGGTTCCTGCCCTCCTTAAGTTCCTATCTCCAGGCAAAAGGTTCAATATTGTGAGTACCATCTCCTAACATCAAATTTAGACAGAATGGTGATTTATTCAAAGCCAAGAAAATAATTTAGGATAATATTTCTTCAGACTTCAGTAACTAGTTGTACAAAAACACCAGTTAAGCCAGATAGCTCAAATTGTACTTAATCTGAGAGGACAAGATAAAGAAAAAAAAACTCAACCTGCGTAAATGGATTGATTTTAAAGTATTTCTCAAGATACCCTTTGATGGGAAGGAACAGAGGTAAGTGTGGTGGTTTGAAAGAAAAGGGCCCCCAAAGGGAGTAGCACTATTAGGAGATGTGACATATTTGGAGTAGGTGTGGCCTTGTTGGAGGAAGTATGTCACTGTGGGGGTGGGCTTTGAGGTCTCCTTTGCTCAAGATATGCTCAGTGTAGCACATAACTCACTTCCTGTTGCCTGATGATCAAGATGTGGAACTGTCGGCTCCTTCTCCAGCACCACGTCTGCCTGTATACCACCATGTCCAGTTATTGATGGAATAGACTAACCTTTGCAACTGTAAGCCACCTGAATTAAATGTTTTCCTTATAAGAGTTGCTGTGGTCATGGTATCTCTTCACAGCAATAGAAACCCAAAGACAGTAAGGAAGAAGGGAGGGAGGGAGGAAAAAAGGACTTGCAGCAATTAAAAACTATGTCACAAAGAAACTGACACTAACTGTTGTTCTAAGTCATCGAGATAAAGGTATCACCTACCACAATAATTCAGATTCACAAACTAATTAAATGAATCACTAACTCCAGCTGGAGAACATCCAATGCCATTTCATATCCTTACAGTTTCTCAAATATGAGTCTCAGAATCACAGTGTAGAGAGGGACTTTTGATGATAGTCATAAGGACAGAAAAGCTGGAGTTGGGGCTGTTTACACAACATTTTTTTCATCCTATTTCTCTTTTTGCAAAGTTCTGGTGCCAACTGGAATATCTGTGGAGAGAAAAGAAAGTCATGCTGCCATAGCATGCTGAGAAACATGCTCATCATTGTGTCTCATGGCTCATAGAATCTTAGTGTCTGGTGTGCACACAATGTACTTCATCATGACTTGGACTCTTCTGTATTTCATAGAACTTTGCCACTTCCTATACGAAGGCTGCATAAGACTGTTAGCTGCTTCCATCCTTTGGGAGTTCACATGGTACCTTCTGGTACCAGGAAAGCTAGTCATCAGGTAAAAGGCTTTCAGTTCTGTTCTGCTTCTATGAATCCTGTGTCTAAAATGCATGGTGTTTTTGGCAGTAAGGACTTACTTTTCACTTCTTGGAGCAACCAAGAAGATAACAATAGGCTGTATGTTTGGGGAGTCTCTTGAACAATCCTGACCAGCAACTCAAAATCCTGACTTGTCATACCTGGCATTGGAGTTCTTGTTAAGTGGTCTTTGGGTTTTGTTGGGAGTATTGTCAGCCCAGATGTCAAAATCTCATCTCTCTCTCTCTCCCTCTCTCTCTCTCTCTCTCTCTCTCTCTCTCTCTCTCTCTCTCTCTCTCTCTCTCTCTCTCTCTCTCTTTCTGTCTCTCTCTCTCTGTGTCTGTTTATATAGACTTACATGCATTAGTTTTTTTAGCTCAATAGTTAATAGGTTGATAGTTAATAGTAAGAATTTTTATGAATTTTTCCAACACCTTATTGTTTTACCTTCGTCTCTCATTTTCTATTTATCTATCTCCCTCCTCCTTAAAAAGCATCCCCTTACCCATTTGCCCAATCAGATCACTTGTACCACTATTCCCCTCCCTAATTCTTCCCCACCCCATTCTGTACCTTAGCAAAGTTCCCTTTTTACTTTCCTGGTTCTGCAGTTACTCCAGAATATGCACCTACATCTGAAGATTTAGCGTTAGGAGCCTCCAATGCAAAAGCCCATGTGATATTTGTCTTTCTGGGTCTGGGTTACCTCACTCAATACGATTTTTTCTATTTCCATACATTCACCTGCAAACTTTGTACTCATAGGATGAACTAGTAAGAGGCCATGGGGTAGGTTTGAAGGGAGTGAGGAAAGAACATAGGTGATAGGAAGCACTAAAAGGCAATAATGGAACAAGAACAGAGAAGTAGGTTTTGGCATAGGAGGACAGGATAGAGGAATGCATCTGGGGCAATAAAAAAAAAACCTTCATAAAAGCCATATACAAGTCTACTACTGTAGAAGCTTCTCCACACACACACACACACACACACACACGAAAGGCATTTACCATACAACAGGGGTTCGATAACTGTCCCAGATGACATAGGCTATCAGATAAAATTCTCAGGGCTAGGAATGGCTTATCACTTTTTGAGATGGTAGTCAAAAGTGTCCCATAGACACACAAACACTAAAGACTATTGCTTCTGCTCTTGGTTACCACCAGAATATTATGGTAATACCATACTGCTGAAGACACCACATACTTGTGTCATAAAACATGGAGAAATGCAGTTTCTTAAGCAACAAGGAGAGATTGCTCTTTTGGCTCACTTTCCCTAGCAAGCCACTTAACCAAATGTGGGCCCCTTCACCATGGAGTCCCTGACTTACAATGCCTGTCGTTCATAGTATGGGTGTCTTTGAAGTCATGTGGGTCTCATGCTATGTAAGTCTTTATTACAAGTAAACATTTAAAAATATGTGTCATTCTCTTTCTCATAATTATTTAAAAAATCTACTCACTCAGTCAAAATAAGGATGAAACTAACTTAGGATACATGTGTCAGGAACCAAAGTTGAAATAAATGAACATTGTAACTTGTGATTTTACATATAACTTTTATAAATTTAGAAATCTTGCATTTAGTATTTATATTACCTTTTTATTCTATGTATAAACATATACTTATCCTTCATATCACATGACCCAAGAACCATGTATTTTACATTATAGGAGAGGTATATAAAAATAGTTACAGTATCAACACATGCACTGTGCAAGCTTGAAAATCAAAAGGTATTCATGATTTCAAAACAAAGAAAGCCAAGAACTTAACAGAGCCATTCATAATACTACAACATAAGATTTTCCTATAATTGCTTAATTACTTAGACCTAGACTGGTTCTCATTTTGCAGGTTTGTCTAGTTGTGCTCAACTTGTTGTCTCATGATCTTGTGCAGTTTCTAGAAAGTGGAGATTTTAGCCTTTATCACAGATTTTAGCCCAAACATAGGCTACACAATTAGCCATGAAACACAAGCTAGATCATTTATCTTATTACTATTTCACACAGTTGCTTCATGTCACAGAATTTCTGTGATTACCTTTTAGTATTGAAATGTTTATTCTATGAAATATTTTTATGATTATAAATTTTATCTTCCATCTGGTAAGACTCAATTAATCATGCTTCATGAAAAACAACCAGACAGGCAAATGAGCAACTGAAAAATTCCTAATAAAAATTTAAATATTTCTTCACAGAATATTTTCATTAATTACACTGTATTGATTATACATCATAAAATTGAATTAACTTCCAGATGTAAATATAGAACCACTACTCTACAGTAAAGCTACATTTCATGACTTTTACAATATAGAACATTTCCTTTGAATTCATGAACTTTGTAAAATGTTATGTCTAACCTTCTAGAATGCCTAGACTTACATATTAAACACAAAATATAAAACCAATACAACAAGGGTCATTTTTTAAGACTGTGTATTTCCCTTCCAAATGACCTGAATTCAGCTCTCAGCACCCACACCAGACAGGTAGCAACTGCCTGCAACTTCATCACCATGGGGCATTGTGCATCCACAGGAACCTGCATTCACATGTGTGCATATACACACATGCACAAAGACACACACACACACACACACACACACACACACACACACACACACACACGCACACGGACATGCACACACAAACACACACACACACACAAAGTTGCATCTTACAAAAAATATAATAGCAAGTAAGAGCTGCTGAGCTTATGCCCGGCAGAATTTCAAGTAAGACTAAATTCTCGTAAAATATCTGTATGTTTGTTTTTAAAATAAAGTATAAAGCAGCTGCCTAGCATCACAAGGCCCTGTGGTCAATTTCCAGTACTGCGAAATAAATAAACACACAATAAATAAATAGTAACCTGTTCTTACGGCATCTTGTCTTTAAATTTTATTTAAACAATAAGTAATCATACATTACTTCTCATTTAAAATGCTTGTCCTGATATAAAATACTCCTAGAACATTGAATATCCTTATATATAATGAAAACATAAAATCACTGGCTAATAATTTTAAAAGGTTACCTTTGCACAGAAACCTTTTAGGGATGGTTCAATACCCCCTTAAATAGCCTTTAATGATTTTCTTCACATTTAACAAAACCTTTTATGAATGTGAAAATAGGAGACATTACTAAATATATTTATCAAATACCCATGAAGCAGTGCTTCCAACTCTGCCAGATATCAAACTGCATTTTAAGGCAGTGATAAGAAAAATACATAATAAGCCACTAGAACATTAATAAAGCAACAAATAGGATTCAATAAAATGTGTGATAAAACATTTTTAACAAAAATTTTATTTGATGGAAGCAATATCTAAAAGAAACAGAAAATATTAATAAAGATAATCAGTAATACATAGGAAAATAATTTAATGCTTCATACACACATTAATCTAAATTTCTGGTAGACTTGTAAATTAAGTAAAATGCATTATAGAAAATTAATTGCTAATTGTCAAAAAAATAATATATCTGCATAAATATCTGAATAAAGGAATAAAGTAATTTGTATTAAGGGAACCTAACCATATGGACAAACTCACATGAACTTTAACTTTCATAAAGAAGAAAATCCAACAGAATTATTATTATTGAGGAAGCATTTATTTCCTTATATTGAGAAGACTAATGTCAATAACAAAACACAATTACAAATGAATTTGCTGTCAAACAATTCACTTTTAAATTCTGCTGAAAATATCATTATATATACATTTATACACTTAGAAAGGAAAACTGAGTCTTTATGAATGATTATAAACTTCGTTCTTCATCATTGAGGGAAGTAAAAACAGGAACTAAAGGCAGGCCTGCTTGTTATTTCCCACAGCATTTTCTCCAAGCAAGGAACTCACATCACAGCCAAAGAAGTGAAGTAGAAATTTAGAGAATTCTGCTAGCTGCCTTGTAGACAGGCTTATGCTTGCCTAGCTGTTTATTCAGTCCAGGTCCACATGCCTAGAGAATGATGCTGCCCACAGTGGTCTGGGCACTTCTACATCAACTAATAATCAAAACAACTCCCTACAGACATACCCACAGGACAGTCTGATATAGGTAATTCCTCATTTGAGTCTCTCCTCTCAGAGACTCAGGGATGTATCAAGTTGATAGAAAAAGCTAAGCAGGACAGCCACATTTTGGAAAATTCATGTGAGAACATAAATCAGCTTCACAGATATCTATATGTACAAAACTTTACCCAAGAAACAAAGCAATAAATAGTTGGAAGTATATGTAAAACCTAATGATGGAATGATACTTAAACTAATAATTTTATACCAATTACAGCTTTAATAGTCTTTTGTCATTATTTAGGGAAATTTGGAGCATGTTTCAAATGTTCATCTTGAGTGTTAAGTGCAGGACAATCTCTGAAATGCATTTAATTATTTTCCAGTAAATATTAAAATTAACAGCAAACATTTCACCTTTTTATTGACATTATAATATTGGTTAAGATACAGCAGGGCAATCCCCACCTTTCAAATTCAAAATTTTAAAAGTTTTACAGTCTAAGCATGAAAAACAATACCTATATAGGACCAAAGGAATATTCCCATGATTAGAATAAACACTGAACAAACCAAAGGCTCTGAGTTAATCCATAGCACTAAAAAAATATATGTGTGTATTAAAAAATATACACAAAAAGGACAGTTGTAGAAACTTTTGATTTGGTTCATTCTGCCAATATCAATAGTTTTCTATTGTTTTAATGTATGTTACTTTAAAAATTTACAAAGAAAATATCTAATGTAATGAAAAAATATTTTTTTTTAATTTTACTGCAGTTTATTTTAAAAGCCCTAAAGAATTTAGAGTTATTTTGGGGAAAGGAATGACTATGTTTTCTTTTTAAAAATAAAAAAAAATTTTACTGTGTCTGGCTATGAAAAATGGGAAAAAAATGAGTATGTTAAAATTGTGTAATGGATTGAATGATGACCAAAGGCTTACTTAATCCTAATTTTGGAATCTATAAATATTACCTTATTCAGGGGTAAAATAAGTCCTTCTAGATCTGGCTAAGTGTCCTCAACTGAGATCATCCTGAACTACTGTGCTAGCCCTAGATGCGGTGGTGTGCCCTTCCTTCAAACAAAGGAGAAGACAGCGAGAAAGGGAGGCTCATGTGGAGACAGCGTGAGAAGACAGAGTGATAAAGCCACAAGTTACAGGCTTCAGGATGTAAGTAGAGCCAGAATTAAAGATGCAGAGAAAGAAATCCGCCCTAGAATCTCTAAAAGGGCCATGGGTCAATGGACATCTTTAATTCATACTTTTGACCTCAGCATTTTTGAAACACAAATTTTTACTACACTGAGCCACCTAGTTGTGGTAAATTCTTATTAGGGTAGCTATTGGTAAAAATGCAGAGTGATTATATGACATTAGAAAAGTTACTCCCCATCCAATTAAGCAGTCAGTACTAAGCAATGCTTTCCTGCTCAGGAAAAGGTCCTTTAATGGGGAGAAGAGACTTGGAAAGCAGTCCTTAGGAAGAAAACGACCTAGTATCAGTTGGCAAGCACAAGCAAGCAGCGCATGACCAAGTCCCTGACATATCTAGTCATTTCATTTTACTTTTACGCTAGCTGTGCTGTGCTTTTCTGAACTTGTTATGCACCTGTTATGCCCCATTCTTTGTAGAAGTTTATTCTTAAGAGACTAGTGCTTCAGGGATTATATAATGAGTCTGTGTTCTGGGCCAGTGAGAGGAGAAAAGAAAACACAGTGAACAGAGAACAAGACACAGAGAAGAGAGGCAGAATTCAGCAGTGGGCTAAAAAGAGTTAAAAAGAAATGAGCAAGATAAGATTAACTCTGGAGGGACTCAGAGGGTAGAAGACAGATTTGAGAGTTCATCAGGACAGTGGAGGAAGAGTGACTCCACAGACTGCCAGACGCAACCACATAACAAGAAATCAAAGCTTGGGCAGGGACAGTACAGAGGCCAATCTTATATAGAGGGAAACTTGAAGTTCCATTGAAATTGTCTGTAAAGTTCTACATTGTTTTTGCTTTGCTTCCTCTCTCCCATGACCTGATATGCGTTTATTATGTTGCACTGTAAATTAGAATTGCTGAGTTAAACTGAGTCAACGCTGAAGAGTTGTTACTCCATCTAACACAATGATGATGCTTTGCAGGAACTATTAAAATAGAGATTATGAAGAGTCAGTGGGTTTTGGAAATATTTTTGCAGTTTAGAGTGCTTAAGTTCAAGCATGAGGGCCCGAATTTAAATCTCAGAACCAAAGTCACCGGCAAGACAGAGCAGAAAATAAAAATTATTTCAGGGACTTGATGGCAGTCAGTCCAGCTGAAAAACATAAGCTCCATGTTTGATAAGAGACTCCGCCTCAAAAGAATAAGGCAAAAATGATAGAAATGGATACCTGAAGTCCTTCTCAGGCCTACAATGCACACATAGTCTCTGTCTCTACTTCTGTCTCTGTCTCTCTGTCTATCTCTGTCTCTCTCTCATACACACACACACACACACACACACACACACACACACACACACACACTCACACAGGCATACAAAACCAGAAAATAAGTAATTAATTCTTTATCTAATGCAGATAGAGACGCAAAGTGAAGCAACATAGTCACATAAGGAACTAGGATATAGGGTGAAAAATAAAGAGATGGAAGGGAGAATCAGAGCAAGCTCCTAGAAAACCAGCAGGGACGGAAAAGAGACACAGGCATGAGAATAACATGGTGATGGTAAGAATCAAACAATCTGGGAGGGATGGGTTTATCATGAAAAGGAAGGAGAAAAAAAAGTAAGAAACCTTTACATAAACCATATTAACATAATCAGGCAGTTCATATAATAACTTTAGAACTTATATAGAATCATGTCAAACTTCTGGCTTTTAATGAAAGGTGTAGTCCACTTAAATTTTAATTCAATTAATGCTTTTCAAAGAACATAAAAGTTTGGAGTCAGTGAGGATTTACTTCACTTCAAGAGAAGTTAGGTGGTTAGCAAATGTATTGATTCTTTCATAACATTTCACTTTTGTTACAAAACCATATTTTCTTTTGCTAAGTAATTCTGTGACCTGAAAGAGCTCATTTATTTCCTAACAGGAATATTCACTCAGGGCACATCTTTCATATCACAAGTCCCTAGCTCAGGTTTTCTAGAGAAAGGCCAATGATGAAACAGCACTTTGGTGCTGCTTTTTTGAATAAATTATTAGAGTTTTCTGAATCCAACATCAATTTGGTTATTTATGGGAATTAATATAATCTGAAGGAAAACTATCAAATGCTATGCTATTTGAAAAATGAATCTTTGGATAACTTATAGTTATCCATTTTAGTTTTATAGAAAGGCAGTTCTTTCCAAAAGATGAAATGTGAAGGTGATGAATATGTAATAATGTTTTCATACACTTGCCAATTTAATGTGTTTGCATAAATATTTAATACATCAATCTTTTCAAGAATAACGTGTTCAGCATTTCAATGTGTCTTTCCTTTTTCATTAGCTTGGCCTATTTCTAAGATCTCTAGGGAAAACGTTATTATTTGGTGGATGTTTCCACAGCAGTGACTAAGCCTCCTTATTGCAAAACTAAAAAAGTAAATGCAAATTTTTTAGACTGTATACATACACATGTGTATTGTGATTTATATGATTAAAATCTGCATTACTTGATTTGGCAATATAAGACAGTGGGAAAAGCATCATTAGAATCAAATGTCAAGGATGAAGCAAATGTGTTTGTAGTAACCTACAATAGTCTAACACTATAACATTGTGCAAGATTGAGACATTTGCATAATACACATGAGCTTTCATCATGCAATTTAATTTTACTCTATTCAAATCATTGTCATTTTAAGGTTCTGTTCAGCTAAACACAATTCATTACATTACTTTTCCCAAGTCTCATTGAAATTCAATTACTTTTCCAATATTCCATCTGCAGTCACATATACATGCCTGATTACTCCATACACAGTTCCTTTAAATAACATCTTGACTTAGTTACTTATTTCTTTACATGTACTCTTTGAAATGATGTTATCCCTATATACAGTAGCTGCATTGTTAAACACCTCACTTATTTCTGGTGTAATTACTTTCCCCCTACTATCTCCATGCATCTTCAATGGGGCACAAAATTTAGAAATCATATGAATAGAATAATAGAATATATTTTTGATGAATATAGAAATATTATTAATGAATCAAAATTACGAATCAGGTATTGACTACTGAAGACCTGTCCATATGTTCCAATGAAGAATCCCTATTTACATTTCAACAAATCCTCCAGGTCTAGAGAGATGTGGTGGCTTTTCCCAGGACTTTGTACAACCAGGTAATCATGATATCCTCCCTAGGAAACATACAGATACGCAAGAGCTGAGCCTCTCCATGAGTAGCAGGGTATATGCTGTCTCTTCTAACAGAGAAATAATTGGGAGTTGAAGAACTTAGAAGGCAGGCTTATAATTATTTCAGAATCCTTTAGCAAAAATTTTAATTTAGTAATGGACATCATTTCTGATTTAGAACACAAACTCCTCTGGGAACAGAGATTATGTCTAGTTTACCATTCCTCTGTGACTAGGAAATGAGCTGCATGAATGCCAAGTGAACAATAATTAATTGCAAAATAAATGAATCAAAGGAGGGCAATAATTTCAGAAGAAAAGTGACTATTTTAGAATATACAATTTGCAAGATTATGTAAAGAAATTAATCTCTCAGTGGGTGGCATGGATCAGGAGAGGACAGGCCAATTACATTGCACAATAAACAAAATTTTGACTATGCAACCTTTTTCTGATCACATTCCATAAACAACAATCTCTTTTCTTATACTCTGGCAGCTTTTGTTTCTTATCATTTTATTCAACACTCCAATGTGAAACCATAAAATATAGAATAACTATGTAATCCAACCATCCAAAACAAATTGAAATCTGGAATTTGAAGATATACATGCAACCACTGTGTTATTTGCAATAGCCAAACATAGTTGCTTGACACTCTTTGTGTAGGGTGAGGCCTTGTGGCCAAATTATCATGTCTGTTGTTGCTGTTCGGCTCCTCTGTAGACAATCAGGTTAATGAGACTTTATGGGTGTGTCTTCGGACATTGCTAGAGAATGCTGTGAGTGAAATAGTCCTCCATAATGACGAGCATACCAGCTGGTCATTTAATACCAGATGGTCAGTCATGAAAACATACAAGTAACATAATACTGACTGAGCATGTTATATTTAATACCAAATAGTCAGTCATGAAAACATACAAGTAACATTATACTGACTGAGCATGTTATATTTAATACCAAATAGTCAGTCATGAAAACATACAAGTAACATTATACTGACTGAGCATGTTATATTTAATACCAAATAGTCAGTCATGAAAACATACAAGTAACATTATACTGATTGAGCATGTTATATTTAGGAATATATATGTGTGTATACACACAAATTCTTACATACATATAAATGCACTTATATATACATATACACACACATATATATAACAACTAATTAAAAATGGGAGAGTTTGGAGAGAGGAAAGAAAATGGGAAATGATGTGATTCTCTTTATAATCTCAAAAAATACAAGAAATAATTTTTAAAAATACATAAATAACCCAAATGTAAAAATACTTTCTCTGCAAGAAATCATGTTTTTCTTGATGGTAGAGTGGGTTATCCATAATCATTGATAGCAATTAATAATAAAATTAACAAGCTCTAATTTTATTATGTGCTATTTTCCTTACAAACTTTCATTCAAAAAAAATATTTTTTGAATTTTCACAGAATATTGTATAACATATTAATTTTAAAAATTCATTATAGGTATAATTTATTTTTCTGTAAGAAGACTATATTGGTATGAGATGATGACCATGATGATATACGATTCTATAAATTTTGTATATTAAATTTCATGGGGTGAGTTTTGAGATAATGTTTTAAATTTTCAAATATTGTATTTTAAAAGACATGTGGACCAATCCATCCTGCTTCATGATGACAATCATACAGCCTACATCCTGACTTCTTTCACTGGGATGCTTTACATTAACCTCTATCCATTATCAAGCCTTCTGAACTGTTGTTTGCTCAAAGGCAACTTTAGATATGCCCTTCATTTTCCACTGTCATCAGTGTATGCAGTAGGGACATGCCCTGGAACTCAGTCCTTGGAGCCTTCCCTTGACCTACTATTCACTGTAGAGGTGATATCCTACAAAATCATAACTCAGCATTTTTTAAAATACGAAAATTCCTATCTTGCTTCTCCAAGGCACTTCTCACTCTTAAATTCTAAGTCAATAATCAAATTGTTTACTTAATATCTGAAGACTGGGGGAAATCTTTAATTCATAACTAAACTATCTCACTCCTTTTCTTCTCCTGTCATAACCTTACAGCTCAGTAAATGGCACTTTGAGTTTTTTCTGTTTGATCAGACCAAAGTATTTGAACACAATTAAATTCTCTTTCTTCATTCATAACCACAAGCTACATTCTCAACTTCCTTTTTAAACATATTCCAAATCCAATAGCACTATAATATGATTCTAATTTTTATTTTCATGGCTGACACACTGGTCCAAGCCACTTTCAAGGTCCAGTTCAACTTTGTGGGCTTGCTCCTTCCAGCTTTGTGTCAATGTAGTCTTCTTCAGCAGCCATGGTAGGTCAGTGACAACCAAAGTGTCTACTATGACACTTCCAGTTGCTATCTCATTTCCTATGCGTGAAAACCAAAGTGGCTGCCAAAATTTAGTCCTGGAAGTTTTATCACTGATGTTCCTTAGCACTCCTAACTCCTCATTCATGGCCACATGAATATGCTTGCCATGCTCTAGGACACATCTGGTTTTCCCTCTTGTTGAGAATTTATGTTCTCTTTGCCCTTTCTTTCCACATAGATCAACTTTACAAATTATCTCATTTTCTCCACTGTTAACTGGTCATAGAAGTATCTTGATATTAATTAATTCTGTACTATAAATAGTAAATAATACTAATAAAGACTTATATTCATATATGATCATAAATTTGTGCCTACATTTACCATTAGCATGTATGGGAAATGAAACAAACATAACTTCAAACTTAACTGATACCTAATATTTTATAAACAGAGTAGGAATCTGCAAGTAACTATGAAAGACAAACACTAAAACTAAGATTCACCTAATGCTATTCCTTGACTGTGTTCTATATTCATTGTGTGTATTAATTCACTTTATCATCAAAATAGCCTCTGGGAACTGGTATTATTACCACATTTTACAGATATAACACTGATACAAAGAGGTTAAGTAGCTTACCTCAAATCCCAGAGGCAACAAGACCTCGGATATAAATCTAAATCATTACTCTGTATGCTTTTGATTCTTAACCACTATTCACACTATATGTAATATTTGTTGTTCTTTCCTTTAAAAGTGAATTAAGAGGTCTCAGATGATCATAAAATTATAACAGTGAATATATAAGAAAGTATTATAGGCACAAGGATGTCATGACTGTGCCTCCTGATGTACACCTCTGTACAAGCCCCTCCATACAGTTTGTAAATATGATGAGTTGGTCACTTCTATGATTAGATTATGTTGCTTGGATAAGTTGACCTTAAGAAGCAAAAAGTATTTTCAGTAGAACTGACCTAATTAGAAGAGTCGTCCTCTTGGAGAAAATAATTAAAATTTGAAAATGAGTTCCTAGAGACAAGGCCAGCATCCTGAACCCCAGGTAAGACAGCCCCCACCCCGGCCATGCTCATCCCCTGTAACTCCAGCTACCCCTCCTCTCCTCATCAACATATTCTGGTCCATACTTCTGGCAGAAGCCTTCTACTACATCAGAGGCCAGGCCACCTTTCTGAAAACCAGGTAAACCATTCCCTACCCCCAACTCCAACCCTGCCTATACCTGTCCATCATAACCCCAAGTGCTCTTCCTCTCCGTATCACTTTATCCTGGCCCACACCTCTGGCAGAAGCCTCCTACTCCACCATAGGCCAGGCTAGTATCCTGAATCCCAGGTAAGACTGCACCCAAACCCCACCCATGCCTGCTCAACAGAACCCCAACCACCTCTCCTCTCCTTGACTCCATATCACAGACCACACCTCTGGCAGAAGCCTTCTACCCCACCAGAAGCCAGGCCAGCATCCTGAACCCCAGAGGATCCTCAAACAGATCAGAGACCACACATATGACCAGAACTCCAGTTAGGCATCACCCTCCTACTGGACCCAAGGCCATCCAGGCCATCAAAAGTCCAGCCCCCAAATTGGGGAGAGACTCTCTACTCAATCACAGGCCACAGCAACCAGAAGACCAGGCAGGAAACAGAAATCAAGAAAAAAAAAACACATATCCAAGAAAGACAAATCCAGAAATTGACACCTAAACCTGTAATCACTCCAAATCCAGATTCCTAAGCATAAGTGTAAAAACACAAACAATAGCCAGAGCAATATGTCACCACCACAGCCCAGCCATCTCACTACAGCAAGTCCCAAATATTCCAACACATCCTAAGTACAAGAAAATAACCAACTTTTTGATGATGATAGATGTCTTTAAAGAGGAATTTAATAAATCTCTTAAAGAAATTGAGAGAAAGACCATCAAAAAATTGGAAGAAACCAATAAATCTCTTTAAGAATGTCAAGAAAAAACAAATAGTTGACAGGAACAAATAAAACTGTTCAAGACCAGAAAATTGAAAAAGAAGCAAAAAAGAAAAAACAAACTGAGGGAATTCTGGAAATGAAAAATATAGGTAAGTGAACAGAAACTACAGATTCAACAGAATACAAGAGATGGAAAAGAGAATTTCAAGTGTTATAGACATGATAGAAGAAAGAAATATATCAATCAAAGAAAATATTAAATCTAAAAATTCTCTGGCACAAAACATCCAGGAAATCTGGGACATTATGAAAAGGCCAAACCTAAGAATAATAGGAAATAGAAGAAGGAGAAGATTGCGAGCTCAAATGCTCAGAAAATATTTTTCACAAATCATAGAAGAAAATTTTCCTAACATAAAGGAGGATATGCCTATAAAGGTACAAGAAGCTCACAGAACACCAAATAGATTAGACCAGAAAAGAAAGATCCCTTGCCACATAATAATCAAAACATTATATACACAAAAGAAAGAAAGACTATTAGAAACTGTAAGAGAAAGAGGTCAAATAACATATAAAGGCAGACATATTAGAATTACACTCAACTTCTCAATGGACTCTAAAAGCCAGAAGGGCATAGACAGATGTGCTGCAGACTCTACAAGACCATGGATGCCAGCCCAGACTATGTTTCTAGCAAAACTTTCAATCACCATAGAAGGAGAAAACAAGATATTCCATGATAAAGTCAAATTTAAACAATGTCTATCAACAAACCTAGCCCTGCAGAAGGCACTAGAAGGAAAACTGCAACCCAGACATTTCCTGTCCTGACCACCTGGTCTCAAATAACCAACTCAGAGGCTGAATATGAAACATAAATGTGCAACCAATAGCTCAGGTTTGTTACTAACTAACTCTTACATTTAAAATTAACCCATTTCTATTAATCTATGTATTGCCACATGCCTCATGGCTTTACCTGTCCTCCAGCATGTCTTGCTTCCTGGGTGGCTGGCTGGCATCTCTCCTGACTCTGCCCTCCTTCTTCCTATCATTCCCAGTTTGGCTTTCCCATCTAACTTCCTGCCCAGCTATCAGCCTATTAGCTTTTTATTGACCAGTGAGAGTAGTATATATTCACAGTGTAGAAAAGGACTACTTCACAGCATTTTCCCCTTTTTGTCTAATTAAAAAGGAAGATTTTAACCTTAATATAGGAAAACTATATAAAACAAAAACAGTTATTAAGAATTACAATAATAATATCCACTCCATTTTGCATTTGACAAAATTAGAGAAAATACTTATCTATCTTACCTTGGTGAGTCTAAAGTTTTGTATCTAATTTACTTCTTATTATAACTAAGGAAAACTATAATTATTACTATTTAGTCTTTAACTCCATCAAAGGCCCCACAGGGGTGAAATGTTACCTAATAACAGGAACATTAAGCTGCCTGGAGAGTTATGTAAAGTTCCTCTGTAATGTTAGGGCATCTAACTGTGACCTACTCTCCTAGCATATCTGACAGGCTTTCCTGTGAAGCAGGGAATTTTGAAGGACTGTCCTATTTTGTCTTGGCAAAGTTTGGCAGTTGCCTTTCTTGTGTCCTGCTGGTCCAGTTTGAACAGTAGCTGTCAGAAGTTGAGGCAAGAACAGATTCTTGCCCAGTGGCTAACTTTTTCCATAAAGAAAACAAACTCCATATGGAGATTGTTCAATGCCCATTATCCTTTTTCAAGTAATTGATGCTGCCAGGAGCAAATGTGTCTCACTGTTGAGAAAAGTCTAAGTTCTTAAATCATTTTAAATGCGATATTCTATAGGTTTTTGAAGTGTTTGAAATATATCTCTGTATAACCTTAAAAACCTATCTAACATGACTATAAGTTTGATATTAAAGATGACTATTAATCTGTATTTCTTAATTATATATTACATTTGTAAATGAGCTCCATAATCATAATACCCTAAACAAGAGTAGAAATATACATATAACAAAATTAACTTTAAATTTGTATCAATAAACCAAAACCTATACCAATGTAAACTATGTAATTTTAATAGCTGTTTTTGGATTAAAGTAGATTCAATAATCTACCCTTTTATCCTGTCATTTCTATATCCCCCCTTTTCTTTTTAGATCGAGATCCCTGAATCTAATTTCTTTGGTTCAGCTTTTTTCTTGACTATTACTAATAACAACTTGTAAACAACTCCCCTTAAATGATAATAAATATCAGTGACTCATCTTTTGGGAATGTGGCCCTAGTTTTCTAAACTACTTCCTGTTGATTGTGGTTGCTAGTAATCTTTGAGGGACCATGAGAAAATTGAAGATTATGGTTAAGTCTTGGCTAGAGCAGTTTGTGAGACTGGACCATCTCAGCTAGTAGCCTTGAAGATGTTCTGGATGAAGAACTCCAAGGAAGCTACAACAGAGGCATTTTGAGATGCTGGATCACATGGACCATTTGTTTTCATTGTTGTCTGGTCCCCTTGTTATGAAAATATATAAACTTTTAAAGGTAGCATACATATCTGCATTAATACAAGTATAGACTATTCATTGTACACAAGTCAGCCAAAGATGATTTTTTTGTTTTATGTTTGAGCAGGTAAAATATACATCATGTGTCTTGTAGTTCATCTTGGTTTATTTCTTTATGTTTGTCACCAGAATTTTTAGGTGGTCTTCCTTGATCAAACCTTATCATCTTTAACTTTGAACAAATCCACAGTCTTATTTTCTACAGAAATAAAAGCAGAACCTCTTTTCTAAAGTAACATCTTTTGACTTCCATTTTGAAATCAAGACATTTTCAAAATATGTAGGTTGGTTTAATCCAGCAGCATTTATAAGCAAATGTCACTTAGAAGCTATTGTTCCTTCCTCAGCAGTCAAAAAATTCAAAGACAACACAATAAAATACAGGATTCAGACTCTGTGTATTTTCCATCTTTATGTGGCTTATTATATTTTTATTATTCTATTTCTTTTTATATATTTTATTTTTAAACTATATTTTTAATCTAAGGCTGTATATATTCTTTTTTCTCTCTCTCTCTCACCTATGCATGTTTTTTAAAACACTGTGACCTGTTTATAGTCTCTTTTTGTCTGAATGTGTCCTTATTGTGCATCTATAACCTTTTCTTTCTGCATGAGCAAAAGAACTGCTGTGTAACTTAGATCATGGCATGCTGGTGCTGGCTCCTCCCCTTTAGCTCCCTGAGAGTCTAGTCTAATGGCAGAGGCTCAGAAATCCATGTTTACCACCTCAACTCTGGGAAGTTTCTAGGTCCATGTCACCACTGAGTAGTATGCTGTCAGCTGCTCACAAACATCATTTAAGTGTTTGTTAGTAGAAACTCTTAAAAGAGCTGCCCATTTTTGCATCTAGCCCCAAGCCAGAAAGCTGTCTCCCAAAGGAGTCATGCCTCTGCTCACTGTCAGCAAACATAGCCTACCAGAGAAAAGGTAGCTACCAAGAAACCATGTTGAATCCATTCTTGTGTGTCTAGAATCCTTTTTTAAGCTTTGTCAGGTTGTATGTGGAAATTTTGGCCCCATATTTGGTGCCATGTATAAACAGATGTTTCCTATCCTGACTACCTAGTCCCAAATCACCAACTCAGAGACTGAATATAAATTATAAATGCTCTATAATAGCTCAGGCTTGTTACTAGCTAACTTTTATATTTAAATTAACCCATTTCTATTAATCTATGTATTGACACATGGCTCATGGCTTTTATCTGTCCTCTAGAATATCTTGCTTCCTGTGTGGCTGGCTGTCATGTCTCCTGGCTTCACCCTCCTTTTTCCCATCATTCTCAGTTTGGCTTTCCTGCCTAACTTCCTGCTCAGCTACCAGCCTATAAGATTTTTATTAACCAATGAGTGTAATACATATTCATAGTGTAGAGGGGATTCTTCTACAACACAAGTAGGTTAATTACAACCACAAAAACATAGGCAATAAATAATTTCATACCAGAAAAATCCAAAGCAAAAAAAACACACACACACAGCCACTATCAACAACTACAACGTCAGTGTAATCAATTCCCCAATAAAAAGACACAGAGTAAAATAATGGATTTGGAAACAAGATCTATCCCTCTGCTGCATACAAGAAACACACCTCAACATCAAAGATAGGTATTATCTCAGAGTAAAGGGTTGGAAAAAGATCTTCCAAGCAAATGGTTCCAAAAAGCAAGTTCCTACAGCTGTTCTAATATCTAACAAAAGATAATTCAAATCAAAATTAATCAAAAGAGATACGGAAGGACACTTCATACTCATCAAAGGAAATATTCAGCAAGATGACATCTCAATTCTCAACATCTATGCTCCAAACACAAGGCATCAATGTTTGTCAAGGAAAAACCACTAAAACTTAAATCACACATTGACCCTCATACATTGATAGTGGGAGACTTCAATACCCTGCTCTCACCAATGGACAGAACATGCAGACAAAAATCAAACAGGAAAATACTGGAGTTAACAGATGTTATAACTAAAATGGACCTAACAGATATCTATAGAACATTTCACCCATACAGAAAAGAATATTCAGCACCTTATGGAACACTCTCCAAAACTGACCACGTACTCAGTCACAAAACAAGTCTTAATGGATAAAAGAAAATTAAAATAACCCTGTGCATCCTATCAGACCACTATGGATTAAAGCTGGATTTCACCAACAACAGAAAGAACACAAATTCATTCTCTAATGAATTACCACAGGGTCAAGGAAAAAATAAAGAAATAAGTTAAAGACTTGCAAGAATTCAATGAGAGTGAATGTACAACATACCCAAACTTATGAGACACAATGAAAGAGGTGCTGAGAGGAAAGTTCATAGCACGAAGTGCCTGCATTAAAATTTGGAGAGATCTCATATACTAGTGACTTAACAGCACACCTGAAAGTTCTAGAACAAACAAAAAGCAAACACACGCAAGAGGAGTAGTTGGCAAGAAATAATCAAATTCAGGGCTGACATCAATAAAAATAGAAACAAAGAGAACAACAGAAGGAATCATTGAAATAAAGGGTTGATTCTTTGAGAAAATCAACAAGATAGACAAACCCTTATCCAAACTAACTAAAAGGCAAGAGAGAGAATATCCACATTAACAAAATCAGAATGAGAAGGGGGACATAACAATAGTCACTGAGGAAATCCAGAGAATCATTAGGTTACACTTCAAAAACCTGTATTCCTCAAAATTGGAAAATCTAAAAAAAATGGACAAATTTCTTGATATTAGGTAACACTTACCAAAATTAAATTAACATCAGATAAACAGTCTAAATAGACCTATAACCCCTAAGAAAATAGAAGCAGTCATTAAAAATCTCCCAACCAAAGAAAGCTCAGGGCCAGACAGTTTTAATACAGAATTCTACTAGACTTTTACAGAAGATTTAATACCAATATTCCTCCAATTATTCCACAAAACAGAAACAGAAGGAACATTGCAAAATTCATTTAATGAGGCCACAGTCACCCTGATACCCAAGCCACACAAAGATGCAACAACAAAAGAGAATTACAGACCAATTTCTCTCATGAACATTTATGAAAAAAATACTCAATAAAATACTCACAAACCAGATCCAAGAACACATCAAAAAGATCATCCACCATGATGAGGTAGGCTTCACCCCAGAGATGCAGGGATGGTTCAACATCTGAAAATCTGTCAATGTAATCATCTTGAGTGAGGTAATGAAGACACAAGAAGACATTGTACATACTCACTTATAAATGGATATTAGCTATAAAGTATAACCATGCTACAATCCACAGACCCAGGGGGATTGTTCATGGGGGACACCCAGATCTCCCTGGGAAGGGGAAATAGAAGAGTTTTTATGGGTCAAATAGGGGCAGATGGGGATTGGAACATGAGGGATCAAGTAGGGGAGAGATACAGGGGCAAGTACTGAAAGAGAAGACTGGAAAGGGGAACATATCAGGTCATGTAGAAACCTGATGCAAGGGAAACTCCCAGGAATCTACAAGGATGACCCCAGCTAAGACAGCTAGCAATAAGGGATATGTAGCCTGAACTTGCTATCTTTGTGACCAGGCAAGACTTCCAGTGGAGGGATTGGGATACCAACCCAACCACATAACCTTCAACTGATAGGCTGTCCTGCCTATGGGATATGCTGAGTTAAAGGTGGCACATAGTTTGAGGGAGTGGTCAATCAATGACTGGTCTAGCATGAGACCCATGCCATAAGAGTGAGCACACCTGTCTGCCTTGAACACCAAGAACCAGAGACCAGATGGCCCAGAGACCTACGGAAGAACCACACACAACTAGAGGGAAAGAAATGTCAGTGTAATGATGCCAGACAATATTCTGCTATACTTACAGATTGATGCCTAGGCCAGTTGTCATCAGAGAGGCTTCATCCAGCAACTGATGGAAACAGATGCAGAGACCCACAGCCAGACATTAGGTGGAGCATTGGGAATCCTGCCAAAGAGTGGGAAGAAGGATTGTAGGGGCCAGATGGGTCAAGAACATCACAAGAAAACCCACAGAATCAACTAACCTGGGCTCATAGAAGCTCACAGAGACTGAACTGATGACCAGGGAGCCCGCATGGAACTGACCTAGGTTCTCTGCATATATGTTATGGTTGGGTAGCTTGGTCTTCTTGTAGGCTTCCTAATAGTGGGGGTAGGGGCTGTCTCTAATACTTTTGCTATTCCCCATAATGGGTTGCCTTGCCCATCCTTAATACAAGTGAAGGTGCTTAGTCTTACTGCAACTTGAGATGCCATGTTTGGCTGATACCATGGGAGTCCTGCCTTTTCTCAATAGAAACAGTGGAGCAGTGGATTTGGGGGAAGCAGAGGGAAGGTCCAGGGGAGGAACTGGGAGGAAAGGAGGTAGTAGAAACTGTGGTAAGGATGTAAACTAAATAAATAAATTTAAAAAGAAAATTGAAATTGAGTATTCAATGAGCAGTAAATCCTATTTCTGTGCTTCAGGAGAGAGGGTCATCTGAAATCATCATTAAGGTTGAGAGTGACCCTCTGGGTACATATTTATGAGGAACAGAATTTTGCCACAAGCCTGAGTCACTTTGGATGAGCACCTTAGCTCCAAATTAAAACTTAGATAGCCAAATCCTTGAACTCAGAATCTAGTTACTTGGAGCCCAGATTCATGGCAAAGAGCAGATAAAGCATAAATTGCCAGTTTCATAAGCCATTATATTCATAGTAATTTGTTATTGTCATGATAGAAAACTAGTATAGTGACTATCTCAGTTACATCAATAAATCCAATTCAGTTAAATTAATTCAGGAAAAAAAAAGGATATTTCTTATTTGGCTTATGATTAAAGAAATAAATTCTTCCTAGAAGAGGTAAATCTAAAACAAAATGCTAGAAAGATGATTTAAAATATATATAAGAATACAGTTTGCCAAATAAAAAGCGGCATTAACAAAGTAAGTGGGGAAATATATACAGTTAACTAAGATTATTTATATCTGATCAAGGATTAAAATCTGCATTATGTGTCAAGGTCACAAGGTAAGGAATGTCCAAGAGCTTTTCTAGAGCTCTTGGACATTCTTGTTGGTGGACATGTATGAAGGTCTTAGCAGAAGAGATTGCCTACCTGCCTTGGTTAGGGTTTCTTTTGCTGCAAGGAAACACCACAACCAAAAAGCAAGTTGAGGAGGAAAGGGTTTATTTGGCTTACACTTCCATATCACTGTTCATCATCAAAAGAAGTCAGAACAGGAACTCAAACAGGGAGGAACCTCGAGGCAGGAGCTGATGCAAAGGCCTTGAAGGAGTGCTGTTTACTGACTTTCTCAATCTGATTTCTTATATAACCCAAGATCAACAGCTCATGGGTATCTCCACTCACAATGGGCAGGGCACTTCCGCATTAATCACTGATTAAGAAAATGCCCTACAGGCTTGCCTATAGCCTGAATTTATAGAGACATTTTCTTAATAGAGGTTTCCTCCACTCAGATGATTCCAGCTTAAGTCAAACTGACATAAAACTATCCAGCACACTACCATTCAAAGTGTTAGGCTGCATAAGAAAAACACAGTGTGTGGCTTTAAAGTCCTGAATAGAACAAAGGTCAGAGGAGAAGATAAAGCCAGTGTCTGTTTGACCTGAGACATGTTTCTCCTGTCCTTGGACATGCTCAGTTCCCAGTCAGGCTTTATATCATTGTAACACTAATCTTGTTCTTGTTAATCATTCAGACAGCAAACTGTGGAATACGTTATTTCTCTCCCCCTACTCCCCAGTTCTGATTCTCTGAAGGAAACTGATTAATAAAAACAGTAACATACATTCACTTTTATGACATAAATGTCTGAGTGCTTTATAAAAAATAAACTATGTTGAGCATCAAAGATTCAACCAGACATTTTGGAGATCAATTTTTAAAATGCTAATATTTACGATATGTCAAAATTGCATTGTAAACTATTTAAAGCATTAATGAAAGAATTTTGAATCGCAACTTAAACATGTATGAGGAGATGCATCATTTTCATAATTTATTCAAAAAGGACATTATCAAAAAAATGAAGGGCTTCGAATTCTAGCTTTTCTGGAGCCTAATAATCTCTTTATTACTTATGAACTCAGACCTGATTGTAATGGCTAAACAATGTGGCTACCATCTTCAACACTTTTGGGAATAAATGCAAAACTTCTGAACATTGATTAGCCTACTGTCTGGCCAGCGACTTCATTTCTTCTTCTCTAGGTAGCATGGTGCCTGGTTTATATAGCGCCATCCAGAAATCGTATTAATTCCACCTCAGATAATCAAGATGGTATTCACAGAAGTTTCTGGGGATGACAAGAGAGACCAGGTATCTGACTAACATCTGAAAACACAACATGGCCATTACTAAAACCCATGGCTTTTCAGTAGCTCAGATGTAACTTGGTGGTGGAGATCTTGCCTTGCATGAGTGAAGCTCTTTCTTCAGCCTCCAGCACCATAAAAGGAGACTGTTTCTGTTTTAACAGTTTATCTCAGACTCAGAAATATTTAATTACCATAAAGAAAAATCTTTAAACTTTGCATATATTATCCACAAATTTGTCATCAAAACAATAATTCACAATCTTCAATAAAATACAGGGTGATACTTTCTTCCAAACATACAATGCTGAACCTATAAAATGGTACATGAATATACTTCTTGAAATTAGCCCATTCTATTAGGATAGCAGATGTTTAAATCCAGCATTTTTTGTTTGTTTGTTTTTTTGTTTTTCAAGACAGGGTTTCTCTGTGTAGCTTTGTGCTTTTCCTGGAACTCACTCTGTAGCCCAGGCTGGCCTCAAACTCAGAGATCTGCTTACCTCTGCCTCCATAGTGCTAGGATTAAAGGCGTGCACCACCACTGCCCAGCTAAATCCAGCATATTTTCTTTAAGCCTAATATGGAAGTCAAAATGGTTAATAAACCTATGATTTTTAGCAATGAGATTAGAGTTTTCCTATGAATGATGAATGTCATATGTCAGGAAATGTCTAATAAATATGAATAAAGCAAGCCTTTTTAAATTTATCAGACATACAAACAATGCCAGACTGAGGTTACAATGGGTCTTTAAACTCACAGACCTGCATGCTTTTCTGATTTTATCTCTCAAATTAAAAGAAAGCCTACAGAAATGAACACTTACAAATTAATTCATAAGGACTGAAATAATACACCTAAGCAATAGCAACCCTATCTAATAATATTTCTGGTCTCTGGTCATAACTATCAGCTACAGTTTATTGCTTCTATAAATAAAGGTTCTCTTTAGACCATTCCATCTAAACGATAACCCCCAGGAAATGATTTACAGATTACATTTCTGATTTATCCTGACAGATCTATGTCCTGTGTCTATTCTTAACTCTCACAGAGGAAACTCCTAAATTGTTCTGGTTGGATGGTCTCTTGGCAAGCAGGAAGAACAAATCCAGTGTATGTAATTGTGGCTTAAAATGACAAAGGACAAGACTGACCCTTCATCTGTCCTTACGCAAATATAACCATGTAAATAAAATGTTGCTACTCTTTTAAAGTTTGTAGTGTAGGCAGTTATAATTGAGCAAAAAAATGTGGAGTTAAATATTTGGGAATTTATGTCCAACTTTTTAATGCAGTTGTCTAATTATGATTCAGTCTTACTAAGGAGATTTGAAAGATGTTCAAGTGTAATTTTACTTAATCACCTTCACTTGCATGTCTGTACGATTCTTTGTCTTTAGACATTTTCAAAGAAACAACTGATCTTGAGGAAATGGAAACTTTTCAAAAGCAAATCATTAAAATGGAGTGTTAGTGATGTAAGAGTCAAGTAAGCTATTCATTCTGAGCAAAGGTTTTATGTCCAGTGATTCCACAGCTCTAATTTTATGAGGAGATAGAAAGTATATGTGAGCACATAAATCCAACCTTGATTTTATGCATATTGTGGTTCCTAAGTGTAACAGTCTAATGTATAAACAGTACTTGCCGCAGTCCTGAAAGAACTGTGGTGAAACTGAGTGCAGCTTTAATTACACCCAGCTCTAACACAGTGAGCCGTGCAGCATTTCTGTCATCTTTGAAATGGTAACAGAATGAAAAAAAGAGTTTTTGAAATATGAGCATGAAGGTAATGAGATCAATAAATGTCAGCTAGAAAAAGTAATCACAGCTCCTGAGACTCACTGACCTTTCAACAAATTCCAGAAATAATAGAGTAGCTTAGGGTGAAGAATTCTTTAACAATGAGAAACTGATACAATTATAAGAATAAAGGAAAGCAGAGATTGCCCTGTGACATCAAAAACATTGCCTATAAAGGTAATTTTGACACAATAATTTATTCCCTTGATTTTTCTCCTAAGGTCACCATCAGCATAGATCACAAATCTTTGGTCTTTACAGAGACAAAAATTCCACTGAAGCCCCCTGAGTACTGAGGCCTGCTTTGCAAACCTTTGGTTTTCTTCGAATGTTTAGCATATAAAAGGGGTTTAGTAATACAACTGGTTAATTGAAATGCCTAAATTGAAAAATATTCTCTTTTTGGTACTTGTAAAATCCTCTATCAGTTTCAGACTGTGATTTGGAAAGGCTTAATTTAAATAAGTATCTTAAGGAAAATTTAATTAGTTTTTTAATTAGCAAACAAAGAAATTTATTATGGCATTTTTTATTCAGTAAGTTCTTTGAAAATTTCAGTTCTGAATATAACTGTTACTTTCTTCCCTGAGTCTCTTTGTCTCCTTCTCTCTGTTCTGCCTCCATCCTACCTATACCTTCCAAGATTCGTGACTTTTGTTTTGTTGTGTAAACAAACACACACACATTACAATTTAGGATCCACGTATGAACAAAGGCCTAAAGTATTTTCCATTCAGGATATGTTATGCCACTTAAATTGACTGCTAGATCTGTCCATTTTCATATAAATTTCATTTTTTCTTCACCTCTACACAACCCACTGCATTGGGACTACTCATTGGAGCTCTTCGGGGTTATCAGTTGGTACACAGCCAAAGGTAGCAACTCTCCCTGTTCCTGAAACTATCCATAAGAAACAGTGCATCTGTGAGGGGTAGACTGGTAGATCGTCCTTCATCCTGTCTTCCATCACTGCCTAAATGTTGATCATTATTATATTATATTCTTCTATCCCTCCCCAGTCCTCCTGCCACACCCTGCACTGCCCCCCTTTCTCCCAAGACCACTAATTTTGCTTTTGTGTTACATGTATTCTATTACTCTCTGACTTTTATTCCCCTCTCTTTAAGATCTCCCCCCTTAAAGATCTTTAAATTAAAATTTAAGCTTTACAAATGAACAAAAGCATTTCATTAAGAATGTATTACCTCACTTATATTAAGTTCCAGATCCATCCATTTTCCTACAAATTCCATAATTTCATTTTTCTTCTCCCCTATGCAAAAATCCATTGTGTTGTGCCCAACATTTTCTTTATATATTCGTCTGAGGATGGACGTCTAGTCTGGTCCAACTACTGTGGTAAGGTAAAGCACTGTTGCTATGGGAATATATACCCAGAATTGATACAGTATAGTATTGCATGGTAATTCCCCCTTTAGGTTTTAGAGAAATCTCCATACTTATATCCTGAGCAGCTGCAACTGTTAATCCTCCCACCAGCAGTGATTGAGGGCTCTGTTTCCCTACACTGTCATCAACATTAGTTTTTATTTTCATGATGCTACCCATTATGATGGGAATGAAATGGAATTTCAAAGTAGTTTTAATTGGTATTCCTCTGATGAGTAAGGACATCTAACATTTTTAAAATATTTACTGATCATTGTGGAGCCCATCCCAAGGATGTATCTCCCATACAGCTCCCATAGGACCTAAGCTGAGGGATCATTACAGAAGATGGGACAGAAATATTGAAAAAATCAAGGGTCATGGTTTTTCTGTGAGGCTGTGTTTCCTGGGAATGTCAGAAAAGACACTCATAAGTCTCAATAACACGACTGCTTAAGCATGAGCTGAAAAAAGACAGCAATAGTCATATTAACATGGTCTTGGAAAATTCCAGGAGGCCTCAATCCTGCACAAAGAACTACAGGCAGCTAAGGAATGCTGAGAGTTTGAGAAACAGTCTTCTCCAGGGAAGAGCACAACTGGTTATTGAATACCATATGGTCAGCCCTAAAAACATACATACAAGTAGCATTATTCAGAGAGCGCATGGTGTATTTGTGTATTTAGGAATACATATGAATATACATATATGTCTGTAACAACAATTAGTGAAAAAAGAGGCTATGAATTTGAAGGAGAAAAAGTGGGGCATGTGGGAGTGTTTGGGGGGAAGAAAAAGAAGGGATAATTATGTAAACAAAGGAAGTAATCAAAAATGAATTTACTGGTTATTTGTATTTCTTCTTTTAAGAGCTGGCTGTTTATTGTTTGAGAGAGAGAGAGAAAGCAATTTTTGCAGACAATGCTTTTCTCTCAGTAACCTATCTTTTTATCCTGAGGATTGTTTTGTTATTGTTGTATAGACGATTTTAATTTCTTAGGTTGCTTCCTATTGGAGTCCTTTTCAGAGAGGTTTTGTGTGGTCCTATTTATTTAAATGTTTTCCTATGTTTCTCTCTAGTAATTTCAGTTTTATATCTTATACTGAGGTCTTAAATTCATTATAAATTGATTTGTGTATAGAATAACAGCTAATTTGATTCTTCATGGAGATATCCAGTGTTGGGAGAACCATTTGTTAAAGGAATTATCATACTCAATGCATATTTTTGACCCTTGTTTGAACCTCTATAGGCTCACTCCTTTACCTTCCCTTACACTCCATTGGTCCGCATACCTACTGTGGTGACACTGTCATCTGTTTTGCTATTAAGGCACTATAGTATAGTTTGAGGCCTGGTATTGTGATATCTACTACATTGCTCTTATGCTTAGGATTGTTTTGGCTATTGTAGGCCTTTTGTATTCCATACAAATTTAAAGATTTTTTCCCCCTTGGTTTTGTGAAAAATATCATCAGAATTTTGATAGGAATTACATTAAATCTACAGATTACTTCCTTGGAAGGATTTCCCATGGATTTTCAAATCTGGTTATTGAATTCTTTAATTCCATCTTCGTTTATGTTCAAGTTTTCATCAGTATTTTGTATATTTTTCTATAGCTTATACATCTTCATTATTTCATTCAGCTATATATATATTGTGGATTTTTAAGCATCAAACAGAAGTTTATTCCTAATTCTTTTAAGTTAGTTCATGTCTTTTTAAAATTTCTGTAATTATTTGGCCATGTTTATAATCATTCTTTTTAAATAATATGTCCTAAGGTTCATCTAGATAATTCTCATGAAAGAACATTTCTTCAATACTGGTAGTCTTGGAGTGGGGGAGATGTTATCTTGGCCTTCCACGCTTTGTTTTGTTGATGGCATCCAGACATGTCGATTCATTTCCTTGGTTATGTATATGGTTTGAATTATACCCAAAAACCTCTGGAAGCTCAGTTCTGTTTTTGGTTGTTAACAAAACTTGATTTCAATTCAGGTGGGAAGAGTTTTTTGGGCAGTCTTGTAGATACTCAATGTTTTTGTTGTTGTTTTGTTTTTGTTAGAGAGACTGGGATGATTCCAATTCAGTCATAATCTGTGTTGCAGAGGTCTTGTTGATGGTATGAGACTGCCTGTATGAGGCCTAAGACAGCTTCTGGTGCAGTGCCCAGCGAGGCTTGGCCATGGACAAACTGTGTGGCAAGAGACTAGGAAGACTCACCAAGAAAACATGCAAATGTGGCTGGGCCTGTGTGTGGAGTGGCTGTGTGGGGCATTGATCTGCAGCAGACTCATGAAAGAGTGTACTTCATGCAGTACAACTCCTACCTGTGCCAACTGGACTGGAGTCACACTTACCAGAGAAGGAAAATGAACTTCGATGGTTAGGGAGAGGGTAGTATCTAGGAGAAGTTGGGGGAGAGATAGAAAATCAATCATATGCCTTCTGACTAGCAGCCCACACCTCTTGTCAGTGTTTCTACAGACACATATGCTATTTCAAGTTTTCATTTTGCATGTGTAGTTTCAGGAGTCAGGTGAATATATGAACAATCCATAAGCTGAACTGGGGCTCATATCTCCAAAGGTCTCATGTCTCCAATACCATCTCTATTTATGAATGTCTGTGCTACATCTGAACCTAAGTCTATAATTTGCTCCTGTGAAAAGACTATTGATTACCTTTTGAAATGCTAGTAAAATTGTTGATGTCAATGAATCCCCTTTTAGACCAGAAGCCTTAAAAGCTGAATATATGCTCCTTCCTACTCATTTCTGGCCCTATGAAAGTATTGCCATTTTGTAAGTGTAATGTAGCTGGAGAATTTTTCTCCAGTTCCCACCACCAAGTCCTGCCAGTCCCGGAGCCCACTTATAAAATAAACACACAGAATCTTACATTATTTAAACTGCTTGGCCATTAGCTCAGGCCTATCATTGTCTAGTTCTTACTCTTATATTCAGCCCATTTCTATTAATCTTTACTTTGCCACGTGGCTCGTGGCTTACCGGTACTTTACATCTTCCTTGTCTTGGCGATGGCTCCAGCCAGTCTCCCTTTCCTTTCTCTTTCCTCAATTCTTCTCTCTCATTGTCCCGCCTATACTTCCTGCCTGGTCACTGGCCAATCAGTGGTTTATTTATATAGAGAGATATCCACAACAGTGTAACTCACAGCATTTTCCAATATTTTATGGATTTAAAAATTATTTTGACACCATAATGTAGAGTTTTATAATAACACTCTATTATGTTAAAAATCCAAAGTATTTCATGATAATTAAAATTTTCCAAAAATTCTTCCAGACAGGAACATATCTTAACCTAATAAAGGCTACAAATAAAAAAACCTCAGAGTCATATCTATTATCCTGTACAGATCTTAACTCCATACAGGTCAGGGAGCACAGAAACTAAATATGACAAAAGATAAAATAAAGAACAGGCTTGAACTCATTGACATAGGAAAAGACTTTCTGAACAGGACTTAAATAGCCTAGTTATTAAGACCAATGGTTAATAAATGGGGCCTCATGAAGCAAAAAAAGCTTTTAATACAGCAAAGGACACTATCAATGACAACTATAAGAGCCAAAAGAATTTGTAGCAATGTACTCCAATTTTATTAATATGGATCTTTTCTTGTTTTCCCTTACTTAATTCAGCCAAGTGTCTGTCAGTCTTGTTTTTCCTTTCAAAGAGTCAGCTCTAAGATTCATTGATTTTTTTTGAATTGTTGTTTGTTGTTGTTTCATATTTGATGACTAATTGCTCTCATTTTTATTATTTCTTTCCATCTATTGGCTTTCAGTTTAGTCTGTTCTTGTTTCTCAAAACTCTTGAGGTATATCTTAAGTTGTTTGTGCTCTTTCTAATTATTTAATGCAGGCTATTTATATGTATGACATTATCATGTAGGGTTTTGCTTTCAGTCAGCTTTTAGTAGAAGAACAGAGTCAACAGAATGAATGTACATTAAAGGACATTCTAGGTGGTCTAACAATGTCTATCTTCACACTGGCGAGACCAAGACCCTGTTGATGCTCAGTCACAAGCCTGGATGCTGTAGTAGTTACTATCTAACAAAAAAAAGTCTCAGTAGATTCCCTCAGGGATTCCACTGGTCTTCAGTGCACACTGGAACTCTGAAGAAGCTGGATTCTGATGTAAGCAAAGATGTAAGCACCAGCACTCATCTGCAAGAGGTGAAGGCAAATAGGCAAAAAGCAAAAAGCTTTTCCCTGGGACATCCTTCTGTCTGGACTGTTCACATTTACCATGGGTCTTCCCACTCCAATTTACCCAATCAAGAAAATCACTCACATGCTTGCCTAGAGGGTAAACTGATCTAGATAATTGTATGTGTTCCCAGAGGCTCGATATGGTCTCTTGATATGGTCCAGATATCTTCAAGTTACCAATTAACATTAACCATAACAGGGTATAAGGCATGCAAATGTAATAAAGGCAACAGCCATAACATAGAAAGAGAAGCACTATGAGAACTTTATATTTATAAGCTTACTACTATATCAAATGATTAATATTACTTCTAAGCGAGGACATAAAGCAGTTTTTAGAGATATCACACACAAAAATACAAATAGCAAAACTATCTATAGTGTTTTTTTGAGGATTAGAAGATAATGAAAGCTCATTCATCAGAAAAGTAAACTATTACACTAAAATATTATGTTAAACTATCAAAAGATACAGCCAGAAAATAATAGTAAAACAACAATAACAACAACAAGGAAATAAACAGAAGCAAATGATATACTTAAAAAATAATCCCAAAGTCAACCCTACGAAGAATTCATTAAATGTCAAAATATAACAATTATATGGAAGATATCAAAATGGACTAACGAATAGAACAGTACCCAAGTGTAGATTATGTATAACAAAGATGCCTTAAAATAAAAATGCAGACAGGCTGAAGGTTAACAGATAAAAAATATGCAGTGCAAACACTAAGCATAAGAAAGCTGGTACATACCAGCTAAAAAGGATTTAAAAACAGTTCATAAAAATTGGATGACCAACACATCAAGAAGACACAACAATCATCAATATGTATTACTTAATGATAAAGCTTCTAAATAAATGAAGCCGGAAAGAAAAGAACTCCAAGAATAAACCTGTAATTGCACAATCATAGTAGGACATTTCACCATCCTTCTTAGAAACTGATAGCATAATAAAACTAATTCATAGGTAGTTTGAAAAACACTGTCTAGCATGTTAACCTGTTTACTATGTATCAATTATTACACTTTCAACCATGAAATATCATTCCTTTACAATATATATGGAATATTTATTGAGATAGATTCTCTTCTCTAGCATTAAATGAATCTCAAATTTTGCAAAATGCTGGGCTATTAGTATAGGAACTAAGACTCCTGAACACAGCTGTTACCAGCCTGTTGACTTTGAACAGTTCATGTTCTCTCTCCAAGGAGTCATCTTAGAGATATCAGTCCTGCCTAACACCCAAGTTCGTTTTGAGCATTAGAATAAAAACAAACTGAAAGGCCTAGTTCTAGTCTTAAATTCAAGCCTAGAAATTATTTATTAAGTTGCTGAAACCAAAATTCTTTTAGCTTCTCCCTGCTATCTACACACAAGTGAGAAACAGACAATTTGTAAGCAGTAAGTAGCATGCTGAACAACGAACCGGTGACCTTGGAGAAAGTATTTAGAAAGCAACATGATGTCCGGAGACCAGGAAGACGACTGAATGGGTAAAGGCATCTGCTGCCAAGTCTGAAGACCTGAATTTGATTCTCAGGACACACGTGGTAGAAGGAAAGAACTGATTCCTGCAAGTTATACACACACACACACACACACACACACACACACACACACACACACTCACAATTAATCAAATGTAATTATCACGTTTAATTTTGATTTTAAAGAAAAAAGCCATTTTCATCTGTTTCTCAGCTAAGGCATCTTGCAAAAAAAAAAAAATCTTATTAGTCACATCTGTTTCCAAAGCCAATAAAAGAGAATATGTTCAAGATTGAAAGCTGCAGGTCTGAAGGCTGAACAGAAGCCAGTCTTGAGGTTAACAGCCAGCACCTTCTGAAGCATAAAAACAGGAAGCAAAATCACTCTAAAATTTATCTAAGTTGTAGTATTAGAGTTAGCTCTGATTACTTGCTGATTCAAAGTCTGAGAATTTGAGGCAACTACTACTGCAAGTAACAACTCTGACAGTACAAAATGTAACACTTAAGCATGGAGTGGGAGGGCTCAAGAAATGGCTCAGTGGTAAAGAGTACTGGCTGCTCTTCCAGAGGATGAGAGTTCAAGGCCCAGAACCTACATGGCGGCTCACAATCATGTATAAATCAAATTCCAAGGGATTTGACTCCTTCTTCTGGCCTCTACAGGTAAGTACTACATGCCTGAGGTACACAGACATACAGGCAAAATGTCCTTTACAAATAAATAAATAAGTAAAAAGAAGAGGAAGAAGAGGAGGAGAGAAGTGGGGTATGGGATACATACAAGTTGGAAAAGTACAAAATGTCTTATCTAAAAAGCAGTTTGTTAGTCTGGCAAGATGGCTCAGTGGTTAAGAGCACTGACTGCTCTTCTAGAGGATAACAGTTCAATTACCATCACCAACATGGCAGCTCACAACCATCTGCAACTCAAGTCCCAGGGGATCCAATGCCCTCTTCTGGCCTTCACAGTTACTTACAACATATGGTGCACACATAAACAATCAGACAAAATACCCATACATGTATAAAACAAAGAAAAGTTGAAGAAAACTAAAGTTAACAAAAAATAAAATTTAAGTTTATTGTCCTAGAAATAAAGTGACAGTACTGATGCAAGAAAGCACTCTAGAAAATGCATAGTTTATTTTATGCTAATATATGCATTACTGAATATTTAAGAATAAATTGTCTTGTTCCAAAATGCATGCTTTCTTGACTATCATTTTTATATTCCTAGATAATTCCCAAGATAGGAAATTGAGCCTTAAAGATACATTTGGATTTCATGACAACCTAAAATCTGGAAACATAATTAGAATTCTCATGTTCAGATTCATAAAGAGCAAATCAGCGCTTTCCTCTTTCTGAGGAGGGCTACAAAAGGCAACTGTTCTTCCAAAATTAGTATTGTCAACACAATGTAGTTTTTTTCCTGTTCCAAAGCCAGCATCAATTGACAAGACACTAATGCTTTCACATCAACCAAACTTTCCTGATGTTTCTGAAAATATATAATGATTTCATAAGGCCATATTTACTATGACAAGCAGAAGTCTATGAGATACATACAATTTCTAAAAGACTTCAATGAAAGCAGATAGGTTGACTTCTTTTACTTTGATTTCTACATAGGTCAATACAAACTGTTTATAACATGTAGAGCACATTACTGCCTGATCTATTAATATAAAATAGTATTAGCTTTAGGAATGGTACAGGCTTCACCTGTGACTTAGAGGAAATGAATCCTTATGGTGTTTTTTAGATGTATCTAATTTAGCTATTTAATTAGAAAAATCATAATTCTATCATAGATAACTTTCTTAGATGTATAATTGTAAATTTACCCCACTAGTAGTTACAAAACACAGGTTTTACAAGCTATAATCTTCAAAATAGTACTTTTCATGCCTGTATAGTATATGGGCTATATGTTAACAAGTGAAAATTATTGTAGCAAACAATAAACTCCTATTCTAATCAGTTGTCACCCATTGTCATTTTATGCATCAGTGTTATTAGGAATACAAACAGTCATCAAGAGAACCATAATGTTGTCCTCCTCACCTGTCAAGTGGCTGAAGATAATTCTCATACATGTAGTCAGTTTTTGAATGAACTTAAAAACCCTTGAAAAAATCACTTGCCTTGTGAACATGGCCACTGGAAGTTTTATGCATATAGTACCAGGAGTCCACCCTGGCACAAAATAACTATAGATTTGGTGGCTGTGGATGTGGTGAGATAGCAAGCCACCCAAGGGGTGGCACCAGTCATTTTAATAAGGATCTCCACAAACAGAAACTGTCACTAATCGGGCAGTGATCTGAAATAAGTGTTATACGCCACATGCTAAAGGCTTGGTCACCAGTTTAGGGCATTTGGGGGGCATGATAAAGACTTTAGAAGATGGGACTTTGGTGGATAACTTAGCCATTTGAGAAGTGACTTTGAACAGAACATTGAGACTCTTTTCCCTTTTCTTTCTCTGCATCCAAGAGTCATAGGTTAGCATGTGATCACTATGATCCCAGGGTCATCACAAGTCCAGAAACAACAAAGGATGGACTCAAACTCCTAAAACTGTGAGCCACAATGAACCTTTCTCCTTTAAGTCATTTATCCCAAGGTAATTTGTCACAGTGATGGAAAGCTGATTATCATACAGAGTTTTACAGTTGCCAGGTAGGACTTGGCTGAAGGAGGGAAGGAGGGGTTAAATGCTTGTCCAATCCCACACACACTTGGCCAGTTATAAAGCCGAAACTGTAACCTATGCAAGAAAAAAATCCACAGCTTCCAAGCATCTGAAATATACCTTACGTGATTGAAATATTGGCTTCATGCTGAGCTGCCATTTTGTCCTTCTTGTAAGATGGTTTATGAAAAAAGAAACATCAAATACATTTCAGTCTCCAGATTTTCTTAAGGGCAAAACCACTGGAAATGTGTGTTTCAACAGTAAACATGACACTTTTTTGCATATTCCTACTTTTGTTTTGAAAATATTCATGCATTCATACCAAAGTTGAGTCCTTAAGCAAAGAAAAATGCTTACGTTTTCTTTTCATTATTTGTTCAAGTGTCATTAAGTATGTAATTACTCAAAAATGCACTGATTTTGCACATCTTTCAGTAAATATCCTTTAGTATTTGTCAAAAATAGTATTTGAGACTTCAAAATTGAAAGTTTTTAAAAGACAATCTACCAATATAGTCTTTTGCCTATAAGCCACTTGCATTTTGAACTTAGTGATGATACTTTGTCACGATTAAAATTGTTTTTATTGTTTTAATTCACTATATTTTAAAGAGAAATGGTCAAAAGAGTCTTGTTGAAAAAACAGAAGGAAAAGAATGACTTGTATTAGGACAGTAGCTTTCCTGTTAAAGATTACATCATTTTAGCCACAAAGCCTAATGACTGTGTCCACTATAATCTATTCATCAGCTTTCCATTTTCTATGTCTTGTTTTCATTACTACCTTAAATATTTAGTATTATATTTCTTTCTTTACTTGTAGAGAGGGCCTGTATATACCACATCATGTATGTAGAAACAAATGACAATTTGTACAAGACAGTTTACTCATTCCAGCATGTAGGTCCTGGGGATTGAACACACAACGTATGTCATATTTGGTGATAGGCACTGTGACCCACTGAGTGATCTTGCCAAACCTATATTAGTATCTAGAGAAATATTATTTGCAATTTCTCTCCCTAACTGACTTAGCAAATGCCAATATGTTATGTCTATATAAAATAGAAATGCACTGACTGTTACTGAAGATAAATTATTTCTATAAAAGTACATAAAAGAAGCAGGTATTTGTTTTGTATTCAGGAAAAGTTACTCACATTGTTTCAATTACTAAAAATTGTATGTGTGTGTGTGTAATTCCTTGACTCAGTATATAACTTAGCTTCTTTAAAAAAAATTGTCACCACCTTATCATCTTTAAAAGTCATGTTTGCATCTTAAAATAATAATTATAAGTAATTCCTATTGGAAAACTTAAATTCCATACAAACCTAATAGATATATGGCCAGCATTTTACCCTCTATTGGGCAAATACAATTGATCTGCATATCACACTATATCCACTCTATTTGTGTTTTAGTATTTTTAGATATTTAAAAACTATAAGCAATGTTCCTGTTATATAAATCCTCACTTGGTGAATTCAAACATATCAGGAATCCTAATGATTTGGTCTCTCTACATAAAGATGTAAAGACAACTGTCTATCTTTCAGAACTGCTAAGAATTTCCATTTCATTCTGATCTTGATATTTCATAGGAATCATAGTCTATTTCTCTTTGGGAGCATGCATGATCTCCTCATGACTTGTGTGTCCTTACTGGGATAACAATGACATACTACATGCCACCTTGCCAATGACTTAGCCATTTCAGCTCTATGCAATTGCTTGCATACTTAAAGAAAGAAGCTAGTGATGGACCACAGTCCCCAGCAGCTGTACAGGCCAGAGCAGTCCTATATACCCCAGGCAAGACACTACCCATGACTCACTAAACTGCTTTAATCCTGCCCAAAAATCCAAGACTGTACAACCATCTCACCTATTCCTGTACCTCCATCTCTGGCTCTGGATTTTGATCTACAACTTTGGAAGAAGATTTCTGCTTTACCAAAGGCCAGGCTAGATCTAGGCATCCGAGTGCTGGCAGCAGTACTGGAGGCCAGGGTAGTTCTAGGGACCCCAGAGACCAGACCATAGATCTAGGTACCACAGACTGCATCCCCTCCCCTGGTTTACAACTTTTGAAGAGGACTTTGGCCTTAGCAAAAGCCAGGCCAGATGTAGCGACCCCTAACCCCTAAAAACCCTACTGAACCTGAAAACATGTTAGTCACCAAAACCCTTAGCCATTTAGGTGAGAAGACCACAGAGGAAAGAGAAACCAAGGAACAAAATACTTATCCAACAAAGACAAATGCAGGAATCAACAACTAGACCTAAAATCCTCCCAAATCCAGATGCCTAAACATCAGTGTAAGAGCACAATCAATAACAGAAAAGGCAATATGGCATCACTGGAGCCCAGCTATCCTACAAGAGCAATACCTGAACAATGCAACACAGTTGAGGCACAAGAAAATTACCTAAAAATTGCTTTATGAAGATAATGAAGGTGCTTAAAGAAGGTATAAACAAATCCCTTAGAGAAATTGAGGAAAAGACAAACAAAAATTGGGGGAAAAAATCAATAGATTCCTAAAAGAAAACCAAGACAAAACAAACAAACTGATAAAGGAAGCTGTTCAAGACCTGAAAATAGAAATAGAAGTAGTAGAGAAAACACATATGGAGGTAATCCTGGAAATGGAAAATCTGAGTAAGCAAGCAGGAACTACAGACACAAGCATCACCAACAGAATACAAGAGATGGAAGAGAAAATCTCAGTCAATGAAGACACAACAGAGGAAATAGATTCATTGGTCATAGAAAATGTTAAATCTAAGAAATTCCCAACAAAAAGCATCCAGGAAATCTGGGACACTATGAAAAGATCAAACATAAGCATAAAAGGAATAGAAGAAGGAGAAGAAACCCAGCTCAAAAACTGAGAGAATATATTTAACAAAATCATGGAAGACAATTTTCCCAACCTAAATAAAGACATGCCTATAACAGTACAAGAAGTTTACAGAACATCAAATAGATTGAACCAGAAAAGAAAATCCACTAGACACATAATAATCAAAACACTAAACATATGGAACAAAGAAAGAATATTAAGAGCGGCAAGGGGAAAAGGCAAGTGACATATAAAGGCAGACCTATTAGAATCACAAATGACTTCTCAATGGAGGTTCTAAAAATCAGAATATGGACTGGTAGACATCACAAATGTCAGCCCAGACTATTATACCCAGCAAAATTGTCAATCACCATAGATGCAGAAAACAAGATATTTCAGGTCAAAGTCAAATTTAAACAATATCTATCTACAAACACAGTCCTACAGAAATAACTAGAAGGAAATTTTTAACTCCAGGAAGTTAATTACACCCAAAACAACATAGGCAATAGATAATCTCACACCAGCAAAACCCAAAGAAGAGAAACACAAAGACACACACAAACACACACTACCACCCCACCAACAAAACAATAGAAATTAACAATCATTGGTCATTAATATCTCTCAGTATCAGTGGACTCAAGTGCCAATAAAAAGACACAGGCTAACAGATTGGATACGAAAACGGGATCCAAAATTTTGCTGCATTAAAGAAATATACCACAACATCAAAGATAGACATTACCTCAGAGTAAAGGGTTGGAAAAAGATTTTCCAATCAAATGGACCTAAGAAGCAAGCTGGTGTAGCTATCCTAACATCTAACAAAATAGACTTCCAACCAAAATTAAACAAAAGAGATGGAAAAGAGCATTTCATATTCATCGATCAAGATGATGTCTCAGTGCTGAACATCTGTGCTCCAAATGTAAGGGTACCCACATTTGCTGTAGGATAAAGCTCTTGTACATTGGTTTAATAAAATGCTGATTGGCCAGTAGCCAGGCAGAAAGTATAGGCAGGGTGAGCAGACCATAAGAATTCTGGGGAGAGGAAGGGCAGAGTCAGGAGTCACCAGTTAGACACAGAGGAAGCAAGATGTCAAGGCAGAACTGAGAAAAGGTACCAAACCATGTGGCTAAATATAAATAAGAATTATGGGTTAATTTAAGTGTAAGCGCTAGCCATTATTAAGCCTAAGCTAATAGCCAACCAGTTATAATTAATATAAGCTTCTGAGTGATTATTTTATAAGTGGGTCACAGGACTGCAAGGGCCTGGCTGGACCAGAGAAAACATACAACTATACACATTTGTAAAGGAAATATTACTAAAACTTAAATCACTCATAAAACCACACATATTAATAGTGAGAGACTTCAACACCCTCCTCTCATCAATGGACAGGTCTGCCAGATAGAAATTAAACAGAGCAATAACAGAACTAACAGACATTATGATTCAAATGGACCTAACAGATATCTACAGAACATTTTACCCAAACACAAAAGAATTTACCTTCTTCTCAGTACCACATGGAATCTTCTCTAAAATTGTCTATATACTCAGCCATAAAGCAAGTCTCAACAGATACAAAAAACAAAAATAAAACAAAAACAAAAATAAAAAACTTGAAATAACTCCCTGTATCTTATCAGACCACTGTGGATTAAAGCTGAATTTCAACAAAAACAGAAACAACAGAAAGTCTACAAATTCATGAAAACTGAACAACTCTTTACTGAGTTACCATTAAGTCAAGGAAGAAAGAAAGAAAGAAAGAAATGATTTCCTAAATTCAATGAAAATGAATGCACAACATACCAAAACTTATGAGACGTAATGAAAGCAATGCTAAGAGGAAGGTTCATAGCACAAAATGCCTATGTGAAGAATTTGGAGAGACCTCCATACTCAACATCATACCTGAAAACTCTAGAACAGGAGCAGACACACCTAAGAGGAGTAGACAGCAGGAAATAATCAAACTGGGAGCTAAAATCAATAAAATAGAAACAAAGAGAACAATACAAAGAGACAATGAAACAATTAGTTCTTTGAGAAAATCAACAAAATAGATAAACCCTTATCCAAATTAACAAAAAGCAGAGAAAGAATATCCAAATCAACAAAATCAGAAAAGGGGGACATAATGACAGACTCCAAGGAAATACAGACTATTATTAGGTCATATTTTTGAAAATCTGTACTCCAAAAAATGGAAGATATAAAAGAAATTGACAAATCTCTTGTTAGATACCACTTAACTAAGTTAAATCAAGATCAGATAAACAGTTTAAAAACACTGATAATCCCTAAAGAAATAGAAACAGTCATTAGAAGTCTCCCAACCCAAAAAAACCTAGGGCCAGATGGTTTTAGTGCAGAATTCCACCAGACTTTTTTTTTTTGTTTTGTTTGTTTGTTTGTTTGTTTTGAGATAGGGTTTCTCTGTGTAGCTTTGGAGCCTGTCCTAGAACTCGCTCTATAGACCATGCTGGCCACAAACTCACAGAGATCTGCCTGCCTCTGTCTCCCAAGTGCTAGAACTCAAGGTGTGAGCCACCACAACCCGGCTCCACCAGACTTTCAAAAAAGAGTTAATATCAATATTCCTCAAATTATTCCACAAAACAGAAACAGAAGGAACAATGCAAAATTCTTTCTATGAGGCCACAATCTCTCTGATAACCAATCCACACAAAGGCCCAACAAAGAAAGACAATTACAGACCAATTTCTCTCATGAATATTGATGCAAAAGTACCTAATAAGCCGGGCGGTGGTGGCGCACGCCTTTAATCCCAGCACTCGGGAGGCAGAGCCAGGCGGATCTCTGTGAGTTCGAGGCCAGCCTGGACTACCAAGTGAGTTCCAGGAAAGGCGCAAAGCTACACAGAGAAACCCTGTCTCGAAAAACCAAAAAAAAAAAAAAAAAAAAAAAAAAAACCTAATAAAATACTGGCAGACTGAATCCAAGAACACATCCAAAAGATCATCCACCATGACCAAGGAGGCTTCAGCCCAGATATGCAGGGATGGTTCAACATATGACAGTCTGTCAATATAATCCACCATATAAACAAACTGAAGGGGAAAAAACATATAATCATCTCATTAGATTCTGAAAAAGCCTTTGACAAAATCAAACACCTCTTCATGATAAAAGTATTTGAGAGATCAGGGATACATGGAACATACCTAAACATAGTAAAAGCAATACAGAGCAAGCCACCAGCCAACATCAAATTAAATGGAGAGAAACTCATAGCGATTCCACTAAAACCAGGAACAAGGCAAAGCTGTCCACTCTCTCCATATCTATTCAATATAGTACTTGAAGCTGTAGTTTGTTCAATAAGACAAACAAAAGAAGATCAAGGGGATACAAATTGGAGGAAGAAGTCAAAGTATTATTTGCAGATGATATGATAGTATACATAAGTGACCACAAAAATTCTACCAGAGAACTTCTACAGCTGATAAACACCTTCAGTAATGTGGTAGGATACAAGATTAATTCAAAAAAATCAGTAGCCCTCCTATATAAAAATGATAAATGGTCTGAGAAATAAATCAGACAATCATTACCCTTTACAATAGCTTCAAATTATATAAAATAGGTTGGCGTAACTCTAACCAAATAAGTGAAAGACCTGTATGACAAGAATGTCAAGTCTTTGAAGAAAGAAATTGAAGCAGATAGCTGAAGATGGAAAGATCTCCCATTCTCATGGATTGGAAGGATTAACATTGTAAAAATGGCAATCTTACCAAAACCGATCTACAGATTAAATACAATCCTCATTAAAATCCCAACACAATTCTCTACAGAACTTAAAATAACAATATTTGACTTCATCCGGAGAAACAAAAAATCCAGGATAGCCAAAACAATCCTATACAATAAAAGAACTTCCAGAGGTATCACCATCCTTGATTTTAAGATCTAAAGAGCTGTACTAATAAAAACTGCATGGTATTGGTATTAAAAAAAGCCAGGTGGATCAATGGAATTGAATCAAAGACCCAGGTGTAAACTTATGGACACCTGATTTTTTACAAATAAGCCAAAATTATACAAGGAAAAAAAAGAGAGCATCTTCAACAAATGGTGCTGGCATTAAGTGAATGTTGGCATATAGAAGAATGCAAATAAATCCATATATAATCCATGCACAAAACTCAAGTCCAAGTGCATCAAAGACATTAACATAAAATCAGTTACACTGAACCTGATAGAAGAGAGAGTGGGAAATAATCTTTAACACATTGTCACAGGAGACAACTTCCTGAACAGAACACCAATAGAAGAGGCACTAAGATTGACAATTAATAAATGGAACCTCATGAAATTAAAAAGTTTCTGTAAGGCAAAGGGCATTGTCAATAAGACAAAATGGTAGCCCACAAAATGGCAAAAATGACTCTGAGACTCCATCTCTCAGAGTGGCTAAGATCAAAAACACAAGTGACAGCTTGTGCCGGAAAGGATATGGAGTAAGAAGAACACTCCTTCATTGCTGGTAGGAGTGCAAATTTGTAGAGCCACTTTGAAAGTCAGTGTGGTGGTTCCTCAGAAAACTGGAAATCAATCTACCTCAAGACCCAGCTATACTGCTCTTGTACATATACCTATTAGTAATAGCCAGAACCTGGAAAAAAACTAGAAGTCCCTCTACCAAGGAGTGGATAAAGAAAATATGGTGCATTTACACAATGGAGTATTACTCAGCTGTTAAGAACAAGGACACTATAAAATTTGAAAGCAAATGGATAGAACTAGAAAAAAAATCATCCTGAGTGGGGTAACCCAGATGATAAAGATAAACATGGTATGTACTTACTCATAAGGGGATATTAGCTGTAAAATAAAGGATAATCATGCTACAATCCCATAGAGACTAGGTAACAAGGGAAGTTCATGGGGGACACCCAGATCTTCCTAGGAAGGGGAAATAGAAATTCTGTGAGTGGACTGAGGGTAGGTGGGGATGGGAACATGAGCAATCAGATTTGGGGGCCACAGAGGAGAGTGCTGAGGGAGACTGCTGGGGAAGGGGCATTTCAGGTCATGGCAGAAGCCTGGCTCAGAGGAATCTCCTGGAAGTCTATTGGGAGGACCCCATCTTAGACTCCTAGCAATAATGCATAAGTAGCCTGAACTGGCTGGTGTGCTGTGAACACATTGATGCCTGGCCCAATTGTAACCAGAGAGGTGTCATCCAGCAACTGATGGAGGCAGATGCAGAGATCCATAGCCAAACATTAGGAGGAGTTCAGGAATCCTGCTGAGGAAGAGAAAGAATAGGAGCCAGAAGTGTCAAGGACATCTCTGTCATGGAAGTCTTACACGTGGGCTCATAGGGGCTCCTGAGACTGGACATATACCCAGAGAGCCTGCATGAGACTGACCTAGGCAATCTGCATATGTGTTACAGCTGTGTAGCTTGCTCCTCTTATGGGACTCTTAACAGTGGGAGCAGGGGCTGTCTCCAACTCTTTTACTGGCTTTTGGGACCCTACTTCTCATACTGGGTCAACTTGTCAGCCTTAATACATGGGGAAGTGCTTAGTCTTACTGAAACTTGATAGGCCATGTTATGTTGATACTCATAGGAGACCTGCCCTTTCCTGGATGGAGATGGAAGAGGAGGGGATTGGAGGTGGAGGTGGGGGAATGGGGGATAGAGACTGGGAGGGGAGGATGGGGGAGAAATCTGTGGCCAGGATTTAAAATAAATAGAAAAAGGAAGGAAGGAAAGGAAGGAAGGAAGGAAGGAAGGAAGGAAGGAAGGAAGGAAGGGAAGAAGGAAGGAAGGAAGGAAGGAAGGAAGAGAGAAAGAGAAAGAGAAAGAAAGAAAGAACAAAAGAAAAAAGAAAGGAAGGAAGGAAGAAGCTGTTGGGGTCAAATCACATACAATTAAGCTTCTTGCTTGTATTTATACTGCTCACTATCAAAATCAGGGCCCATAGTTTTGTCTCATGTCACACCAATTTAATAATTCATGCCCATTGTCATATGCAATGCTAAAATCCAATCAGAAGGATAGAGATCTTTATGTTTTGGACTGGATCTTTCATTGCACATAGAGATATTAAGCATAGTAAGACTGGAAAAGATATTTTAATTAGGTTGCCAGATCTTGGAGAGGAACAAAAATCTAACCTAAACCATTTATTAAACTTGGCAGATGACACTAAGCTTTCAATGCTCATTTTTTTCCCAAAAAGAAATGTTCTAGAATGCCTTAAAGGAAATAGGAAATATAAATTTTTTTTCCTAGAAATCCATCTAAGATGTTATTTGCACCATACTTTTCTCAATTATGCCCCAAAATTACTAATTTTATACATGTACATAGAAGCCATAAGGGTGTGATAAAGGTTCAGAGTAGGTTAGACATGCCTTTGGGATTAATAGGTTTAATAGGTGTAATTGAAATTTCACAAAAATTTTTATTGGACTGAGTTTAGTTTTGCATGTCTGAATTAGTCCTCTTAATTCAGAGTAGCTCAATTATTAAGAAAAATTTAATGACATTAAACCATATTTTCCTCTGTATATTATTATATATTTAGGGGTGAAATAAAAAACTATAATCCCTTCACAGTTTTGTGCAGAGTCTTCTGTGGACTTAAATTTCTTTATTCTTTACTGATATTTTTTTTAAAAATATTTTTAGTTGAAATAGAATCACATCACTTTCCCTGCTTTTGTTCCTCTCTCAGGCCCACTCATCTACCCTCCCTAAACCCTTCACACAAATGCACCAGGGGACAGCCTTCTTTTTAATATATATATATTATTTACATATTCTATTTAATATATATATTATTTTAATATATATATTAATTACAGTTCTTATTGCTGTGAAAAGACATCATGACCACAGCAACTCTTTTTTTATTATTAATTTATTTATTTTATTTATACCAACCAGAGTTTCCCTTCACTTCACTCCTCCTGTTCCCTCCCCCTACCTCCTTTCTACCCCACATCCACTCCCCAGAAAGGGTAAGGCCTCCTGTGGGAGTTAACAATACATGGCATATCAAGTTGAGGCAGAACTAAGCTCCTCCCCCTGCATCAAGGCTGAATGAGGCATCCCACCATAGGGAATAGGTTCCAAAAAGCCAGCTCATACACCAAGGACAGATCCTGGTTCCACTGCTAGGGGCCTCACAAACAGACCAAGCTACACAAGTGTCATCTACATGCAGAGGGCCTAGGTCAGTCCCACACAGGCTCCCTAGCTGTCAGTCTAGAGTCCATGAGCTCCCATGAACTCAGGTCAGCTGTCTCTGTGGGTTTCCCCATCATGATCTCCACCCCCCTGGATCCTATAATCCTTCCTCCCTCCCTTCAACAGGACTCCCAGAGTTCAGCCCGATGCTTGACTGTGGATCTCTGCATCTACTTCTATCAGTTACTATCCAGTTCGATGATGACAGTAGGGTAGTCACCACTCTGATTACAGGAGAAGGCCAGTTCAGGCCCCTCTCCATTATTACTATGAGTCTTAGCTGGGGTCATCCTTGTGGGTTCCTGGGATTTTCCCTGGCACCCAGTTTCTCCCTAATCCCATAATGGCCCCCTCTATCAAGATTTCTTTTTTCTTTCTTTCTTTCTTCCTTCCTTCCTTTCTTTTCTCTCTCTCTCTCTCTCTCTCTCTCTCTCTCTCTCTCTCTCTCTCTCTCTCTCTCTTTCTTTTATTGCTCTCCCTCTCCATCCCTCAACTGGACCATCTAGATGCCTCATGTTCCTATCCTCCACCACCTTTCTTCTACCCCCTTCCCTGTCCCCAGTTTATCCAGGTGATGTTTTCTATTTCCCCTTCCCAGGGCAATCCATGCATCCCTCTTACAGTCCTCCTTATTACCTAGTTTCTCCAGGACTGTGGACTGCAGCCTGATTATACTTTGCTTTACCATATACTATCCACTTATGAGTGAGTACATATCATGTTTGTCTTTCTGGGTCTGGGTTACTTCACTCAGGGTAATTTTTTTCTGGTTCCATCCATTTGCCTTCAAATTTCCTAGTGTCCTTGTTTTTAACAGCTGAGTAATACCCCATTGTGTAAATGTACCATGCTGTGGGATAATGCTTTTGTACACTGGTTTAATAAAATGCTGATTAGTCAGTAGCCAGGCAGGAAGTATAGGCAGGATAAGCAGACAAGGAGAATTCTGGGAAGAGAAAGGTTGAATGAGGAGACACCAGCCCGCCGTCCAAGGAGCAGCATGTAATGGCATACAGGCAAAGCCACAGAACACATGGCAACATATAGATTAACAGAAATGGGCTGAGTTTTAAGTGCAAAAGCTAGTCAGTAGTAAGCCCAAGCTAATGGCTGAGCAGTTTTAATTAATATAAGCCTCTGAGTGTTTACTTGGGTCTGAGCAACTGTAGACTGGGTGGGACACTGGAAAACATTCAGTTATAGTACCACATTTTCTTTAACCATTCTTCGGTTGAGGGATATCTAGGTTATTTCCAGATTCTGACTATTACAAATAATGCTGCGATGAATATAGTTGAGCAAGTGTCCTTGTAGTTGATTGAGCATCCCTTGGAGATATACATATATCTCCAAGAGTGGTATAGCTGAGTCTTGAGGTAGATTGATTCCCAGTTTTCTGAGAAAGTGCCATACTGATTTCCAGAGTGGCTGTACAAGTTTGCACTCCCACCAGCAGTGGAGCGTGTTCCCCTTACTCCACATCCTCTCCAGCATGAGCTATCATTTGTGTTTTTTATTTTAGACATTCTGACAGGTGTAAAATAGTATCTCAAAGTCATTTTGATTTACATTTCCCTGATGACTAAAGATGTTGAACAATTCCTTAAATATCTTTTGGCCATTTGAGATTCTTCTGTGGAGAATTCTCTGTTTAGATATGTACCCCCATTTTTTAATTGGATTATTTGGTATTTTGATGTCTAGTTTCTTGAGTTCTTTCTACATATATTGGAAATCAGCCCTCTGTCAGATGTGGGTTCATGAAGATCTTTTCCCATTCTGTACACTGGCGTTTTGTCTTATTGACCATGACCTTTGCCTCACACAAACTTCTCAGTTTCAGGAGGTCTCATTTATTAATTGTTTATCCCACTGTCTGTGCTACTGGTGTTATACTCAGGAAGTAGTACCCTGTGCCAATGCATTCAAGGCTACTTCCTACTTTCTCTTCTGTCAGATTCAGTGTAACTGGATTGATGTTGAGGTCTTTGATCCACTTGGACTTAAGTTTTGTGCAGGGTCATAGGTATGGATATATTTGCATCCTTCTACATGTCAACATCCAATTATTCCAGTACCATTTGCTGAAGATGTTTTATTTTCTCTATTGCATAATTTTGGGGTCTTTGTCAAAAATCAGATGTTTATAGGTGTGTGGACTTACGTTAGAGTCTTCAATTCACTTCCATTGATCCACATCTATTTTATGCCAATATTAAGCTGTTTTTATTAGTATAGCTCTATAGTAGAACTTGAAGTCAGGGATGGTGGTGCCCCTGGAAGTTCCTTAATTGTATAGGACTGTTTTGGCTATCCTGGGTTTTTTTGCTTTCCATATGAAGTTGGGTATTGTTCTTTCCAGGTCTGTGAAGAATTGTGTTGGGATTTTGATGGGGATTGCATTGAATCTGTAGATTGCTTTTGGTAAGATTGCCATTTTTACTATGTTAATCCCACCAATCCAAGAGCATGGGAGACCTTTCTATTTACTAATATCTTCTTCAATTTCTTTCTTCAAATACTTAAAGTTCCTGTCATACATGTCTTTCACTTGTTTGGTTAGACTTACTCCAAGATAATTTATTGTAAAGGATGTTGATTCTCTGATTTCTTTTTCAGCCCATTTATCATTTTTATATAGGAGGGCTACTGATTTGGGGGGTTAATCTTATATCCTACCACATTACTGAAGGTGTTTATCAGCTTTAGGAGCTCCCTAGTAGAATTTTTGAGGCCACTTATGTATACTATCATATCCTCTCCAAATAGCAAAAGTTTGACTTCTTCCTTTCCAGTTTGTATCCCCTTAATCTCCTTTAGTTGTCTTATTGCACTAGCTAGAACTTTTAAGTACTATATTGATAGATATGGAGAGAGTGGACAGCCTTGTCTTATTCCTGATTTTAGTGGAATCGCTTTGAGTTTCTCTCCATTTAATTTGATGTTGGCTGTCAGCTTGCTGTATATTGATTTTACTATGTTTAGGTATGCTCCCTGTATCCATGATCACTCCAAGACTTTTATCATGAAGGGGTGTTGGATTTGTCAAAGGCTTTTTCAGCATCTAATGAGATGATCATGTGCTTTTTTTTCTTTCAGTTTGTTTATATGGTGGATTATATTTACAGACTGTCATATGTTGAACCATCCCTGCATATCTGGGCTGAAGCCTACTTGGTCATGGTGGATGATCTTTTGGATGTGTTCTTGGATTCAGTCTGCCAGTATTTTATTAGGTATTTTTGCATCAATATTCATGAGAGAAATTGGTCTGTAATTGTCTTTCTTTGTTGGGCCTTTGTGTGGATTGGTTATCAGAGTGATTGTGGCCTCATAGAAAGAATTTTGCATTGTTCCTTCTGTTTCTATTTTGTGGAATAATTTGAGGAGTATTGATATTAACTCTTTGAAAGTCTGGTAGAATTCTGCACTAAAACCATCTTGCCCTGGGCTTTTTTTTTTTTGGTTGGGAAATTTTTAATGACTGTTTCTGTTTCCTCAGAGGTTATAGGTCTATTTAAATTGTTTATCTGGTCTTGATTTAATTTTGGTATCTATCCAGAAAAGTGTCCATTTCTTTCAGATTTTCTAATTTTGTGGAGTACAGGCTTTTGAAGTATGACCTAATGATTCTCTGGATTTCTTCAGTGTCTGTTATTATGTTCTTCTTTTCATTTCTGATTTTTTTAATTTGGATATGCTCTCTCTGCCTTTTAGTTAGTTTGGATTAGGGTTTGTCTATCTTGTTGATTTTCTCCAAGAACTAATTCTTGGTTTCATCGATTCTTTGTATTCTGTTTCTATTTTATTGATTTCAGCCCTCAGTTTGATTATTTCCTGTCATCTGCTCAGTGAGTTTGCCTCTTTTTGTTCTAGAGCTTTCAGATGTGCTGTTAAGTCTGAAGTGTGAGTTCTCTCCAAATTCTTTATGCAGGCACTTAGTGCTATGAATTTTCCACTTAGCACTGCTTTCATAGTGTCCCGTAAGATTGGGTATGTAGCAGGAATCTTAAAAGTTCTTATTAATGAAATCAAACCTGATCCAGTTATTGGGGTGAACACTAGAAGATCAGAGAGACAGATCAAGCCACAGCTAACCTCACCTGGCCAACTTCTCAGCTGATCTTGTTTCCTCAGACTGGAAGCCTCTGTGTCCTCATATCTGAATGGCTCTCAGCTGAACCGCTGCTAGAAGCCTGAAGCTTAACCAGCCAAATGCTTACTTAACCAGGCCAAATGCTTCTAGTTTCTGGTCTTCACGCCTTATATATCTTTCTGTTTTTGCCATCACTCCCTGGGATTAAAGGCGTGTGTCACCATGCCTGGCTGTTTCCATTGTGGTCTTGAACAGATGGATTTCTGCCTCTGGAATGCTAGGATTAAAGGCGTGTGCTACCACTGCCTATCCTAAGTATCTAGTGGCTTTTCTGTTCTCTGACCCCAGATAAGTTTATTAGGGTACACAATATTTTGGGGAACACAATACCACAACATTATGTTGTGCATTAATTTTCATTGAATTCTAGGAAGTCTTTTATTTCTTTCTTTATTTATTTCTTCCTTGATCCAGTGGTGATTAAGTTGAGCATTGTTCAGTTTCTATGAGTTTGTAGACTTTCTATAATTTGTGTTGTTGTTGAATTCTAACTTTAAGTCATTGTGATCTGATAACATACAGGGGGTTATTCCATTTTTTTTTTTTTGTATATGTTTAGAATTGCTTTGTGACTAAGTATGGACCCCAGTAACTCTTACAAAGCAAATATTTAATTGCTTTAGTCACTGTTTCAGAGGTTCAGTCCATTATCAGCATGACAGGGAGCATGGCAGTATGCAGGCAGACATGGAGCTGGCTACCCCTTGACCACAAGGCAGCAGGAAGTTCAAGTCAACTGACTGTCACACTGAGGGAAGCATGAGAAAAAAAAAGACCTCAAAGCCTGTACCCACAGTGACACACTTCTTCCAACAAGACCACACATCCTTTCCATTCCCTTTGGAGGCCATTTCCTTTCAAACCACCATAATATATGTGTCTATGTCTCTGTGTATGCACATTTCACTTGCATGTTCATGTTCTTGAATCAAAATTAAGAAATTCACTGCCTAGTCATAAAAAAACGAACATTTTAATTGAATAAGTCTAATAGTAGGCACCATAATTTTCCTCTATTTTAATGTTTAATTTTTTCTTGAGTGGTATGTAATAAATACTCCTGTTCATATCTTTTTTCTGAGCACTAACCCCAGAGGTGTTAACTAACTTCTCCTACCTTTGAAATTTATAAACGACAACTGTAAAATCTAAGTTCTATTATAACTCAAATTACTCAGCTTTTCAGTTTTAATTGATAGATTTAAATAGAACATAATGGTTGTCCCTTTGTCAGAAGTATAACCTTCAAGAATCAAAAATATTGTCATCTAAGGGGAAAAGGGTATGAATTTTGAATTTTGCTTTTAAATATTATCTTTAAACTTGTCACACTAATAAAATATAAAAGTTTCTCACAATTTTGAGTGACTAGATATAACACTTCTGATACAGAGATGGGTCAAACTTAGCATCTAAGTCTAAACCAGACAGTCCAGATAATACTGCACCTTGAAATTTGGGTATTTATCTCTATAGAATACAATGAATAAAACTGACAATTATTCATCAGGAATATGGTCATAGAATGTCTCCAATAGGTCAAGAAATTGAACAAGTTTCTAGGGCATAGAGAGCATACTGGAAAATATTTCTATTAACATAAAACAATAGAAAAACAAAAGCATAATTTCAAGATTCACATGGCCAGAGCTTCAATGAAACTATAAAAACACTATATATAAGGAGGAGCTGGAACAGGGTATGGATTTAAAAACAATGAAATCAACTAAAGATCTGTACACTGAACAATTAGGACAGATGCCCCACCTCACACCACCTCCATGTTTCTCAGCACAGACATCAAGCTAGCTTCATCTGCATCCTACTCCATACAGACATTATTAGCAAATCCTTCTAGACTACTGTTCTTCCCTTATGCCCTCTAAGGGTCTACCACCTGACCTCATTTGCTCATTCTGTCTGTGTGATGTGATTACAGAAACAGAAAACAATCTGGATCCTTTGAGCAACAGAAAATAGGTGACAGTGATTGGGCATTGTCAAATCAATGAAGGGGATGGAGCAGCAGGATCTACACTTGATTTTCAGAAATGTTTCAGAAGACAAGTGATTCACAACAAGTTGCTGCTTCTACAGCAAATAAAGCTGTGGGTACTATTGAGACAAAAGCATAGAGTTCAAGGCTCAGTAAAGGGCTGTTGCTCTTAGCTTATTAACTAAAACAATAGTGACTGGAGATTAATCATTCTTGCAAAGCTGCATTTCATCATTCTAATTTGTTTCTCAGAAAAAAAGCAAAAGACACCAAGAAAATGGCCTTTTTCCTTACCATACAAACTTCACGTGATTGAATTCAGCCCTAAATTTTGACTGCTAGCAAGTTGAAGGAATACATAAGCCCAGTGCTTCTAGGCTGTGCAAATAATGTTTAAATAAAAATGTGTTTACTGATGCTAAGCCAAATTCACCTCCCACCACCTCAAAGAGCCTCACACATTAAGACTACATTGTTGTGGGATATTTGTACACTGTGTGAAGATATATTGCTGTGGCTGGTTTAATAAAGAGCTGAACAGCCAATAGCTAGGCAAGAAAAGAAGTAAGAGGAGATAATCAAGGTGTAGAGGAAACACCAAGGAGACATGAAGGAAGTCCAACATACACAACGAAAGAAAAGTAAAAAACCACATGGTAAAATGTAGATTAGTAAAAGCAGATTAATTTAAGTTATAAGAGCTAGTGGAACAAGCCTAAGCTAAGGCCAAGCTTTCATAATTAATAATAAGTCTCTGTGTCATTATTTGTGAGCTGGTGGCCCAAAGGAAAGTCCTACTACACTCCGTGCCTCATCAGAGAACTCCCAGTCAAAATTCCGATAAAACAAAGAAACAAAACACCCCTGTTGTAGTTAGCTTCAGCTCTCAGCTGGATATAATTCAGAGTTAATTGGGATAAGGGAACCTCAACTAAGGAAGTGTCTAAAAGATTGGCTTTTGATTTCTCCTTGGTAAATTTTCTGGATTGCTGATTGATGTAAGTGGGCACAGCCTACTGTGGGTGGTGTCATCTCTAGGCAAGTGGTCCTAGGCTGTATAAGAAAGATAACTGAGGAAACCAGTAAGCAGAATGCTTCATGGTCTAAGCTTCAGTTCTTGCCCTAAGTTACTGAAGGAACCTACCCCCATGATGAACTATAACCTGGAAGACAAAATAAACTCTTTCCTTCCCAAGTTGCTTTTGGTCATGGTGTTTATCACAGCAACAGAAAGCAAACTAATACAACTAGAACTTATACAATGCAAACAATTCTACAAACTTAACTTCTCAGTCCACCATCTAAAAATTATCATTAAGAAAAACCAAGAACAACCAGCCATAAAAAGGTAAGCCTATATATTGAAAGAAAATAATAACTAAAGAAAGAAAATAGGAAAACTATTAGGAGAGTTGACACCAGAAGGGGAGAAACCTTTCTCATGAGTCCTTCATCTAGCTAACTTCTCTGCATTAAATAAGTCTAGGACTTTTAAGAAAGGTGCCTACTAGAGAGTTGGAAAGGGTTTTGGAGATTTACATTGTTTTATTCAATTAAAAAGAAATAAAATCTTAAAGTGTAGAGAAAAATGTTTAGAAAAACATGAATGAAAGAGGTAACACACAGATATCCCAGAAGACAGAGTTTCAAGATATCCAGAGTCAAGGAAAACAGGAACCCACTTAGTACAGTACACACAGAGACAGGCTAGTCAAAATTGGAACAGGAGAACGAGAGCCTCCTGGGAAGAAGACTCTGGAGAAGGGGGGATGTCACCTACTAGTGATATGAGGACAAGAGGTGAAAGGTCAAGATGCTAGAACCCCTTCTAGGCGCAAGGCAGATATGATGACACTGTTTCTGAAGAAAGAAACCCAGTCATAGCCCCTTCCTTGACAATGAACACAGTATAAACTTTTCCTGGCTTCTCACTTTCAAAGTCAATATGAAATAATGAAACATTTTTGTTGTTATTACTGTTGTGGTTTGCTTTGGCTTATTTTTAATTTATTTCAAGACACATTCTCAACCATAAGGCCCAGGGTGGCCTTGAACTCGCCCTTCTCCTCATATCTCAGGCTTTCAATCTGTGCTTACAGCCACGGGCTACTGCTCTAGACTGACTACATTTTAAATGTTGGTTTAAATGTATAAAATACTACTTTTTCCATGTACATCAGAATTACAGGGTGAATCTTGGTCTCAGGTACTAGTCAGTATCTCAGCAGGCCTCAAAGAAACCAGTATTTTTAGCAAAGACTTTATTTATTTAAGCAGTTTCAGAAATCATTATATTTGAGCCGGGCGGTGGTGGCGCACGCCTTTAATCCCAGCACTCGGGAGGCAGAGGCAGGCGGATCTCTGTGAGTTCGAGGCCAGCCTGGTCTCCAAAGTGAGTTCCAGGAAAGGCGCAAAGCTACACAGAGAAACCCTGTCTCGAAAAAACCAAAAAAAAAAAAAAAAAAAAAAAAAAAAAAAAAAAAAAAAAAAAGAAATCATTATATTTGATACTGAGAGTCAGGCTGGGAAGAAAACGCATGGAGCACATAGTCGTGATTTCAGAAGAGAGATTATGAATGTCAATAAATTAACAATATAAAAGCAAGGGGTAGTAACAGATGATAAAAAGCAGTAAGCAGGCAAGGAAACAGAAAGTGTAGGTATATGGGAGTCACTATTGCGTGAATAGGAATCCCAGGGATGCTTGTGGCAATCAATGGAGAAAACAGAGATATAAATAGAGAATTGGAATTACAGGAGAAATCAGTATGTGAATTTAAAATAATGAACTAGAAATATTTGAGAGGAATATAAGGAAAATTTAGTCACACCATCTTTAATAGTCCAGACTCCATAAGTAATCACGAAATGTCTTCTCATTGACTTTGGTGCTGAGAATACAGTTATGCACATTGAACAGAAAACAGGAAGCCAAATTGATTGCATCTTAGAGTAATTTGTCCTCCCTAGACTGTTCCATCTTTTTTATTTTCTGACAAACTTGTATTCTCCAAACCAGAGCCATACCAACACACATGGAATCCACAGCTAAAGAGGGAGAGACAAAATAGAACTTTGGAGGTGGGCATTAGGAAATATCTAAATGGAACTACAGAGAATGGGGTGGTTTCTATGCTAAAGTGATGGAGAGGGCTGGGTAAAGAGTCTGTTGCTTTTCTGTAGTTCTCTTTGTGTGATCTGAAAGCTCACTACACTGGAAACTGATAGGAGGCTCCTTCAAGGACAGGCATCTCCCTGGCTACTTGAAATGCTCTTAAGACATAGCCTTTAACAGACACCCACATAGCACCTGCCTCAGCTACCAACAGTCATTTCTCCTAAAGTAAAGCAGCTTCCCAGGAGTTCACACAATGACCTACTGAAGTTGAAGTTCAGCTTGGCCATCTCCAAGCCACTTGGGGCCCCTAGCTCTTCAAAGCCACCTCAGTTCCTGGGTGACACCTTTGGTCAGTTGACCCTGCACTGGACCAGTATGATAGGTAGGTTAGTTCTCAACCTCTTGCTTCCACTTAATTCTGCTTTAATGCAATAAGACAAAGCATAAGGCCATCTATGCTAACCCATGGGCTGCTCAGCAACAGTCTATGCACTAAGCTTTGCCTCAACATCCTTGGTGCTATAATAGACAATGTTTGCAGAGATCCCACTAATGAGTACACATTAATTCACTAGACAAGTGTCAATGGTGTTTTATTGATGCAATGCACAGAACACAAATAATTAACCAATATAACAAGATTCACCAGGCAATAGAATTCACTTGGCCTTTTGCTTACAGTTTTCTCTTTATTTTACTTCACTTTGCCTTCTTACTTCTGAATTTTTGCCATTTTCTACTTAATATGTATCACTACACATGACATTTTACCTTGGTTTTCCATATACAGAAAGTGCTGTCTCTTGTATATTGCTGTGTCTATTTTCTGGTGCACATACACCTTAATCTCATCAGTTTCTTTACAGTGTCAAGATACTATCCCTGACTAGGCAAAAACATACTGCTATTGATTTGTAAAATATATGCAATTCTTACCAAATGATAATGAATTCCACTTACCTATTGCATTAAGAACAAAATGATTCCTGGTTGTAATTTTAATAGCAAATACTCTTGGATTTTTTGGTACTAAAGACAATGAAAGGCCTTATTTTTATTGCTCAGAATATATCAACAGAGATAATTGCTTGACTTAATTATCTAAATAACAGTTTACTAGCCTTTATTTTTAGAATCACTACCAATAAGGGCAATAATTTCTGTGGCTTCTTCTTCAAAGTGCTATCTTAAAATATTTAAAATATTTCTCTCCAAGGCAGAGATTCTAACTTTATTATTTATTTATATTTTCTCTCATTTATCAGTTTCCTATATGTATGTGATTCCTACGTATTTTGTATGAAGCAGATGGCCAGTACATTTTAAAGAATATTTGAATGATTAAAATGAATGACTGAACTTTCTTCAAGTGATATTTCATTCAGAAATCCTTGGACATCTAACATCATATGCTGACATCTTTTTGTCTTTCTGGTCACATTTTAAGTTCTTATTTGACATTCTCCTCACAGTTCTTAAGCACTCTAGCTTGGATTCTCATTTGCTAAATTTATAAATATTTATTGAATATCTACTTGGGCCTTATGTCAATGCTTGAGGACACAATAATGTACAGAGGATGAGGACCATGGCTTGAAATGGGACTCATTCTTTATTCTCTTTCTTCTGCCTTGCTTTTGTAATCATTTTGACTTTCTGACCAAATTTGATTGCTTCAACATAAAACCATGCCTAAGAACATGGAGCTAGACCATTAGTGTTTAAACTCTGATGTGACTTAGTATGTGATCACTCAATTTTCCCATATTTACAATAGGATGAGAATGGTTGGTATCTATATCATATAGTTTTTGAGAGAATATGTAAAAGTGTCAGCGTATTGACTACTTCAAAATTATTCAAGAAAGTTAGCTAATATTATTGTAATTATCATGCCTTCCTGATAGAAAAAGTAATTCAAACAACTAATTCCAACACATAACAGCAACTACCAAAACTGAGTAACTTTGGAATATCAGCAAACATCATTTTCAGTGAGAAAATTCTGTTTTCCTTTTAAATAAGACACTGTCCATGATTTCCTGTTGAACAATTTCCTTTTTGAGGTTAAATTGTACTAAATATGTATGTATATTGTATTTTTTCCATTCATCTCTCAGCAAATATTTAGATCACATCTTCAAGAACATTATGCTAAATAAAATAAGCTAGTTACAAAAAGACAAACACGATTTAACTTAGATGAAGTATCTACAATATTAAAGTTCATGTAATGAAACTTCGAATAGTGATCACAAGAGGCTCTGAGAGGTAAAAATGAGGTCCTACTCATCAAAGGCACACAGTTTTAGCAAAATAACATAAATTCTAGAAATGTGATTCGACCATAATGCATTGTACATTTAAAAATTATAGCAGATATATTTCATATTGTGTTTTTACTATAATAAAAAATAAAACACTGTCTGCTATGTCCAAGTTTATTTGCTAGTATGAGCAAATAAACTAGCAAAGCATGTATACCCTAAATAAACTAGTAAAGCAGGTATACCCTAAATAAACTAGTAAAGCAGGTATACCATATCAGCCAGTGTAGAAGAAACGAAAGTATGATAAAATCTAGAAGACAAACAAGGAAAAGTATTGTTCTAAGCTTCAGGAAGCAGGAATATGAGTGCAATTTTAGTTGCTGCTTCTGTAGGTCCCAAGAGTCAAGCAACACTATCATGATTGTCTTAATTAGCACTCTGGAGATCCAGACTTGAAAATGCTAAATTACTCTTATGTTTACTTTTGCTATACAATAAAATAAGTAGCAGAAACCATACCAATGTTAATGTTCTTTCCACTACTCACACTTCTCTCATGTAGTTTAGATATTTTGAATCAAAACTGTAAAAACCACCATTATGAGGGCATTTATGAGTTGATGGTTACAATCTCTCCATTGAGACAGCACAGCCTTCCAGAAGATAAATGGCATAAGAAGATACACTGTTATGAAGTCAGTGGGCTACTATCCTTTTACTACCTTGAGCAATCAGTCAGTCAGCAGTATATGTCAAGCACTAATCATTTTTTTTCATGCTGTGGGTAATCTAAGATATGGATCTGCAATTGACTTCAATGTCAGAGCTCTATGGAGCAATAATGAACAAGACTCCTTGTGCTTTGGTGTTTTGGACTGAAGTATCATCTCTGTTAATATTAATTTCAGAGTTGTAGTGAGGTTTAGTGCAGAAATATTAAAATCAGTAGTTCATTGCTTAGCATTTGACCAAAACTCTGAGTAATAGTAGGAATGTAAATTGTTCCACATGTTCATGTGTCTGAGCACTTGACCCTCAGCTAGAGAGGCTGTTTTGTGAAGCTGTACAAGCTTAAAGACATGATGCCTTTAAGGGAAGTAGGTTACTAGGGGTAATTGTGTTCTGGTCTAATTCTCTGCTTCCTGACCAACCACCATTTGAGGAGTACTGCACGAGCCCCTATACCATTCCTTCTCTCATATCATGACTGAAATCTCCCTGAAACCCTTAACCAAATTAATAAACAAACAACAAAGAAACATTTACCTTTTAATTTGTTTCTCTCAGTTATTTTGTCACAAAGATGAGAAAACAAATAAATACACTTCCAAAATCATCTTGTGGTGTGGATAAAATCAACATCTATCACGGTGTAAAACAGCTACATTTTTAAAAGTTCAGATATTATGAATCCAAATATTCTGTTTTAGTTTTATGTCTGTTTACAGGGGTTGAACCATATAGAAGTCTTACGTTTTATAGTTAATACGTATTTAAAATGTAATTGAACAACTACTTCATGTGACTCCATAAAGTTAATCATGTCAAGGAATCTTAGTATACTGTAATACCATAAAATAGTAGAAAATGAAAAGGGTCATTGTTTTTGCTCTTACTTTACACACAAACCAATTTAACCATCATTAGACAATGAAGATTCACACTGTCTCTGAGAACTTCTAAACAAAAAGAGTGCAGAGTTTGTATGTACAAGTTCTTGGTAATCTGCCTTGGCTTTCTTTTCTGTTGCTGTGATCAAATTCTCCAATGGAAGCATCTGTTGAGAGAACGGGTTCATTTTGGCTCACAGTTCACGGAGACACTCCATAATAAAAAGGGGTAAGTCAAGCTGGCGAGAGCTTGAAGTAGTTGGACAGATTGCACACAAAATCAGGAACAAATAGTGATAAACATTACTAGTATTTAATACTAGATAATAATGAATGATAGCTATCTAGATAATAATACTAGATAGTGATGAGTGTTGCTAAAGTTTTCCTGCCTGGCCCACAGTCAGGACAAATCTCTCTCACCCGCCAGTCCCACGCCGCTCAAACCTGATCAAGTAAACACAGACACTTATATTGGTTACAAACTGTATGGCCGTGGCAGGCTTCTTGTTAACTGTTCTTACAGCTTAAATTAATCTATTTCTATTAATCTATACCTTGCCACGTGGCTTGTGGCTTACCGGTACTTTACATCTTCCTTGTTCTGATGGCGGCTGGCAGTGTCTCTCTGACTCAGCCTTCCACTTCCCAGCTCTATTCTCCTCCTTGTCCCGCCTATACTTCCTGCCTGGCCACGGCCAATCAGTGATTTATTTATTGACCAATCAGCAACACATTTGACATACAGACCATCCCACAGCAGATGAGTGCTACTTCCCAGCTCCCTTTCTCAATGTGTACTGTCCAACATCCCAGGCAAGGAATGAAGACACCTCCAGTAGACTGAATTTTGCCCATCTATCAGGGGATTATAGATGTTTTTCAAGCTGACAATTAGCACTAATAATTACATGTAATTTTCATCTAAGATTGTTGCTTCAACATTTATGAACACATCCAAGCTTTGCTTTCTCTTGAACACAAATACAATACAATTCGACCTTCTCAAATATATTGGCAAATCACAAAGTGCTTTCTTTTCTAAAACATTTGCAATTACAGTGCTTATTGCTGCTCTGTCTAAACAACTGGCGGTGCAGAACCTGCAACAGAATAAACAAGTTACGCTATTCATGTAATTTATGTCTCACTCATAAACACAAAGAAGTGCTAACAAATTTCAAGTTTATCATAAACTATACATTACACTTCTTTAACTACAAAGCTATAAATATCTTCATGAGAAATAACTCATTATTTTTATCAAAAATTAACTTTTCACCCATTTTATTTAATATTTTAAAATTCATGGAGTAAGTGCAGACTTTTTTTTTCAAAATTTGCTGGTTTGGGCATATCACAAAACATTTTTTACAGGCATCATTCTATAATTTTAAAACTTGTTTATCTCAAAAGAAATGCAATTAACCTTTGCTCAATCCTTTTAACTCTACTTGATCTCATTAGCATGATTATTTTATAACTCAGAGAGTACAAAATCCTTTCCAAGAATCTTCAAATTATGAATATGGTTAAACTTAGTTTTATGTATAGAAGTCCTAACAGGAAAACATATTTCCTAATGTGGCATATTTAGTTTCATACTAAAACATAATGGTGTTACAGACCCTGAACTATCAGGCTTCATATTCACACAATTCCACTTTCATCTCCTTCACAATTTTGCCCAGCAACGTTCTCTCACTGTGTCATAATTAGAAATTTCATCTCCTGTTTTCCGAGCTGCACTCCCAAAGTGTGCTATGGGTGTGTAATTACAGTAAGAGCAGAAGAGGGTTACAGCCCAGAGCCACGTGCAGAAACCAGCAGTGTGGACTCAAATCCCCTTCAAAATCCCGGCCAAAATGTCTTTAACAAAGACGGAAAGTATAAAGCTAAAGTCCAGATTTTGGGTTGAAATTAAGTATTGCTTACTAACATTGGCAAATTAACTTTGTAATATCTAAAATTAACAGAAAATTATCAAAATAGCCAGGTGGTGTTGGTGGATACCTTTAATCCCTGCACTCGGGAGGCAAAGGCAGGTAGATCTTTGTGAGTTCAAGGCCAGCCTGGTCTACAGATGGAGTTCCAGGACAGCCAGGACTGTTATATAGAGAAAACTTGTCTCAGAGAACCAAAAGAAAAATTATCAATATAATGCGTTTTTCCCAATTCTCATTCTTAGTATAATCTTACACTTAACTGAAATTCACCAAAATGCTTTCTTACACCAAGATAATTGATAGTGTTGCTACAAGCGACTCAAAAGGAAATACTATTGATAAATTTCTATTCACATAATATTTCTTAGAGAATAATATTAGTTCAATATGTGACATTAATTATTTAGTACTATGAATATAACCATACTAATTAATATTGTATTAACTATGAGACAGTTCTCAAGAAACTTTTAGTGTAAGTAGTCTAGAATCATTAAAGTGGTCAGAGCCACAGTTATATACATGATGATGCTGTGTGATTCTATGAAGCTTGGCTTTTATAAACGCCATAATAAAATAAGAATTAGTTATTGAAATTACATATCTTCCCACAAGAAGCAACTAACCTTGAAATAGAAAGAACATGTTTCTGCAATGTTAGGGGCTGCGTTAGTTCCTTTTCTCTTTGTTTTAATAAAAATAGTTGACAAAAAGAAAGAAGGTTTATTTTGACACACAGTTCATAGTGGGAAAGACACGGCTCTAGGAGCTTGAGGAAGTTGGTTACGAGGCTTCTGTAAGTAGGAAGCAATGAGAGAGGAACAGTATTACCCAGCTCATTTTTTTCTCATTATTCAGTCTGAGACCCAGCCAACTGAATGGTGTCATCCAAATTTAGAGCGAGTCTTCCCACATTAATCCTATCTAGAGTCTCACTCATAGACACGCCTAAGTATTTGTATTCCTGTGATTCTAGTCACATACAATTGAAAACTAAGATTAATCATCACAGATATAAACATACCAGGTACAGAGGGAAAATATAGACACTTTTAATTGGAAAAATATAATCTGGTATTACTTTAAATTAGAAATATAAACTTTGCGTTGAATGAATATAGAGCTTACCAGAGAAAGTGACGAATCTCTGAATAGTTATAAAATAAGACAGAGGGCCTGCAGGATGGCTCAACAGGCAGGCACATGCCACCAGGCTGTCCACCTGAGTTCAACCCTTTGGACTCACAAGGTGGAAGGAGAGAACCTGCAAGTTGTCCTCTGACCTTAATTTATGTCCACTGGAGGACACATGGAGCGAGGGAGGGAGGAAGGGAGGGTGGGAGGGAGGGAGGGAGGGAGGGAAAGGGTGTGGTATTATATTCCCCCAAATATTGTGCATGCTAATAAACTTATCTGGGGTCAGAGACAGAGCAGCCACAATATTAAACATAAAGGATAGGCAGTGGTAGCACATGCCTTTAATCCTAGCATTCCAGAGGCAGAAATCCATGTGTTCAAGAATACAGCCAGGCATGGTGACTCATCACGCCTTTAATCCCAGAAAGCAAGCCTTTAATCCCAGGGAGTGGTGGTAGAAAGCAGAAAGGTATATAAGGCGTGAGGACCAGAAACTAGAAGCATTTGGTTGGTTAAGCATTTGGCTGGTTAAGCATTCAGGCTTTTGAGCAGCAATTCAGCTGAGACCCATTCTGGATGAGGACTCAAAGGCCTCCAGTCGGAGGAAGCAAGACCAACTGAGAATCTGGCGAGGTGAAGTAGCTGTGGCTTGTTCTGGCTCTCTGATCTTCCAGTGTTCACCCCAATAACTGGCCTCAGGTTTGATTTTATTAATAAGAACTTCTAAATTTCCTGCTACAAGGGAGAGAGAGGGAGAGGGAGGAAGAGAGGGAGGGAGGGAGGGGGAAAAGGGAAGAGGCTTTTAATAAGTAAAAATTTAGCACCAAAAAATAATTAAATATTGCAATACAGACACAAAATAAAAGACTGTAGTTCGAAGAAGAAGAGTATTCAGTGGTAAAACTTGCCATACTCCACTGCCCAAACAAGCCTCACATAGAAGAGAGATCTGAGCAGTAGTACTGGACAAGAGGCAGAGCAAGCATATGGGGAGGTAAAACTTGCCCAGATTTCTCAGTGGGCCTGTGAAAATCACCAGCCTCCTGACACACAGACATGCAAACCATGCTGATTCTGACACATGGAAATGCACACCATGCTGATACCTTTTGCTGCCAGAAACTGTGGTGTCACTGTAAATTGCTCCATGGGTGGCAGGTGGGGCAGAAATTACTGATGGAAGAATTAGGTTTACTCAAGCCCTGGAGATAACTCAGCAGCTAAGAGTGCTCACAGCTTTGCAGAGTACCCTGATTGGGTTCCCAGCACCCATGCCACATTGTCTGGCATCGACTATCTTAACCCTAGCTCCAGGGAAGTCCAATGCTTCTGACATCCCCAGCCACTCACATGCACAAACCCATGCACAGATACACACACATACATAAGTAAAAATGAGAAACACCTTTTTTAAATGTTTCTAGATTAAAGGACAAAACCTAAACAAGTTCATGGCATCTTAGCTCTGTTTTTAAAAAACTCAATAGCTTAACTGGCTCTGACTTTCAATATTCTGTAAGATTATTATTTTCTTTCTCCAAGGGGAAAGAATACAGACTAGAATTAAATCAGACACGGAATTTAAAAAAAAAATACCTCAAGTTGAACAATAGCTGTGAGCCTAAAACCATGTCTGAAGTACAGGAAGTCTAATTCATAATTAGATGTCTTGAATGTCTGTGTCTGCATCTAAAGCAAGGTTAGTAAGCACGGGGCTCCTTATGTGTTTTGCCTGTCAAGGTCTAAGCTGACTGTCATCATTTTATAAAGAGGATGTTAATTATACTAAATCAAAATGCTTTTATGTTGCTACCTTGTTATTAAGAGGTGACATCAGGAATTGGCTTTCTTTAAAACAGCATTTTTGGAGGTTCCTTGTCTCATAATGTTGTGCCAAGGCCTTTACTTTTCTTTTTTTAAACTTTATCTCTTTTATTTTGTTTTTATTTGTATCTCCCCCTTTTTATCCTATAGTCTCTTTGTGTATAGATTATGGCTTCTGTTCTGCTTGTTTGTTTGTTTAAGGAGATTACTGAGTGTGCAAACGAGTGTGTCTCTACATCTATATCTGTAACTTGTGCTTTTTCTTGGTTCTTTTCCTTTTGTTTGTCTGTTTTGTTCTGTTCTGGTGTGTTTGGTTTGGGTTTTCCTTATTTGAGTTTGAAGAAAGGAAAAGAAAGAGGGGCATGTTATAATTATATTATAATCTCAAAATATAAAAGAAGTATTTATGAAAGTTTTAAAAGCAAAACAAATTTAAAAAACTTTCAGTGTCTTGACTCTTCATTTTTCCTAATACAATTCTCTGTTTAAAGGAACTAGAATTCCTTGGTTGATTATAAAAGGAGATACAAAAAAATAGAAAATGAGGCTGGACCCTTCGGAAGTATCAGAAAATCTGAAGCACTTAAAACCAGTCTAATAGAACCCAATTGAAGAGGCAAAATAACTAATTCAGGAAATCTCCCAATGTCCAAAGTTCAGGCAACAAAATAAATAATTCAATGTTAGATCAGAATCCAAAGTCTAAAATAAATACACTCCAGTCTGTGTTGTTAAATAAATGCCTAAGGAGGAGACAAAGTCCCTAGCAAGAACATTTCAAATAACCTGCAGGGACACTCTGTACTCGGGTAGAGGAGCTTAGCTCCCAACGGTAGCCTCATTGAGGATGGTGCATTTGGTGGCTCACTTCAGATTACAGAGAATGGAAGCAGGGTGTAGCCACGTGACAGTAAAGAAAGAAAGCCTAGCAAACATGTTCTTAACCAATGGTGAAGCACAGTCAGGCCTAAGCGATTCAGGGGAGTTTAGTGAGAATGCCATTGAACATCATATGCCACTTGATGAAAAGTGATGAAAAACTCACTTTGTCTCTGTAGATATATAATCCTACTCTAATCATGAGGGCTAAGAAATTTGTTTATCAGGGAAACCCAAAATGAAGCACATTAATAAACTACCTAGCCTGCATTCCTAAACTCTATCAAGGTCACCGAGAGCAAGGGAAGGTTGAAATTCACATCAGAAGAGGCTAAAGAGGGACATAAGGACTAAGTGGAATATGATACCTCAGAAAGTTAACAGAACATTAGCAGAAAAACTAGTAACATCTAAATAAAGGATTTAGTTAACAGAAATACATCCATGATGTAACAGTATAAAGGAATTACTATGTAGAGATCATGGTATCAGGAGAAGCCTTCTTGATGAGGGTTCTGAACAACTCACTGAACTACCTATGCAATTCTTTCATAAATCTTAAACTACCCCAACTCAGAAGCCTAAGTCAATTAGCTTTTTCTTCTAGCTATCATTCCTCCTTCCCATCTGAGAAATACAGCATTATAATAATAATATTATATTTTAAATTAATTTCAGAAGAGGCACTTAATAGAAACTATGACACTAATTGAAATATACACTATAAATGTTTAAAATATTATTAAATTGTGGAAAGATATAATGCATTTCTGGAAGGCACCATCCAAATCTTACTTTCAAAGATCACCAAAGTAGTCTGTAAAATATCTTTATTACAGAGAAAAGTTGGATTTATGCCAGAAGCAATAAGTTTGGTATAATAACTTTAGACCCACTGCAATACATTTTGAAAATAATGCATTGCTTATTATTTAGCATTCTCTGTCTTTGAAATGGCAAATTTCATGTTAATATCTTAATGTACTAACCTCTCTTTAGACTATTTTCATCTACTTTTCTCCAAAAGCTATTGGGATCACTGCAACATATAAAGTGCTATTCAAGGTTAAAAAGAAAAAAAAATGGGATAAGGATAAAACCTCTATATCACCAAGCAATACTAGAAGACAGAACTGGAAAAATACTGCACAGACCTGTCAGCCTGGCATCTGTAGGATCCTTTTTGTGTGACTAACCGACTTGATAAACTGCAATTACATTTGCAGGAAAAGGTCCTGGGGAGGAAAGGTATTGACCCCGTTAAAATGAAAAAGTCCCAAGGCACACTTTGAAAGTCATTTGTGGCCATCCGTAAATAATTAAAGTATGAGCCTCGATCTTTTAGCTACATAACTCTTGAATTCAGTTTTTGAGCAACAAAGTCCTTAAAGTAGATTAATATGTCTGTACGGAGGGCAAAGCAAACAACTCAATAAAAGTAAAAATGAACTGTAATATAAAAAATTATACTACTTCAAAATTTAAGGTCAATAGAATTTATTGGTTAATGCTAAAATCATAACTTTCTGCTCTGACGATCGACTTTACAAGCAATCATTAAAATTATTTATTTCAAGGGGCTGAAGAGACAACTCGGTGACTCAGAGCACTTGCTGCTCTTGCAGATAACCCTGGTTTGGTTCCCAGCACCCTCATGGTGGCCCACAGCCCTTGGCAATTACAATTCTAAGGATCTCAATGCTTTCTTCTGGACTCCACTGCTACCAGGCATGTACATGCTGTACACACATACAAGCAAACACTCATAATCACAATAAAAATAAATATATCTTTTAAATGTTTTAAAATTAATTTAGTGTGGGGTTTTTTTTAATCAAAATTACACATGTATATGGACAGTTTCAAGAGTCACATAAATATTCAAGGTAAAAAGCAGTAATTTTTTGCCTGACTTGATTCCTCTCTTCAAAATTTCAAAACAACCAAATTCAGTTATTTTAGAAGGCAGAATGATATGTTGGTATGTAAGTTTAGGTTTTCATATATGAACACATATATCCTACCGTAAGAGTAAACATTTAATTTTTCAATCAGAGGCAGACTTAAAACAGATGGAGAATATCTCTTTCAGGTAGAAGGTATTTGTATTTCAAGAGAGGATAGCTACAATTATGAAGCATGAAACTGATTTAGGAGCTGTCTCATCTACCTTTTTCTCTCCCGGCGATGGTCAATGGAAGAGCCAGAACACAAGAGCTAGACAGAGACAGAGCCTCCTTAGTAGAAGCAAGAAAAAAGTTTCTACTGTCAAAATGAGAGTCTCTGCCTCTGGGAGCTGAAAGAAAAGACAGTTGTATTACCTTTTTACCCCTAAGATGAAAGCAAATAGCTCTACCAAGTGAAGGGACAGGTCTGGCATCCTTGAAGCATGAAGAGCAAATGTTGAGAAAATAGTATTATCTCTACATGGCATGCCAATCTCTATGCTTCAGAAAATACCCACCTTGAGAAGCATCAAAACATCCCTACTTTCTTCCAGTACAGTCTACATTTCAAAAAGATGCATTGTTGTTACAACTTCTAACTTTAAAATTTTAGTCATCTGTTGGTATATTATTCTTTCACCCTATCCTAATTTGCATATTCTGCACATGTATTACTCCAAATGTATTGTATCAAACTTTTAGTTAGCGAGTATTCACAATTTATGTTCTCATTACTGTGTAAATAAATGTCATATAACAAACAGTATTATCACATTGTTTCTCCCTCTTAGTCTTATATTTATCTTCACTTGCACATGACTTCATGTCATGAACATGACATATTTATCTTCACTTGCACATGACTTCACCTTTGTTAAAAAGTCAAAATAAGGCTGAGCAGGCCAGTGTAACCCTGAAATCCAAGCATCCAGAAGGTGAAGGCAGGAAGATCAAGAGTTGCAACATAGTGAAACCCTATCTTTCAAAAATACTGAGAGGCTAGAAAAGTCAAAATAGTCTATCCATTTCACCTTCATGAAGAACTCCTCTGAGGAGATAGGATTTGCTCCAGTCTTAGAAAGTGGTTCTGTAGCTTGCAGTAGTTACTTTTCCTGTCATAGATCTTCAGTTTCAGAAGTAGTTGATGTCACTACATCATGGCTCTGATAACAACCTTGTCCTAGAATCATTCTCAAGCTCTGTCCTCTGCCTTCGGGTCTTACTCTTCCAAATGCTATACAGAAGTGAGGAAGAGCTGCAAAGATGATGAACTACAGGGCACAGGCGGCTGGATTACCATTCAGCATCCCTTCCTATGACCAACCAGTACAGGAAGTCATCACTTCTCTCTGGAGTTTGCTTGCAATGTGACACCAGCAAAAGCATCTTTAGATTTAGGCTATTCTTCTTTCCCTTGCTCATTCACCCATTCTTTAATTTCTGTTCATATCTGGCACACAAAACATACCCAGACCCTTGTCTCAGGCTCTGCTCAGAGGGACCCACTCTAAGTTGCGATTTCCCTTTAGTATTACACAGATATGTCCTCCTCCTTTCCCCTGAATTAAAGTCAACATTTTACATCCATTGTCTTTCAGTTTCATTCCTCTCCTTTTGTAGACTACATCACCTGTGTCCTGAGTAACTCTTTTCCTTGGAAGTTTGAAGATATTCTCCTATATTTTCTGGCTTCCATCAGTTGTTTGAAGATCACTGCCATTCTAACGCATTACATTCATAGTAAATTGATTTCTCTCCCTGAAAGTCTGCAAGATCATTTTATCATTATTCTGAAGTTGTATAGACATGAACACAGTCCTTGTATTCACACAGTCAGAAAATTGAAAGAAAGTTCTAGAATCTTGTATTATTATTATAAAGAAATGTACTTAATGATTTCCTCTCCTCCATTCCCTCCTATTTTGGAACTTCTCTATTAACAAATTATTTCAATGGGCCCTGTAGCTCACTATGATTTTTTTTTTGGTGGTCATGTTTGCTTCTTTGTTTTTAAATGTTCTAACATCTGAGATATTTCTTCAGTTTTCCTCATAATGTTTTACTGGCATTTTTAACATGTACATCACACTTCTGTCTTTTGAATAATAATTTTATGATAATAAATGTGATGATAAAAATGCTGTGACAAAAAGCAATGTAAGAAGAAATAGTTTATTTTGTATTATGATTACTGAGAATAAAGTTCATCCCTGGTGGGAAAAGCATGGCAGGGTCAAAGGAGCAGGAAGCTGTCTAATAACACGCATTTTTCACACACAGGAAGCAGAGGAAACAGGAGATAGGGTGAGGCTACAATCCCTCAAAGCTGCCCTTCAGGGATATAGGTTCTCTAGCAAGGCTCCATGACCGAAGGGTTCCATCATCTCCTCAAAGAGCACCACTAATGGTAGAACAAGTTCAAATACATGGACTTATGTGGACATTTCTCATTCAAGCCACCACACTCATGGTGTCATCTTCTGTTCCTTTCCATGTAACAGAAGCTGGGGTAAAAACAGGTTTTTGCTTCATTTTGTTTGGTTTTCATTTCCTTCATGAAGTCCTCAAAGCTGTCGTTGTTACTATCAACTTAATGTAAGAAACCAGAGAAGAACTGGTTGAGAGCCTCTTTTGAGCATGGAGTTTTCTGTAATGTAAGCACTTTGCAAAGTCATTGTTTCTTTAATGGATACAAGTATACAAGGACCATAAGGATAATAAGAATTCAGTGCGTAGGAAGAAAGAAAAGATAGAATGTAGAAGAGCCCAAACAGCTAGAGCAGTCTTTATTTATTTTATTTCATAAAAGAGAGGTGGTGTCTCCAGATCTGGCTCATTGTGATCAGGACATAGAACCCAGAAACACAACGGCCAGAGCTCAGGGGAACACAGACTATGTGATTCCAGATGAGGTTTGGGAGCTAAGGGTAAGTGGGGTTCTTTAGGGGCAGAATGTGGAAGTTAGCTGTTATCCTCCAACAAACTATTTCTGAAACTACAAGAGTCTGTTGATTCTTTTTACAACCACTGGTGTCTGGGGTAAGAGACAGTTGCTTTGCTGGTTTCCAGGAACTTGAGTTCATTTTGACCCTTAAGTAACTAAAATGTAAATCTGGGTTTTTACTTTCAGTCTGACTAATGCCAAAGTCTCTATTGTCTCATTTTTATGCTATGCTGTCTCTGTAAAACATTGTAACAGATGTCATAAATGGATGATATGTATATCATAAATTCATCTCAAATAAGTTGTAAAATGTAGTTCATAATACTTTGGTTGTAGGCTAAGATTAAATTGGTGTCAAAAAGCTCAGTAAAAATAGATGCTAAAGTCAAAAGGATGAATGTAGGTATAATGGCTGTCAGTTGCCCATCCTATATCTGAATTATACACAGACTAGAACATAAAATACATTTTAATATCTTTTGTGATAACTCATAAATCTAGCCAAGACAATATGAACTTACTACATTTAAAGCATGCAGTTGGCCCTCTGTATCTAACGGTTCCACATCTGTGGATTCAGATAAAAATAATTGAAAAAAATGAATCTATACTAAGCATGTAGAGATAGTTTCCTCTACATTGATACAGTATAAAAACTATTCAAATAGCACTTACATTTTATGAGATACTGTAAGAAATCTAGATATGACTTAAAGCAAGGAGAAAAAACATTTAAACTCTATCAAATATTATACTAATTCATCTATGCTTTGGGATGCCTGCAGATCCTTCCATCCACAGGGCTCCTAGACTCAATCCTTCATGGGTGTCAGGGTACAGCTGTACTGAACTATATGAGGTAACTGAGAAATTGTGGGTATAAAGTATTAAAATCATAGATCCCTTTCCTTTTGGAGTCTATTTGAAAATGCAAAACTCGTGTGAAACTTGAAAAATATTACATTCTCTTTTAGAAGGCCTGAAATGCATGTAAAACAGCATAGCTCAGGAAAAGAGAGTTAGAGGTAGCTGGTTGTGTGCAGGAGACTATTCTCAAACACTGTCTGAAGAGTTACTCAGCTATTAGATTGGCAATATAGAAGGAATTAGCAGGCTTAGTCATTAGGTAGAGATCTCAATGGCAAAAAAGAAGGTAGATGCCCACATGGGACGTTGCAGTACAGTAAGGAAGTGAAATAGCAAGAAAACTTCTCTGGCTCGAGCCAGGGCATGTGACTCTACAGGAAAAGAAGAAAGTGAGGTGGTTAAGCTAAATGTCTTGCATATGAATCTGTCTTAGTTTGCATTTCTGTTGCTGTGAAGAGATACCGTGACCACGGCAACTCTTATAAGGAAAATATTTAATTGAGGCTGGCTTACAGTTTGGAGGTTTAGTCCATTATCTTCATGACAGGAAACATAGCAGTGTGCAGGCAGACATGGTGCTGGAGAAGGAGCTGAGAGTTCTACATCTGGATCTGCAGGCAGCAGGAAGAGGACTGAGACACACTAGACACACTTCCTCCAACAATGGCACACCTACTCCAACAAGGCCACACGTCCTAATGTGCTACTCCCTGAGTCTATGGGGACCATTTCTATTCAAACCACCACAGGATCCATGCCAGAAATGTCAGTAGGAACAAGAGACACTTACAAAAGCCAGTGGAGAAATTGCAGTATCCTTGAATTAAGGAGGGTAGAAATCACAGTCTTTCTTTTCTGAAGGAATGATGCAATGAACTCTCAAATTGAGGAAGGGTAATCAGAAAGTGATGTACAGGAAGATGTTAAGAAGAAATGTAAAGAACCCATATGGCTGATAAGATGTCAACTAGATGACAGGCATGGGAACCTGGGCTTACTGTTACATGTCCTGGATACAAGACAGTGGAGTAATAGAGAAAGGAATATCCAATATCTACAAAGGAAAGATTGGAAAGATTTACAGCAGGCAAAACACAGGGAGTTTAAAGCCCTCAAATTTTCTAAGTCACCAGAAATATTTGTGAAGTTCCATACTTAGAATATAGATTATCTTAGTCACTCTCATTGACTAGGCTTCATGCCCTGTTAATTTGAATTATTTTGATTCTTACCTAGTTCATGGCTCTCTGTCTTTTCACAAAGGATCTAGGGACTTGTCTAATCATTACATTTTGGTTAATATTTGTTTTAAGAACAACTTGGAAAACTAAATCAAGCCTGCTTAGAACTAAAGAAATGTGGTCAAACAGAAATAAATTTAATTGCTTATAATTTTAACCGTCTAATGTAAAAAAAATAAAAAGCATGCTCTCATAATTCAACAGAATGTATGTCTTAGTTAGGGCTTCTATTGCTGCAAGAAAATGCCATGACCAGAGAAAATGTTAGGGAGGAAAGTATTTATTCTGCTTACACTTCCACATCTCTGTATGTCACCAAAGGAAGTCAGGACAGGAACTCAAGCAGGACCAGAACCTGGAGGCAGGAGATGATGCAGAGGCCATGGAGGAGTGCTACTTACTGACTTGCTCAGCCTACATTTTTATAGAACCCAAGACCACCTGCCTAGGGATGGCACCATGCACCATGGGCTGGGCCCTCTGCCATTGATCACTAACTGAGAAAATACTTTACAGCTGGATCTCACAGAGGCATTTCCTCAACTGAAGCTCCTTCCTCTCTGATGACTCTAGCTTGTGTCAAGTTGACACACAAAACCAGCCAGTACCATGTAATAATAGATATTTATTTATAACTTACTTACATTAATAATATAGTCATTTATAAAACTATGTCGAGTACCTGCTTTCACCAGGCACCACAGTAAATGCTGAGGACAGAAATGGTGGTAAGGCAGTCTCCCTTCCTAGAAGGTCACAGATTGGGCAAAGAGAACAATCAGATTACACAGCTGCCTGTGTTACATCAGTCAGTGGAGAACTGAGTTAGGCGGGATTCTGAGCACTAGCCACAATTAGCGTTTATTTGTCACTTATTATTTGAGTGAAATTAACTTTGGCCTTTTACCCCTGAATCATTTATTGCTTTTCTTTCTCTTTCAACCCCAATATTCAATTCATTAGCAAATCTCATTGGCTCCTGGTTCACAGTATATCCTAAACATGGATGTGCCTGACTCATCCCAGTGCTACAAACTAATTCACGCTCTAACCGTTTCACTTATCTTCCTGTTTCCACTCTTGTCTCCTATAAACTCTTCTTCACTCAACAGCTACAGTGTGTTTTTAAAATTAAGTAATATCATCTTGATCCTCTGATCAAAGCCTACAGCCCCATAAGGAACGCAAACTTCTGATATTGGCCTAAGAAGTACACTGTGGATTGTCCTGAACTTCCTTTGTGTGAATCACATCGTGAACGCTCCTCAACAACCAAGAACACACTCACTCTAGAGACCCACACTTCCTGCCTCCCTCACTGTATGTAGTCTTCTGAGGTTTCCTCTACCGCTTGTTTTGGGATTTTACATAGACATCATTCAGTGTAGATGGATTTTTCTAACCAACCTGTAAGAAGTAGCATGACCCATCAATCCTCAATCATGTTTTATTTCATTATTTGACTATCATTTGTCTCTATGTGAGAACGAAAAAAATGCCACAGCAGCAAATATTCAGTACATTTACTCGTCTATACTATTCCTAGAATTTGTCTGATATATATATATATATAGAATATCCACAATCTGAATCTGGTGAAGTAGGGAGTCAAACATGACTGTTGATTTCAGCCTACCTAAGTGAGTAAATAAATTGGGTGAATACCAAAGTGTTACCCCACCTTCACAATAGCCCCTGAGTCTTTTGCATATAACCCCTCTAAAGGTTTCAGAAGTACATGTGTTACTATTTTTCATTCTAACCTTTAAGTAGGGTTTTATAGAGATTTTGAATTTGAAAGGTTATGCAAGTCTTATTAGGATATTTTTAAGACAGAAAAAAATATGCGTTTATAAACTCACCTAGAAACTTAGTTCTTCATACTTTGTACTGCTGTGAAACTCATGCAGACACCATGCAAAACTCTGTGCTCCTCCCTTCTTTTAATTCTTAATATTTCCTTTTAAATCATGTTACATACACATCTTTAGAGCATCTGCGTGTCTATGCAGGTGATTGTATTCATATTGTTTTAGAGATGCATTGTAATGTACTTTGCAAACATATATGGCCTGTCACACCTCACCCAGGCTGAACGTTGAGAAATACAGTGGCAAGACTAGTCATGAGCTCAGATTCTGCCTAAAAAACTGCCTCAATTTGAATACCACCTTCCCAGGCTTCCTCACTTCATGGAAACAGAATTTCTTCAGGCCTTAGCTTCCTATCTGGCATATCAAATCAATAGGCTTATTATGAGAACTAAATCATGGGATACAAGTAAATTGCTTAAAACAATACTTCACAAACATTGAACAAATAGAAACGATAGCTGTTAATATAAAAAAGTAAAACCCACATATGACACACATATGAACATTTCAAATGTTTACCAATATGAGAAAGAAGTAGTAATATTCCATAACTTCCTTTATTATATGAAACATTGGCTACGTCTCTCTCTGTCTCTGTCTCTGTTTCTCTCTCTCTCCTTCCTTCCCACCCTCCCTCCCTCTCTTTCTCTCTTTGTCACTATCTCTGTCACTCTCTCTGACATGTGTGCTCACTCTCATGTGTGTGTGGGGGGGGTGCCTTATGCATTTGCACATGGGTGTGTACATGCAGAAGTTAGAATAGGACAGAGTGTGTCTTTTTCTATTGCTCTCCACCCCACTGTCATGAGGCAGGGTCTCTCACTAACTGGAAGCTTGCGATTTCAGCTAGGATGCCCAGCCATGAAACTGACAGGACCTGCTTATCTCTGTCCCCAGTGCTGAGAGTAGAGCCACGCAGAGGTCAGTTTTTACATGAGTACTAAAATTCAAATCCAGGTGCCCACACTTGCAGAGAGAGCGCCCTTACCCACTGAGCTGTCTCCCTAGTCCCATAACTGGATAATTTTCAATTTCTTCTTTTATAAGTAGTACATTTAAACCCATTATTTAAAGAACAATCTACAATATGCAATTAGTTACTTACATATTTACTAAAGTTATTTCTCTAATTTTCAAACATTTATAAAAGTATTTTATACTACACAGAGGTTTAAAATTGTTATATTGAATTACCAGGTTATACTTTAAGTATTTTCAATTTATTTCTATATAGTCTCTAGAATTTCATGGTTTGCGATTCTACATTAATTTCATTATCTGAAACTTACTTGAGTAGGCAGTGATATTTGAGTATTTATTTTGAATATCCATGGAATCTACTTTTTCACAATAATTTATTTAAATTCCCACTCATACTTTTTCTTTTACATTACTTCCTTCATGCTGAGTTTGTATGTGTACTGCTGGAAAGGAGGCTCAGAAGTCGAGAGTGTTTGCTGCTCTTGCATAGGACCCAAGGTTGGTTCCCAGCATGCATTGGGCCTCTCACAATTGCCTGTGACCCCAGTTGACCTAACTTATACTTTCCAAACATGCACATATCCACACACATACCACATGAAAACACATAATTTAAAATAAAGTTTTAAGGGGGGGCCAGAGCGATTCCCAGCACTAAGTAGCTCACAGCCACCTCTATCTCCTGTTCCAGGGTATCTGATCCCTTCTTCTGACCTCCACAGCGACCAGGCACACACGTGGCAAACAGACATACATGCAAGAAAAGCACTGATACACTAAAAGTAAATAAATATATAAATTGAAAAAAATAAAGCCTAAATTTAAATGTATTTAAATAGTTGTATATTTATACATGTTTAATTACATAATATTATAATTAAAAACAATATGCTAAAATACTAATTTTATATCAATGTTAAATATATATATATAAGTTTATAAATAAGTTAATAAATATATTTGAGATGATTTAAAACTGAATTTTTTGTGTATGATTTTGTGTTTTTATGGGGGGTTTTTTGGTTTCTTTTTTTGGTCTGGCCAATTGAAACTAAATATTTTCCACATATAAAATCCCAATTAAAGGTAGAAAGCGATGTGTGAGAGCCTCCTGCAGTGTTTACGGCTGCAGATGCTCTCACAGCTCTAACAGCTCCATGGACCTAATGTGATTGCGCACGAGCCTCTTACAAATGTCTCCGCTCCGATAAGCTGGCGAGGTACAGTACAACAAACAGAACAATTAGAACCATCAGAGTCTAGCAACTTGTGAATTCTAATCCTCTTCTCTAACCATTTAAGCTCTTTTACCGCGGCCGTTTTTTAAAGTCTATGCTTTAACACAGAGAAGGGTGTGAGGTCTCGTGAGTTATACACGGGCTTGCTGCTCATCACTTGCGCTCTCTGATTTCAATGAACCTGAAATATTTTAGCCAAATGAATTTTAAGTATCATGTCTTGAATCCATTTCAAAGTAAGTTTGCGAATATGATTTCATTCCCTTCTGTTGGTGTAGGGGGCTACTAACCACTTTTCTCTTTTTTTCTTCCTGGTTTTATGACTAATTTTTTGATGAAATTTTGTAATAACAAAAATTTTTAAAAGTCTGCTTGGGTTATCTCTTCATTGAAATTCAATTTTATTATTTTTTAAATGCATTTTTAATTTAAATAGAATTCCAATACTTTCCTCTTCCCATTTCTCCCTGCAGCAATTTCCTGGTGACCTTGCTCAAATCCCTCTCATGTCTACCTCCTATTCTCCATTTGATAGGCTCTTCCTTTGAGTATTACTATTACACACACACACACACACACACACACACACACACACACACACACACACGCACACACACACACGCAAATATATAAATACAACCTATCGAGTCCGTTTTTGCTGTTTGTGTATATATGGCTTCGGGACTTACTCTTCATTGGACAGTCAGAAAGAGGGCTCATCTCTGGAAAAAGCCTAATTCTCCTTTCCCAGGAGTTACTAATTACCTGTTGTTCTTTGTCTAGGGGTGCAACCCCATAAGGTTTGTCTCCTTCCTTGTTAATATGTCCATAGACAATGCAATTGTTCCAGTTTTGTTTATGCAGTCATTTCTAGATTTCTTGATTGTGTTGGATAGTTTTATGTCAACTTGGAACAAGCTAAAGTCATTTGAGAGGAGGGAACTTTTTAAGAAATGGCCTCTATAAAATATGGCTCTAGACAAGCCTGTTGGGTATTTTCTTAACTAGGGATTGTTGGGGGAGAGCCCAGCCCATTGCGGGTGGTGCCATCCTTGAGCTGGTGGTTCTGGGTTCTATAAGACAAGTGACTGGCAAGCAATGAGGAGCAAGCTAGTAAGCAGCACCCCTCCTGGGCTTCTGCATCTGCTCCTGCCTTTAGATTCCCACCCTGTTTGAGTTCCTGTCCTGACTTCCTTTGATGATGAACTGTGATGTGGAAGCGTAAGCCAAATAAACCCTTTCTTTCCCAAGTTGCTTTGGTCATGGTATTTCATCACAGCAATAGTAACCCTAACTAAGACACTGGTATTCTGACACTTACAACTTTTCTGCCTTCTCTTCTGTGATGCTCCCCAGCCAGAGATGCAGGAAAATGAAACCATAAAATGTTTAGGTAGCCGGGCGGTGGTGGCGCACGCCTTTAATCCCAGCACTCGGGAGGCAGAGCCAGGCGGATCTCTGTGAGTTCAAGGCCAGCCTGGTCTCCAAAGCGAGTTTCAGGAAAGGCGCAAAGCTACACAGAGAAACCCTGTCTCGAAAAACCAAAAAAAAAAAAAAAAAAAAAAAAAAAAAAATGTTTAGGTAAATGGATAGACCTAGAAAAGATTAATGGAGTGAGGTAACCCAGACCCAGAAAGAAATGCTTCATGATCATTTTTATCTGTGGTTCCTAGCTCCAAAAATCTCAGATGAAAGTATACAACATGGAGTAACCACACAAACCAAAGTATAAAGTGACCATAGTTGTGTGGACATGGAAAATACAAAGTGACTATAAGTATGTGGAGGAAAAGATTCAACTTGGGAGAGGAATTGTGGGACAGAGGTGATATGAAGAGGAAATCTAACTCATGTCTTTATGCCCACAAACAACTGTAACAACCACCTATTGTCAAAGAAACCTTGATTTATAGCAAACAGAAACGATCATGGAAAACCCCAAATGGACATCATGCAGAGATCAATGCATTGTAGGGAGTCTAGCTCCAATGAATTCATCTACATCACAACTCCTTCATCTTTAATAAATTCTTAAAATAAGAATAGACCCTACATTTTAAAAAGTAGAGAATGTGCTTTAGTGCTGTGTGATATCTTTCTGTATGCTGTGAATATATGTGGCTCCCACTGGATAATAAATAAAGCTGTTTTGGCTTATGGCAAGAAAGCTTACAGCCAGGCAGGAAATCCAAGCAGACATGTGGGAAGAAGAAAGGAGAAGGGAGAAAGATGCCAGCTGCTGCCAAAGGAGCAGCAAGATGCCAGCAGACCTGTAATGCCACGGCCACATGGTATTATATAGATTAAAGTTATAAGAGCTAGCTAGCAAGAAACCTGCCACAGGCCTTACAATTTGTAACTGAGTGATTTTTTTCTTCAAGACAGGGTTTCTCTGTGTAGCTTTGTAGCCTGTCCTGGAACTCACTCTATAGCCTAGGCTGGCCTTGAACTCACAGAGATCCACCTGCCTCTGCCTCCCAAGTGCTGGGATTAAAGGTGTGCACCACCACTGCCTGGCTCCTGAGTGATTATTTTATAAGTGGCTGTGGGACTATGGGGCTAGGCAGGACCAAGGGGCCAGGTGGGACCCCAGGGACCAGGTAGATTGGAGAAACCTTCCGGCTCCATATGGCACCCAGTGTGGGGCAAGAGTTTCCACCTAAAACCTGAGAGAACTTAAAAAGAGTTCTAAAACTGAGCTAAAAACAGCTTCCTGTTTCAGGTCTCATGCAGGACCAAGGTATAGAGTTGTATCCACTGGTGGACTCCCATAGTCTCTGATGAATTGGGCTGTGATACAAAGAAGCTTCTCCCAGCCAATACCTGCAGGCTTGGGAGCACAGTCACAGACTTAAAAACACAGTCATACTATTTAACACTACTTTCCAGAATTGGAGAGGTAAACATGACTAGGTATCAGCACCATGTTGAAAAACCTAGTGGGGTGGAGTCAGCAGCCAAGGTTGATGCTGTTCATCCTAGCCATGCAGTTTAACAATTTAACATCTCCCATTATAGATACACAAAAGACAGATTCAGATGGAATAAACCTCTAAACAGTTTACAATATGTATAAAAATATACATAGGCTTGAAAGAGAGAGGAAAAGGAGGATAGACAGTTATATAAAGAAATAGTTTTAAAAATTAAAATCTTTAAAGAAACAGTAAAAATAAACCACATAAAGATGGATAGTACACAGAAAGTCTGGATCATATTAATAGTCTTTGGGATTTTTAACTGCAGAAAAATATTTGATTGTAAAGACTACTAAGTTAAACCAATATGTATATTTTAAAGATATCTTGATTTCAAAATTTGTATCTAAGGATATGTTGCTTTGAAAAAGAGGTGTTGCATTTGTTTCCACAGAAGATGAGAACTTGTGGATTGCTTCCAGGCTAATATGGTTTGATCAACCAAGACCCCCAAAAGGTCTCCAATGACACCATGGCCCAGATGATCCAACATCCAAAATCAGCTTCAAAGCAACTGGCTGAGATTATCCACCATCACAGACTACTACAGCCAAGATTTAACTATAATTCTTAATTTTCTCAGGATCCCCATGAGATTGCTAGCACCCCCAATCAGCATGAAGTAGTAAGAGAAGCTATGCCCAAATTCCCAAGATATTGTTTATGAATGTTTATTTTCATTTAAAGGGGGTTGATCATAAATGCAATCTCTTTCTAAAGAAGAAAAGGGAACATTATAGATATCATAGGATGAAAGGGTAGATTACTGATCTACTTTTACAGAGCAACAACTTGTTTAAAATGTTTTACATTGCTATAGATTTTAGTTTATTACAAATTTAAAGTTAATTTTGTTATACTGTATGTATATTTCTACTCTTGTTTAAGGTGTTATGTTTATGCAGTTCATTTAAAATTGTAATATATAATTATAAAATACAGATTAATAGTCATCTAGGATAATCAAACTTATAGTCATGTTAGTTAAGTTTTTAGGTATATAAAGTTATATTTCAATTAGGTAAACTTCAAAGACCTACAGAATATGGCATTTAAAATGTTTTAAAAACTTAGACTTTCTGGACAATGAGACACATCTGTTCCTGGCAGCACCAATGTACTTCAAAGAAGATGATGGGCATCAAAGAAACTCCATATGGGGTTTGCTTTCCTTATGGCAAAAGCTAGCCATTTGGGCAAAAAACTGTTATTGCCTGGATTGCTTGACAAAATGTATCAACTGGACATGCAGGACTCATGGAAAAATAACCACTAAATTTTGCCAAAACAAGGCAAGATGGTCCTTCAATTTCCTGCTTCACAGAGGAGACTGCCAGAAATTCTACAGGACACAAGGAAAAGCAAGTGAGAAACTCTAGGCCTGTAGGCTGAAGATGGATGTCCCAACATTCCAGAGGAACTTTGGACGACTGTCCAGGCTGCCAGATGTCACTGTCATTTCTAGAGTTATGGAAATTGCTTACAATGTTCTTCCTATTTACTTAGGTAATATTATATACTTCTGGGGTCTTTGATGTAATTGAAGACTATATAGTTATAATTTTCCTTGGTTGTGACAAAAGATAAATTAAATATGAAAATTTAGACTCACAAAATAATAGAATATTTTCTTCAATTTTGTTAAATACAAATGGACTAAATAACGTAAGTGTAATTCTTGCTTGATAACAGTTTGTTATATCTAATTTTACTACATTAAAGTTAAAATCTTCCTTTTTGGTTAGATAGAAAAAGGGAAGTGCTGTGGCATGTCTTTCTATATGCTGTGAATATGTGTGGCTCCCTTTGGATACTAAATAAAGCTGTTATGTATTATGGCAAGAAAGCTTATAGCCAGGTGGGAAATCCAAGCAAATATACAGAGAGAAGAAAGGAGAAGGGAGATAGACGCCAGCTGTCACCAATGGAGCAACAAGATGCCAGAAGATTGGTAATGCCATGGCCGTGTGGAAATATATAGATTTATAGGAATGGGTTAATTTAAGATGAAAGAGCTAGATAGCAAGAAGCTGAAGCTTTACGTCATGAGGTCTTTGATTTATTTGATTTTGTGCAGGGTTATAGATATGGGTAAAATTTCCTACTTCTACAAGTGGACATTCAGTTTTCCTGGCACCACTTGTGGAAGATGCTGTCTTTTTCCAGTGTGTGTTTCTGACATCTTTGTCAAATATCATGTGTGTGCTGGATAGGCTTGTGTCAACTTGACAAATAAACTAGGCTTTTCTGAGAGGAGAAAACTTCAATTGAGAAAAATATCTTCGTAAGATCTGGTTATGAGGCATTTTCTTAATTAGTGATATATGAGGGAGGGCCCAGCCCATGGTGCCATCTCAGGCTGGATGGAGGTCCTGGGTTCCATAAGAAAGCAGGCTGAGCAGGCCACAGGGAACAAGCCAGTAAGCAGCACTCCTCCATGGCCTCTGCACCAGCTTCTGCCTCTGGGTTTCTGTCCTGTTTGAGTCCCTGTCCTGATGTCCTTTGGTGAAGAGCTGTGATGTGGAAGCTTAAATCAAATAAACTCTTTCATTCTCAAGTATCTTTGGTCATGGTGTTTCATCATAGCAATGGTAATCTTAACACAGGGTAGCTATAATTTTTGTGTGCTCATATTTGGATCTTCTATTTTGTTCCATTGATCTACATGTCTGTTTTTGGGCCAGTATCATGATGTTTTTATTACTCCAGTTCTGCATTACACCAGAATTCTGGTATGATAACCCTGCCAGCATTATTCTTTATGCACAAGGCTTCCTTGACTGTTTGAAGGTCTTTAGTGTTCCTTTATGAACTTCAGGGTAAGTTCTTTTATTTCTGTGAAGAATATCAAGGGATTTTGATTAGGATTGCATTGAATATGTGAAGTGATTTGGGTAGAATGAACATTTCATAGTAGAGCCTTGGTTTCTGTTTAGATAGATTTATTACTAGATATTTTATTGTTTTCCAGGCTTTTGTGAATGGAAGTATGCCCATAATCTTTCTCATAATTCTTTTTATTGAAATATATATGAAAGCTACTGATTTTTGTAAGTAAATTTTGTACTCTGCCACTTTGATAAAAGTGTTGATCATTTCTAGAAGTTTTCTGGTGAAACTCTTGGGATATTTTATGTATAATATCATATCATATGCAAATAGGGATAATTTGACTTTTCCTTTTCCTATTTTACCCCTTTTATTTCTGTTTTTGTCCAGAATAATGACACCAATTGACACGCCAATGTGGACAGAAGAAATTCCACATGATTCCTCCTCTAGATGAAGAGCGACAGATGGAGAATCAGTTTCCTGCAATGATAATCTCCTGCATAAATGTCCAATACCAAGTGGTCAGCTCTGGACACTTGTACATGTGAGAAATGCTAAATGGACTTACATTACACATGTAAGAATAATAATCAAAGAAGAGAACATGATTTGCAGAGGGAACGTGGGCAGAAAAGGAAGAGTTGGAGAATGAATGGGAGGCCAGGAATGATGCTGATGTAGTGCTCATACATAAATGTCTCAAAAGTAAAATTATTTTAATGTCATAAAGCTTCTTCTAAGTGCAGTTATACTTAGCACAGGGTAAAAATACAATGAGATTTCTAGGTGAACTTCAAATAAGGTCCTGTGAGAGAGATATTTTCCTAGACCGTATCAGTCAAGTATTCTATTTTCCCAGAAAGGATATAGGTAAAGTATCAATCATGCTCAACCTTTAAAAAACTGGTTATCAAGGCTTCTTTCCAGATATTAAATTATCTCTCACTGAAGAACATTCCAAATTTAAACAGCTCACATTTGAGTATCTGATGTCTCTTTAAATTTTTCACTGTGCCAGCAAACTTTCTAGATTCTGAATATGCTTTGTTTATTTCGATGAGGCACTAATTGTCAAAGCAATAAAAATAGCAAATGTAAGAGAATACTATTCATAATGCCTGATATTTTACACCATCAGGTATGCAAGAAAAAGCCCAAGAAACAAAACCTTCTAATACCATTTGACTTATCACCAGTGATTCTGTGGTTCAGAAAAGGCAAGGGATGCATAGTAACACTCCCTATCACCAAGATCCGGTTAGTTGTCACAAGTCTTACTGACAACTCAGTCTAGAACACAGTTCCTGACTCCTGGTTTCTAGCCATAGGGAGAACATTGGCTACGAAGTTGGAAAGGCTGGTAGAGTGTATATAACCTCATACCATGTGATGCTTAGCAATTTTTCTTGACTAAGGCTTCTTAAGCCTCAACAAGTAAACAAAACTTAATAAAGCTCAATAAGTAAACCATCCATAAGTCTTAGGAAGTTCCTTAAACCAACTAGATTAACAAAGCCCAATCTCATATAAGCAGTTACAAAGAGACACATGGACCTGTTAATGTGGCTCTAAGTCTCAAGTAACCACTGGGATGCAGTTTTCATGAGTTATCATCTAGGCTGAGGTGGAGTTTGCTGCCAACTAGCCAGAATTAAAAGATAGAAAAGTATCATTAAACACTGTAATATGAAAGAGGGAATTTTTTTCTCAGAAATACAAATCCAAAGTGTTCCAATCCCAGATTTTAAAACAAGAAAAATCAAAAATACACTAAAAAAAAAAAAGCTGCTACTTTCTCAGTTTCAATACTGATAAACTACTTTATTAACTGCTGGAAAAATATTTATCTTTGTTTTGGTCTTTTTTTTTTTTTTTTTGGTTTTTCGAGACAGGGTTTCTCTGTGTAGCTTTGCGCCTTTCCTGGATCTCGCTCTGTAGACCAGGCTGGCCTCGAACTCACAGAGATCCGCCTGCCTCTGTCTCCCGAGTGCTGGGATTAAAGGCATGTGCCACCACCGCCCAGCTGTTTTGGTCTTTTGTCATAAAGACACTTTTCACAATGCCAAAGGGTTATACATCTTTGAGTCTGCCTAATATACTGTAGTAAAAATTATCACAGTTTTCTCATTCTGATACATCATTTTACAGCAGTCTCTCAGAAATAATTTTGTTTCATGGTACACCTGTCTTAGACATTGAATACGTTGAGTGAATTTGAGCATAGATAAAAGAAATTTAGCATAAAAATCAATTATAAATTCTTCATATATGCTCACAAGAAAAATAAATTATAAGTCATTAAAAGGTTAACTTTAGAATTTATATTCAATTGGTTAAAAAATATTTTTTTAAATAATTTACACTTATTTGCTGATAACTTTGGTTAAATATACTTCAAACACTCAAAAGTTAGAGTCTGTCAGGTAGAGCCATTGCTTGCCAACAGCTATACATGGTCCATGAAGAGTTCTTGGAACTCATCTTCAGGCTGAGACATTAGCTCCAGGCAAAGGCTGATAGGTAGACCTGTTCCTACTGGCCTCTCTAAGGCAAGGAATTACTCTTTGTTCTCAAACATGGGCTTTATAAGTTTTCACAGCTTCTCCTCACCTGTATCCTAATGAAGACATGCTTGAAGAAGAAAAGGGAGCCCCCTACAAGGTGAGGGTGGAGGTGGAAGCCCTGCAGAACCACAGAGAGTACAGACCAAAGAGATCATTGGCTGTCATCTTGGTACACTGGTAATGAAAATCGTAAAGTAAATGCATATTTACTGAGCAATATGGTGGTATTTTACTTCTACTGAAATGTGATTTTAATTGTATGTTAATAAATAAAGTTGCCCGGGGGTCAGAGCTATTAGAGCCATAGCAAGAGCGTGGCGGTGGTGGCTCACGCCTTTAATCCCAGAACTTGGTAGATAAAGCTAGGTAGATCTCTCTGTGTTCAAGGATACAGCCAACATTGGAGACACGCGCCTTTAATCTCAAAACCATAGAGGATCTGGAGGGCTGTACATACAGCTAGTGACGAGGCAGTCATGTGTTTGGGTTTACAACCAATAAGAAGGCAGAACAGACTGTCTATATAAAGATGAACAGACAGGAAGTAGTCCCCTTTCGGAGAGCTCTCTTGGCTGAAGAGGATCACTGAAGCAGGAAGGGTGAGGCTCTTAGCTCTGACCACTTGGCTTTCTTCTCTGAATCGGCTCTGTATTTCTTATTTAATAAGACGGTTGGTTACATCTGCATCTGGCGCCCAACGTTCGTGGTATGAATTCATAAAGCTACTTGTGGGCCCCAGCTCAGGCCTGAGCTATACTTGGCCGGTTGTGGTGGTACACGCCGGTAGGAATTACTGAAGGAGGCAGAGGCAGAAGGATCCCGAGTTTAAGGCCGGCCTAGGAGGCTTGGGAGAAGCTTCGACCCGGACTGAACCACAAACAGTGGTGGGACCATGGAGGCAAAAGCTGCTGCTCCGAGTTGCCAGCTCCTTCTCATCATGTTGGTGACTGCGGTGATGCTGCTACCTGGGACAAAGGGTTTACTGCTGCTGGTTCAGAGAAGAATCACCAGGACCATCGTGTTACAAGAAAATATCGGCAAAGGTCAGTTTGGAAAAGTTTGGCAAGACAAATGGTGGGGAGAAATTGCTGTGAAGATTTTCTGTTCTAGGGAAGAATACTCATGGTTCCGAGAGACAGACATTTATCAGACTGTGATTGCTCCAAACCACAGAGGAGGAAAAAAAAAAAAAAAAAAAGCCTGCAGGGAACCATGACCACGCCTAACCTAACAGCAACTTTGAAATCTTCAAAAGGATGACGGACCCCACAAAGATGATTCTACATGGACTGTGATAAAGCCATTAAGCTGATTAACACCATGGAAAGACTGCTCAGGACAATTTCGAGATGACTACCTGAGATGATCCAACCTGACAAGGACTTGTGACAAATGATACAGGACTTGACAATTAACCCAAAAATTTTCATTTCAAGATTCCCTAAAGGTATCTTCACCCCTAGAAAGCAAAAAGAAAAAGAGAATAAGATATGAGATAGATCATTGAATCTACTCTAAGAAAAAAGATAAAGAAATAATAGGATAAATAGGTAGATCACTGAATCTACACTGAAGAAAAAGGGGAAGATATAAAAATGACAAAAGGTAGACTACTGAAAAGAAAAAAGAGAGAATATGGATATGACAAGATAAAAAGGGAGATTATGGAATCTACTTTTAAAAAGGAGCTATTTGTTTTAAATAAGATAAATAATGAAAAAATTTTGGTCTGAGTTTATCAGATGTTACTGGACTGGACATTGTTAATATATATAATGGAGTTTTTATCTGAATCTGTCAAATGTTAATGAACTAGACATCATTAATGTAATTTTTGGCTGTATATATTGTATATACTTTTTGGATAGTTTTTCTTGTATTAGTTATAAGCCTTTTTTAATTTTAGACAAAAAGAGAGGAAATGTGGTGGTATTGTGTTCCCCAAAATATTGTGTACCTTAATAAACTTATCTGGGGTCAGAGAACAGAAAAGCCACAAGATACTTAGGCTAGAAAATGTTAGCAAACGCCTTTAATCCTAGCATTCCAGAGACAGAAATCCTTCTGGATCTCTGTGAGTTCAAGGCCGCATTGGAAACAGCCAGGCATGGTGACTCACGCCTTTAATCCCAGAAAGCAGCCTTTAATCCCAGGGAGTAGTGGCAGAAAGCAGAAAGGTTTATAAGACGTGAGGACCAGAAACTAGAAGCATTTGGCCTGGTTAAGCATTTTGGCTGGTTAAGCATTCAGGCTTCTAGCAGCAGTTCAGCTGAGATTCATTCTGGATGAGGACTCCGAGGCTTCCAGTCTGAGGAAACAGGACCAGCTGAGGAACTGGCAAGGTGAGATAGCTGTGACTTGTTCTGCCTCTCTGATCTTCCAGTATTCACCCCAATAACTGGCCTTGGGTTTGATTTTATTAATAAGACTTTCTAAGATTCATGCTACAGAGCAATGAGATTTTTTTTCATAGTGATATATTATTCTTGCTTTTGAAAACATTTATCTATTATTTTTATGTGTGTGCATGTGCCTCCCTAAACTTACATGTATCACATGCATTCAGGTGTCCACAGATGCCTGAAGAGGATGTTGGAGACCTGGAAACTGGAGTCACAGTCACAGAAGATTGAGAGCTGCCATTTGAGTAGAAGGAACTGAATCTGGATACTTTACAAGAGCATCAAGTGGTCACAACAGCTGAGCCATCTCTCCATTCCCATGACTATATTTTCTTGATACTTATAATGTCATCACACAAACTCTGATCAAGATAGTTCAATGTCGCCAAAGTCTTGGGAGTAACATGAGAAACATTTTGGCACATGACAGAAAATCACAAAATTATATTTGTCAAATATTTCTGTGGATAAGTACATTTTGCTTATTTACACAAGCTTAAAACAGTCCACTTCCTATTATTGTACTTTAGAATATAGTTATTATTTAATTTTAACAGTTTTTTCTAGTATTTTACTGGCTTGTAAAATGTTGATTTAATTGTAAAATGTTGATATGTGTTTATTCAAATGAATAAATTTGAATGGACATCTTTCAGATTACTTAAACCAATATTGAAGAGACTTTCAATTTCAACTCTGATGTGAAAAGAGAACACAGTTATCACTCATTTCACCACCAACAAAAAAGCCAGACAAACTAAAAGTCAGTGACTTTTTAGAACTAAAACCCAAGCCAGCCCACAGCCTCAAATCCAAGGAGATCCAGGCATGGCTGCTAGACCAAAGACGGATCTTCCTTCTGAAATGTAAACTTGTAACTCGGACTGAATGTACTTTCCTAGAGAGAAGTTTCTGGAGCCATGCATTAGGAACTTTGATTAATTTTCAGAGACTAAGTAGCTTTTGAAATAAAGCAACCAAAAAGTGAAAATTCGCCGGGCGGTGGTGGCACACGCCGTTAATCCCAGCACTCGGGAGGCAGAGCCAGGCGGATCTCTGTGAGTTCGAGGCCAGCCTGGACTACCAAGTGAGTTCCAGGAAAGGCGCAAAGCTACACAGAGAAACCCTATCTCGAAAAACCAAAAAAAAAAAAAAAAGTGAAAATTCTATGATTTGGAAATGAATAAATAAAACATCTTCATTCAATGGAGCATGATTGTTCCAGTTTATTTCTCTGATACTATGATAAGACAGTGATCAAAAGCAATATGGGAAGGAAAGGGTTTATTACATTTTACATGTTACAGCCCACCATCAAGGGAAGCCAGAGCAGAAACTCAGGCAGAAACATGGAGGCAGAACATAAACAAATACCACATACTGGATCCCTCCCAGGCTCATGTTTACCTACATTTCTTATACCACACAGACACATCTATCTAGGAACAGTACTACCCATAATGGGCTGAGTCATATATAAATTAGTAATCAAGAAAATGCCCCTCAAACATGACTACAGGCCAGTCCAATTAAGGTTCCCTCCTCCTAGGGTGTGAGATTGACAACAAGATTAGATATCACATCATTTATACAATTTAAAAAAAAATCTACAAAATCTACCTGGAACTAATATACAGAAAGATTAAAGTCATAGAAGACAAGGTCAACATAGATAATTCATAGTTAATACATCATCACATAATTAAAATTTTAAATTAAAAAATTACATAACATCAAAAATGGAGGCAACTTGGTTCAAATATTTTAAATATGTTCATGATTTATACATAAAACTGAAAAACACTTGTAAAAGAAATAAAAGTATAAATAAGCTCAGAACTATTCTGTTTCATAGTTTAGATGATCCAATATTTTAAAAAAATATTTCTCCTATAACCCTGAACTCATTGGCACAGAAAAAGACTTTCTGAATAGAACACTGTTAGATATGATCAACAATTAAATGGGACCTCATGAAATTTAGTAGCTTCTGCATGGCACAGGACACCATCATTCAGACAAAGTGGCAGCCTAAAGAATGGAAAAAGATTTTGCCAACTACACATCTGATAGAGGGCTAAATTCCAAAATATAAAAAGAGTTCAAGAAACTGTATGTCTAGTAAACAAATAACCCAATTAAAAATTGAGTATAAATCTAAACAAAGAATTCTCAATAGAGGAAACACAAATGACTGAGACATACTTTAAATGTTCACCATTCTTAGCCATCTGGAAAATGCAAATCAAAACTTCTTTGAAATTTCATCTCATACATGTCAGAATGGCTAAGATCAACAAAACAAGTGATAGCTCATGCTGGCATAGATATGAAGTAAAGGAGACACTCATCCATTGTTGGTGGGAGTGCAAACTTGTATAGCTACTATGAAAATCATTGTGGGGGTTCCTCAGGAAGATGGGAAGAAATCTACCTCAAGATACAACTCTACCACTTTTGGACACATACCCAAAGGATGCGCCATCCTGCCACAGAGACACTTGTTCAACCATGTTTATTGCTGCTCTATTTATTCATAACAGGCAGAAATTTGAAACAATGTTGATGTCCCTCAACCAAAGAATGGATAAAGAAACTGCAGTACATGGAGTATTATTCAGCCAATAATAATAAAAAAAAAAATCATGAAATTTCCAGGCAAATGGATGGAACTAGAAAAAGAATCATTCTGAGTGAGATAACCCAGATCCAGAAAGACAAATGTGATATGTACTTGCTTATATGTGAATATTATCTATTAAGTCAATGATAACCAAGCTACAGTCCACAGAACGACAGAGGGTAGAGTAAATTACTAGAGGGAACAGATAGATCTCACAAGGAAGATGGAGATATCAAGATGTTGCCTACATAGAGCCTTCATCCCTATTTCCCAGTTTCTTTAATACAAAAACACACTCTTCATACTCTCAAAGGAGAAACATAAACACCAAGCCAATAACAAACCTCCGGGTCTACAATGGTGTAGTGCCTGCAATATATGCTAGGGCAATGGTGGCAGTAGTTATCATCAGAGAAGCTTCTTTTTGCAGATGGAAACAAATATAGAGACCCACAGATAGACACTACAGAGAGTGAAAAACTTTAGAACATTCAATCATAACTAGAATTTCTCCATCCAATCCCTCCCACAAGAGCTCAGGGAACCCTGTGGAAGAGGATGTAGAAATAATGTAAAAGCCAAAGGGGATGTAGGAAATCAAGAACACAAGGCCCTCTAAATCAACTGAGCAAATTCACAGAGACTGAGGAAACATGCACAGGGTCTGCAAGCGTCTGCACCAGGTCTACATTATGGCTTCCAGTTCAGCATTTTTATGGAATTCTTCAGTGTGTGAATAAGTGGGGTCTCTGATTCTTGTGCCTTCTCTTGGGCTCTTTCCTTCTGTTGGTTTGTCTTGTCCAACTTCAATGTGTAGTTTTTGTTTTATATTTTTTTTTAAAAATGAATGAATGAATGAAAACCTAGCCACTAGGATAAAGGTTAACAACTGAACTGTCATTTACACCTGCTTGGAGAAGGAAAAATCAGTTTTCTCCAGTAGAGTGACATTGGATATATCAACCACTTCAGGATAGGCCTCATGTCCAGAGGTATTTGATCAACATATAATGGACTCCGTGGTGTGTGTGTGTGTGTGTGTGTGTGTGTGTGTGTGTGTGTGTGTGTGTGAGATGTGTGCTTTTATTTGGTTACAGTTTAGTGTTTGGGGGTTTTGTTGTTGATGTGGTTCTTTCTTTTTGGGGTGTGGTTTTATTTTATTTTCTTGGTTTGGGGAGGGTTTATAGTTTGAGAAAAAAACTTAAAGTTGGGTGCGTAGGGAGAAGACGAGAACTTGGAAGGACTTAAAGGAGGGGAAGAATATGGTCAAAATATATGTAGACTTAAAAAATGTTTTAAATAATAAAAAATACAATAAAAAAGAAAAAATAAACTCTTACTCTTTGTTGTAAAAAGTGTATTTTTCTCATTTGATTTATGTTACCCACCTAATCACAATCAAACTATTAAGTGCTCTGTATCTCTCTCTACCTCTGTTCTCTCTCTCTCTCTCTCTCTCTCTCTCTCTCTCTCTCTCTCCCCCCCCTTTGTGTGTGTGTGTGTGTGTGTGTGTGTGTGTGTGTGTTTTAAAGAACTACAAAGCAGTCAGCAGAGAAAACACAATAGTCTTTTTTGTTTTTATCACTTTTTGAAAATAGATTCTTCTCTCATACAATACATCCTGACCACAGTTTCCCCTCCCTCCACTCCTCCCAGCTCCTCTACACCATCTCTCTCCCCCAGATCCACTTCCACTTCATTTCCATTCAGAAGAGAGCAGGCCTCTAAGAGACAACAACCAAATACAGTAAAACAGAACACAACTAGACAAGGCAAAAGCCCTCATATCAAGGTTGGACAAGGCAACCAATAAAGGAAAAGAGTTCCTAGAGCAGACAAAAGAGTTGGAAACACCACACACCCCCATTGTTTAGAGTCCCACAAAAAAAAAAACCCACCAAGCTAGCGGCCATAACATATATGCAAAAAGCCTAGTGCAGACCCATGCAGGCTCTGTGCCTGCCACTTCAGTCTCTGTGAGTCCCTGTGAGCCCTGCTTAGTTGATTCAGTGGGCCATGCTTATGTGTATCCTATATCCTATTTTTCCTCCCTGTCTTCTGTGGGGTTCCCTGAGCTCTGAGAGAAAGGATCCAATAGAGATCTCCAATCTAGATTCTCTTTGAATAATGTCTGGCTATGGGTCTCTACACCTGCTTCCATCAGCTACCAAAGGAAGCCTCTCTGATGATGACTAGACTAAGCATGATCTAGGATCTATGAGGATAGCAGAATATCATTAGAAAGTATTTCATTGCTTTTGCTTTGTTTGCCCATCATGTTTGGTTCTACCCTACTTCTCTGGGCTATCCAGTCTCCAGTTACTGGCCATCCAGGCAGTGTAGGGCAGGGGCTCCCTCTTGTGGCATGGACTTCAAGTATAACTAGACATTGGTTGTCTGCTCCAAGTTCTGTGCCACCATTGCCCCACTATATCTTGCAAGCAGGACAAATTGTAGGTCAAAGGTTTTGTGGCTTGGTTGATGTCCAGGTTTCTCTTTCCATAGCCTGCAGAGTATCATCTCCCACCAAAGAGACTAGAACATAGGGGTAAAGGCTCCAAGTTGGCACCAGCTTGACCTCTCTATGTTCAATGAGTTGTGTTTTTTCAGTAAATGACATCAAAACAAATAGACATCCACATACAAAAAGAAATGAAGCTAGGAAGACTGCACCTTACATAAATTATTATCAAAATAATGTGACTGATAAAAACAAAGACTGGTAGACAAAGTAAAAGATAACATTTAAAATTCAACAGCAAGTCAAATAACCCAATTACGAGCCAGAAAGATGACTCATCAGATAAAAACACTTGCCTTGAGAGCCTGGTTTAATCCTCAGAATTCATGGTAGACAGAGAGAACTGACTATGACTGAGAGACCCAGGATAGAACCAAACACAATTGGGGGGAAAGTCAATGAAATGATCCCAAATGATGTTCTGCTATGCTCATAGATTGGTGCCTAGCCCAACTGGCATCAGAGAGGTTCACCCAGCAACTGATGGAAACAGATGCAGAGAACCACAGTCAAACATTAGGCAGAGCTCAGGGAATCCTACAGAAGAAGGGGAGAAAGAATTTTAGGAGACAAAAGGGTCAAGGACACCACAAAAAAAACCCCACAGAATCAACTAACCTGGGCTCACAGGGGCTCACAGAGACTGAATCAACAACCAAGGAGCCTGCATGGGATTGACCTAGGCCCTCTGCATATGTATGTTACAATTGTGTAGCTTGGTTCTCTTGTAGGACTCCTAACAGTAGGAATAGGAACTATTTAACTTTTGGGTTCCAATTCCTGATACTAGGTCACCTTGCCCAGCTTTATACAAGGCAACATATTTAGTCTTATTGCAGTGCCATAGTCTTATTGAGATGCCATGTTTTGTTGATATACATGGGAGATCTGTCTTTCCTAAACAAAAACAGAGAATGAGTGGATTGGGGGTGGGAACAGAGTGAGGGTGGAAGGTCGGACTGGGAGGAGAGGAAGGAGGCAGCCAGCCAGGGTGAAAAATAAAAAGTTGTTTTTTCTAGATCCATCCATTTGTCTGCAAACCTCATGATGCCATTGTTTTTCTCTGCTGAGTAGTATTCCATTGTGTATATGTACCACATTTTGTTTATCCATTCTTCAGTTGAAGGGCATCTGGGTTGTTTCCATGTTCTGGCTATTACAAACAATGCTGATATGAACATAGCTGAACAAGTGCTCTTATGGTGTTGAGCATTTCTTGGGTATATGCCCAAGAGTGGTATAGCTGGATCTTGGGGGAGATTGATTCCCAATTTTCTAAGAAAGCGCCATATTGATTTCCAAAGTGGTTGTACAAGCTTGCATTCCCACCAGCAGTGGAGGAGAGTTCCCCTAGCTCCACATCCTCTCCAGCATAAGGTGTCTTCAGTGTTTTTGATCTTAGCCATTCTGACAGGCATAAGGTGGTATCTCAGAGTTGTTTTGATTTGCATTTCCCTGATGATTAGGGATGTTGAGCAGTTCCTTAAATGTCTTTCGGCCATTTGAGTTTCCTCTGTTGAGAATTCTCTGTTTAGTTCTATAGCCCATTTCTTAATTGGACTGTTGGGCATTTTGATGTCTAATTTCTTGAATTCCTTATATATTCTGGATATCAGTCCTCTGTCAGATGTGGGGTTGGTGAAGATGGGAATGGGGGGGGTTGGGGGGAAGGTGAGGGGGACGGGAGGGGGGAGAACAAGGGAATCCGTGGCTGATATGTAGAACTGAATTGTATTGCAAAATAAATTAAAAAAAAAAAAGAACATAGATAAGTATCTATTAGAATATATTACAAGTAATCTGAGCTACCCTACTATTAACCACCCTCCTCACACTGTGTAGTGGATCACTCTCAAATAAAATATATAATAAATTTATAAAAAAAAAATAAAAAAAATAAAAAGTTGTTCTCTGACCTCCGTACACATGCCCTGACACATATGCCTGCACTTACCTACACAAGTACATACAAACATACATACATACAATAATAACAAAAAACATATTTCTTTCAAAACAGCTGAATTAAATACTGGGTAAGAGATTTAAGCAAACAATTTTCCAAAAAAGATATGTTAATGCCAAACAAATGGGTTGTGGTGTTCAACATTAATTGTCATTACTGAAATCAAATGCAGAGATGCTGGTATATTACTATTAAAAACACCAATCAATGATGGCAATTTCTAAAGGATATACAGAGCATCAAGGACTCTTATTTATTGTCAATGGAAAAGAAAAATGGTTTGGCACATTAGAACATCAATTAAAAGTTTTGAAATGCAAAGGAAAACACAATAGACACCCTGCTCTCTGGTGTGTAAAACTCAAGTTCAGGGCGTTTGTGATTTCCAAAGTCTCTACTGTGCCTGTGGCCCTGGTCTCATGAACTTCCAGAATAAAATTAACAAACAATGAAGTGTGGATTTTTTAAAGTAATTTTTAGTACAGAAAGAAATATTAAATAGGGAAATTTACTGATGAAATAGAGTGAGTAGGGATCCCAGAAGGGGGATCCCCAAAAATGTGTTGTCAGAAACACGGGGATTCTTGAGTAATGGACCCAAAAGGGGGTTCCTCTGAGTTGTTTTTCTAGGGGCTTTTAATAAGACTCATGGAAGAAACTGAGCAACAACTTCAATAATTTCTATTGGGATTGATTAATGTTCTGAGTTTGCCATGGGCTAAACAAATTAGTGACTTCCACACTCTGTGCGTGTTCTTCTGCCCCAACCAGAATAATGTGATTACACATTATTCCTGTGCTGTTCACCCAGTTAATTGATGGCCATGCACGAATTCCTCCTCTGTAGCTATTGACCTTGGCTGATCTCTTGGCCACTAGCCCTGGCCCGCATTGCTAGTCACCAACCTTGCAGGTGTTGCAGGTTTCTGACTTTGACGGTTCATTAATTTAGTTTCTCTTTGTTCTCACATTTATATGACCAGCTTGTAGTTTTATCATAGGCCTTCTGCCTTTACTGTCTATGGAAAATTAACTCTTATCACAGCACCAAGATGCAGCCATAATCCTTTAGCATTTTGCATTTAGCACTGTCTGTGCAGCAGCCCAAAATAAGTGGAAGGTTTGGAGAAACCATTTACCCACAGTTAGGAATATATTCAAGGACAAAGTGTCTTATATTTCCCAGAGGACCATTGTAGTGGGCATGAAGACTTCAGATACTGCAATTTTCCAGGAGTCTTGTTCTTTCTCTTATCTGATCAACTTGGTTATTTCAAGCCCTTTTACCTACCATCCCTTGTTCCTGGCTTCATCATTTTAACCCTAACATTTATATATATCACACATATATCCCTAAGCAAGCTCTTGAAATTCAATCCAACTATAATGGTTCTAGCTATTTGCCTAGCCTGTTTAAAAATGTTTCCACATAAAACATGCACTCAATATTTATAGCAACTTTTTATTGTCATAAATTTGTTGCAGTCTAGATGTTTTTGAATAGGTGAATGGACAAATAACATGTAGTATATCTATATAATATCATATTACTCAGTAAAAGAAAATATCTTCGGGTTGAGCATGGTGGCCTTTAATCTCAACATCAGGGAGGTAGAGGCAGGCAAATCTCTGTGAGGTTGAAGTCGAGACAGCTCAGAGTCTGTCTCGAAAAATAAAGAAGAAATTATCTATCAATACAGGTAAATAACAAGAAGAAATCTTAAATTTATATTTCTATGAATTAAGTAACTTTGAAAAGGTGTGATTCCATTTTTATTTTATTCTGAAAATGGCAAAACAAAAAATATGACAAAAAGATTAATAATTGCAGCTGTTTGAAGAAGTCACTTTTTTTGGTTTTGGTTTTTTTGGTTTTGGTTTTTTTGTTTGTTTGTTGTTGTTTTTTGTTTTGATTTTTTGTTTTTTGTTTTTTTGAGACAGGGTTTCTCTGTGTAGCTTTGCACCTTTCCTGGAACTCACTCTGTAGCCCAGGCTGGCCTCGAACTCACAGAGATCCACCTGCTTCTGCCTCCCGAGTGCTGGGATTAAAGGCATGCGCCGCTGCCGCCCCTCCTGCCACCGCCGCCACCGCCACCGCCACCACCCGTCAAGAAGTCACTTTTGTAACACTCTACTGACAGATCTGTGACATTAAACATCCATCAAAACCATACAATTTTACAGCATAAGGAGTGAACCTTAATAGACTCTAAAAAATTCACATAGGATATTGGGAGAGTCTAAAATAGAATACAGATGCTGACAAACAGACCTGGGTGCAATTAGTCTCATTGAAGTAGGATAGGCAAATGGTGCTCTCCAAACTCTAGAAATGAATTCACCCTAAGTAAAGACAAAGGGATAAACCATAAGCACTGGCTGATGAAGCTTTTTGGCCCTCCACAAGAGCACAAGCAACACTTCTGAAGCTGCTATAATGCATATTGCACAGGAACAGTAATCAACAGGGTAATAAATGGAATCCAAGTTTGTCCATGTTGGAATTAAAGATGACAAGTAAAGGGAGATGACTAGGATAATCCCTTCAGTGACAGGTGAGCTGTAGACATCAGAATTCACATTTTACTTAATCGATAGATAAAAGACAATCTGTGTTAAAATCTGGGTTTAACACACATAATTCCTTGCTCTCTTAATTGGTAAGAGAAGCTGGGTCATACTAGGAGCGGTGGGAAACATTAACTAAATTTTGCGTTCTAACACCATTTTTAAAAAAATGAACAAGAACTCTTAGAGCATTGTATGATTCTAGGACTAGGGTAGGAAATATAAAAGGTAAAACAAGAGGTTACTGTACTGTAGAAAGTAAAGGAGAAGGAGAGGGAAAGGGGTGATGGGGAAACTGATTCATAAAGGTATCAGTCATACCCAGGAGTCAAGTAAAAGATCCCCCAAAGCCAAAGACTGAACAAGTTGATCTATACACAAATTATTACTGGATTATTACTCAATGGTGTAAGAAAAATGCCTAACTCCATACTAGTAAATATAAATGACTAAATAAAAAAGGACAGTTATTTATACAGTTAAATTCAAACAATTTTTATAGTTACTACACCCTCAATAGGCAAGCACATTCCTCTTTACATCTTAAGTGTGAGTGATACATAGCAACATCCTTTCAAAAAGTTTAATATGGAAAGGTGGGAGGTAATGTTTAACTGTGAAGAAATCCAAAAACTACAGTCTCAGACAGAAGATTAAAATTAACATTAACAACAAAACATTATGTTGATGTATGTACCCCTGGTGTAGGATGAAAACACAATTTACCTTCATGATCTTTTGCAAAAAATGAAACCATGCACACACATGCAAGTACATCCACACCCACACATAGTCTCATTTTGAGAAATCATCAAACAAAATCAGCAGGGAAAGATTGTATAGAATATCATTTTACTAGGAAAAATCAAAACTTTCTAAGTCTGAAAAGTGAAGAAAGACTAACGAAGTATCACAGCCACAAGATGCCAAAGGGGACATGACAAGTAGCTGCAAAGTGTTATACTGCATATGATACTGAAACAGAAAAGAAACCTGAGGAAAAAATTAGAAATCTAAGTAATGTGTAAGCTTTAGTTTATAATGTACAATATTGCTTCACCAATTATGACAGATACAGCTCAGTAATTGAGATATTAGCAATTAGATGAAGCATAGATTTCTCTGTACTTCACAAGTTATTTTGAAAATCTGAAGCTACTCTAAATTTTATGCTTCATTTTTAATTTTATTTTTATTAATTAATTAATTTCCCTCCCTCCTTTTCTCTAAGTCCCTTCCTCCAACCTCCCTTCTTCCTCCTCCCATCCAGTCCTCTTCCTTTCTCTTCAGAAAAGGTCAAGCATCACACTTAAATCGCCCAGGCATGGCATCATGTTGCAATAAGACTAGGCACCTCCTTTCCTATTAAGGCTGGACAAGGCAACCCACTAAATTTTTAATGTATCAAGAAAATACACATACTAATGAAGCTTTCTCTTTAGGCTATATAAATTTCCCCATAAAAGAAATTAAAAATAATTAGTGCTTATATTCAAATTCAAGCCTCAATTAAGTATGATTTAAAAGCATTTACATTAATATTTACATTTAAATTTTTTGTGTGGATACTTCATTCCATACACATTCACATTTTCTCACTGCTATGTACTCTTCAGTTTATTTTGGGTGTTTTGTTTTCCATTAGGTAAGTCATTCTGAGAAGCCAATCTCTCTTCCAATATATGATGAGACTCACACACTTGTGTGTGACTGAACACACACACACACACACACTTCTTTTAAATTACAAACTCTTGACAATTTCCTAAACAATAGCCTATTTCAGTAGGAGACAGTAGAGTGTGATATTATGATACCATTTTTTAAATAAAAATGAAAATAGAGTCGGAATATATATAAAGGCCTGGATTGTAATAGATCTGTCATTTTGACAAGATTTTTAATGTGGCTTCTAGAACAGCAAGGAAATCTTCTCATATAATATTATCTTGTGAATAGAAAAACATATTGCTTCAATTTCAGAGTTACCAGTTTGAACCTAATGTGTAAGCTTTTACATCTTCCCAACAGTGCTGCTGTACCATCAATACGCAAATCATGCATTTTAAACACTGTCTAATTTTTTACAAAGTACTCATCTTCCATGTGAATATTATCTCCAAGAGTCTACTCCATTATGACTTTCTTACTAATCACATATTTTCAGCATTTCTCTCTAGTGCTTCTAAATAGAGGTAAGAATAATCCCACCCCACCCCAAGGCTGTTCCCATGAAAGTGGTCCTTGTGAGAAGGTATTGGCAGAACAGGGGGAAAAATCAAGCTGTTCCATGGACAGATGCAACCAAATAGTAAAGATATTCTGAGTTCTGTGAGGATGCCAAGGCAGTAGTAAATCAGGGTTGGAAGGCTGTGGCTCGTTTTCTCACATGTCTACAGCCATAAGGCATGTGCCAGACTGGTGTTTTCTAGCCAAAAGTCAGATCAGTAGATCAGTGTAGATGGCATGAGTTCCCCTATAAAAGAAATCTATGACTGAAGGTTTTGGTGTATCCTTCAGGTCATGCAGAAGTGTTTGTTCAGCCAGAAGCCTTCTCTAGGGGCCTGATCTCTAGCTTTGCTATATTCCTGTGTGCTTCTCCAGAGTACCATTACATAGACAATGTTCTCTACTATCCTCCAGACACAAAAATTTCCACTATAAACTTTACTCTAGATCTCATGTGGTTGTGATAGGACATTTGGTCTTACCTGCTTTACAATGTGTTGCAGTGTGGGTTAGATGACTTGCCCAATGTCCACCATAATCTACAGTAATCATAATGACTTAAACCACAAGTTATTGCTTTTACACATATCCCTTGTGGTGATTCAACTATAGCCAGAGATCAAAAGTTACATCATTTTACATCATTAATGGTTTGAGAGGAAGTTTCTCAGAAAGAAGCCACTCCTGGATGAGAGAGGATTACAGCTACAATATGCTAATCTTCAAGATAAAAAGTCTGTGCTCCCAGCTTCACTCTGGACCTTTCCATGAGGTTACATGAATTGATCCAATGAAGACAATGTAGTGTGCTGTGTCCTGCACCAGTGGAATGAGAACAGAAGAGACAATAATACCTATGAATATCTTAATTCCAAAAAATGGACAGCTCCTGACCACCAGACAATCTATTTCTACCAAATCTACTCCCTGTGAGGCTGTGTAAACAGGATTTACAAATCAAAAAGCCAAAATATTCATTCTTAGTCCCTCAAAGCTATCTACCCTAAAAAGTAAATAAGTGATATAAAATGTTAGACAGTAAGAATGAGGATATCTAGCAATTAAAAAGTAATCAGGATTTCCTGGGGACCTTGAGGCCATGTCAGTGAGAGAAGCAGTTAGGCTAAATGAGATCTCCACCTCTTCCCTTTCCTGTGGGAGCCTGTTTTCAGGTTCCTCATGGCTTTACAGGCAGATCCTCATAGAGAGGATGATTGGACCACCGGCCTGAGTGCAGGTGTCTGAGATGGTCTGCACTTGGCTGTGCTGGGGGGAGGTCTTTTGTTCCATCCCTTGGCGTTTCTATAAATACCCTGGGGCAGAGACAGTCAGGGTCCATTGGAAAAGGTTCCAGGTCCTCTCGAGGCTATCCTTTATTTTTTATCTATCTCCACAATCCAAATCCTTCTATCTAATATTTCCTGCTGCTCACACTCAAGAAAACTCTGGGGAACTATGGGGTTGGTGGGTAAACGCCCCACACTTTCCTCCAAGTCCAATCCCCAGTCTTACACCCAACTGTGTAGGAGACCACCTGTTGCAGCCTCTCCCACTCTTTCTGCTCCCATCTTTGGTGAATCACCAAGGTCTTCTCCTCTAACCTTCTTCCCCACTCACCGCATTGTTTCATCCCTCATCTCTAGTAGGAATTCCTTGGGAAGCCTGCAGCCAAACCAGCCAGAGAAGCAGATAGGCCAGTAAACCAGGTAGGTAAGTTTCAGATCTTTTGTATTTCTCTTGTCCCTCAAATCTAATATCCCAGTCTCATCCCCAGCTCTATAGCAAACAACCTGTTGTGGGCATCTCCTCAATATCTGCCCCCATTCTCAGGGGATTAAACAGATCCTGGTGGAACACTCTGCTTTCCTCCCTCCTGTGGACACCCTCAGCATCCCCAACTCTCAGCCCATCCTGATCCCTAAGTGTCAGCTACCAATACCTAGAAAAACATCTTACCCAGAACCCCCAGTGATCACACCTGACAGGACCCCAGAAGAATTTCCTACCAGGCAGCACACAACTACTACACCATCCAAAGAGCCAGAGAGGACAACAGAAACCAAGGAACCAAACAACCACCCAACAAAGATAAGACCAGATATCAGCACCTAGAATTACAACCATTCCAAACCCAGATGCCTAGATAACAGCATAAAAACACAACCAATAACAGCCAGAAAAATATGTCTCCACTAGAGCCCAGCAACCCTATCACTGTAGACGTGAGAACTGCAACATAGCTGAGGCATAAGACAAAGACCTTAAAATAGCCTTAATGTCAATGATAAAGATTCTTTAAAAAAAAAACTAATAAATCCCTTAAAGTAATCTATGAGAAGACAAACAGTGAAAGAAAGTGAATTAAGACAGTTCAAGACTTGAAAGTAAAAACAGAATTAATAAAGAAAATCCAAACTCAGGGAAATATTGAAGTGAAAAATTTAGGAACTTGAATAGGAACCTCAAAACAAGCCTCACCAATAGAATATAAGAGATAAAAGAAAGAATCTCAGGCACTGAAGATATGAATGAAGAATGAATGTCTCAATCAAAAAAATGCTAAATGTAAAAATTATTCCTGACACAAAATATCCAGGAAATCTGGGACATTATGAAAAGTCTAAATCTAAGAATAATAGGAGGAGAGGGAGGAGAAGAAACCAAGGGCAAAGGCACAAAAATATTTTCAATAAAATCATAGAAGAAAATTTCCTTAACTTAAAGATGAAGATGCCTTTCAAGGTGCAAGAAACATATGAAGCATAAAACAGACTGGAAAATAAAAGAAATTTTCCTCAGCTCATAATAATCAAAACAGTAAATGCATGGAAAAAAAACAAAGAATATTAAAAGCTGCAATGACAAACAGACTGAAAGAAATCAAGGAAACAACACCTTTCACAATAGCCTCAAAAATATAAAATATCTTGGGTAACTCTAACCAATCAAGCGAAAGACTTGTATGATTAAAACAAATTAAGGCATTGAAGAAAGAAATTGAAGCAGATATCAGAAAATGGAAAGATCTCCCATGCTCATGGATCAGTAGAATTAACATAATTAACAAAAATGTCAATCTTACCAAAAGCAATCTACAGATTCAATGCAATCCCCATTAAAATCTCAACACTCTTCTTCACAGATCTTGAAAGGACAACTTTCAGCTTCATATGAAAACACACAAATCTCATGATAGCTAAAACAATCATGAATAATAAAAGAACTACTGGAGATATCACCATCCCTGACCTCAAGTAGTAGTATAGAGCTATAGTAATAAAAACAGCATTGTATTGGCACAAAAATAAAACCAGGTACACTGAACCTGATAGAGCAGAAAGTGGGTAATAATCTTTTTTTTTTTTTTTTTTTTTTTTTTTTAAAAGTTTATTGGTGACGATTCAGAAAAGGGTGTGGGGTGGGAGAGCCGGAGCCGGGGCTACGTGGGCTGCCCCTCATCTTCCTGCTGCATCTGGGCGATCAGCTGCTGGCGCTCAGCTGCCTGGCGCATGCGCATCATGACAAGACTCTCATAGTCCCTTTCTGACAACACTGAGCCCTTTGATAATCCTGTGTCACTCAAGTCCACTGTGCCCTGGGGCTGTCCCTCCAACCAGGAAATCTTCAGAGGGTTGTCCACCAGGCCCACTTCATTTCTGACAGCCAGCTCCGCGGCCCTGACAGTTGCAAACTCCACTATGGCGTTGCCTGCCTTCTTTCTGGAAAGTACCAGGTTGAGAACCTCTCCATACTTTAGTTTGGGGGTTCCTTTGCCTTCAATATTTTCTGTTCTTCCTCGCAGCCTCTGCTCTCGGTCCTGGCGGATCTGCTCCTGGATCAGCCTTTGCTGCTCCTCCAACTGACGGGATAATCTTTAACTCATTGGCACAGGAACAGGTTTTCTGAACAGAACACCATTAGCACAGGTACTAAGATCAACAAATATAAATGGGACCTCGTGTAACTGAAAAGTTTCTGCAAAGTGAAAAACACCATCATTCAAATAAAGCAGCAGCCTACAGAATGGGAAAAGATTTTTACACATCCAACAGAGGGCTAATGTCCACAATATGTAAAGAACTCAAAAAACTCGATATTAAAAGAAGAAATAACACAATTAAAATGAGTTATATCTCTAAACAAAGAATTCTCAAAATAGGAAACTCACATAGCTAAGAAACACTTAAAGAAATGTCAGCATCAGTAATCATCAAAGAAATGCAAATCAAAAATAATTTGAAATTTCATTTTATACCCATCAGAATTGTTAAGATCAATAAAACAAATGATAGTTCATGCTGGCAAGGATGTGGAATAAGGAAAATACCCCTCCATTGCTGGTGAGAGTACAAACTCGTACAGCCACTATGGAAATCAGTGTGGCAGCTACTAAGGAAGATGGGAATCGATCTACCTCAAGTATGCTTCACACACATACACACATACACACATACACACATACACAAGGGCACTTGCTCAACGATGTTTACTGCTACTCTAATCATAATAGCCAGAAACTGAAAACAACCTACATGTCCCTCAGCAGAAAAATGGATGAAGAAAATATGGTACATTTATGCAATGGATTATTACTCAGCTGTGTAAAAAATTACATCATGTAATTTGCAGGCAAATGGATGGAACTTGAAATAATTACACTGGGTGAGGTAACTCGGACCATGAAAGACAAATATTGTATATACTTTTTTTATATGTAGATATTAGTCATTAAGTCAGTGATAACCAAGCTACAATCTACAGAATCTCGGAGGTTAGGTGTAGAGTAAGGAACTAGTGGAGACCAAAAGATCTCCACTGGAAAGGGAAATAGAATAGATAGATAGTTTTGAATAGATGTGGAGGGACTGAAACAGGAGGATCAACTGGAGAGGGAGAAGAAGATGGAGATAAGGAGGGAAATGGAGAGAGACAGCTAAAATTAAGGGCCATTTGAGGGTAGTATGGAAACCTAATGCAGCAGAAGCTTCCTTAAATGTATACATATATGAAGTCAATCTAAATCAAATTGCCAAATAATGGTGTGGGATTTTGTAGAGCTCCAGCTGGATATTTCTTGTCACCAGATGAAGATTCCAGCACTAGGATTTGCAGGTTATGAATGTCTATTCACATATTTTTATGCTTCCTATGAACCACTTGCCTAAGGAGGCTTAGTGGATAAGAACTCCTGATGGACAAACATGAAGTCCTCCTGACTTTGAGTACTCAGCATCCACGTAAAAAGGTAGATTTGACCCGACAAGTACCTGTAACTCCAGTGCTGTGGGGGTACAGGCAGGAAGAGCACTAGGATTTGCTTGATGCCAGTCTATCCCCAGGTTCAGTGAAAGATCCCATCTCAACCCAATAAGGAGGAGAGTGATAGAACAGGGCATTGGACATCCTTCTCTGGCCTCTAATCACGTATGGGCTCATGAACCTACACACATTTACTTATAAACCACACACATATCCCACTCACAATCACAAAGAGAAGGAGAGAGGAAGGAAGAGATTTAGAAAGATTAATTAGTTTTAAAAAATCTAAGCCATAAACTAAGACATCCATACTCTACATTTGATTCTTGAACATGTCTTCCTTTTTAATGGAAATATAAGCAATTCCTTTAAGTTCTCCCCAAATAGTTCCTGATTGTCTACAATGCTTTGGTTGAAACAAAGACATTTTATCCTGTTTGTGTATGCTATTTAGCAATGTCAATAGAAGCCTTTTCATGACAAAGTTGTTCTCCAAACAACTTGCAATCTGCTAACACACTCTCATTTCATCCTGCAACTAGTGACAATTTGAATACACTGCATGCCATAGGTTACCCATCTTCCATTTCCTGTGGCAGAGAGATATCCAATCACTTTTATAAAACAAAGAAATGTCATTTTGCACATCTCCTCCCAAGGGTGAGGCATTACACAGGCCTATTCCCAAGAGAACTTCCCAACAGGTATGGCGGTAACCACTGCAGGTACTGCACAGGCAGGAAGGAGGTGACAGAGAGGAATGTGTAACAGCCATGTACTCACTCTCCTCCTCTCCCCCAACTTTTTCCTCCCTCCCCTTCATTCCAGTTCCCCCTTTGTGTCCAGACCTGCTGTAATTGAGCAGAAAGAGACTCTCTAAGGATCAGGTTCCTAGGACTAAAATCAACCAACAAATAAATAAATAGATAGATAGATAGATAGATAGATAGATAGATAGATAGATAGATAAATAAATAAATAAATAAATAAAATCTATTAGTGGATAGGACAAACCAGACAAAAATTCACATAGTATAATAACTATATAAGACATAAACAAATGTCTGTGAAATTTTACATACGTGAAAATTTACATATTTTAGCAGACTTTAAGGCAGTGGTTCTCAACCTATGGGTCACAACTTTTTGGGAGTTGAACACCCCTTTCACAGGGATCGCCTAAGACCATCAGAAAACAGACATTTACCTTGTCATTCATAACAGTAGCAAAGTTGCAGTTATAAAGTAGCAATGAAAATAATTTTATAGTTGGGGTCACATCAACACAAGGAGCTGTATTAAAAAGGTTGCAGCATTAAGAAGGTTGAGAACCACAGCTTTAAGGCAACTCACAAAAGAATAATGATAAAATTAATTTTCCAATGATCCTATTTCAAAGCTATTATTAATACAAGCTGATGACAGGATATGTGGAAGATATATTACTAAAATATTACTGAACAAAACATTTTAATAGTTACTTGATAAGTATACTAATTTATTATCAATAGATATATCAAGTAAAATAAATTTTAAAATTTTCATGGTGAATGTGCACATATAGAGACTAGACAAGATTTATTCAGTGCTAGCATTTACTGCTGTCCTCTGGCACAGTACAGTGCTGTGGGATGTTCTGTATGCTGTGAATGTGTTGCTATGATTGGTTGATGAATAAAATGCTGATTAGTCAGTAGCCAGACAGGAAGTATAGGTGGGATAAGCAGACAGGAAGTATAGGTGGGATAAAAGGAGAATTCTGGGAAGTGGGAAGGCTGAGTCAGTAGATGCCAGTCTGCCGTCCAGGGAGCAGCATATAATGGACACAGGTAAAGCCACGGAACACATGGTGACACATAAATTAACAGAAATGGACTGAGTTTAAGTATAAGAACTAGTCAGTGGTAGGCCTGAACAGTTTTAATTAATATAAGGTTCTGAATGATTATTTTATAAGTGGCTGTGGGGTCCGTGGGACTGGGCAGGACCAGAGAAAACTTCAGCTACAGTACAGAACTGTCATTCAGGACTAGGTAGGTAAGTGTGTGAGAGTAGATACCAGGTTTTGATTTCAGTTGTTTCTAAACTGTAAAATTCATGCCCACAGCATAATCAGCAGTACATGATGGCACATACCTTTAATCCCAAGACTCAGGAGGCTGACACGGAAAGGTGGTATGTTTGGTGCCAACCCAGGCTACCTAGTGAGACAAGGTGAAAAGGGAAGACTGGAAGGAGGAAAGGGAATGAAGGGAGGGAAAGACAGGAAGACAGGAGGATAGGGAGAAGAAAGAAAAGGAAGACGGAAGAGAAGAAAGAATGAAAGAGAGAGGGGGAGGGGAGGGAGGGCAGGAGAAGAAATGAAGGAAGGAGGAAGAAATGTGCTTAAGACACCAGTCACCAGCTGTTCGCCTTCATCTCATTATTTTTAGTTAGGGAACAAAAGAGTAATGAGAATACTTGTAAGTGAACTGAAAGGAACCAGTAGTTTGACATGAGCCAAAACAGAATACAGAAAACAATGGAACATTAGGAGCATATTGTTATGGGGAAAGGACTTCAACTTTGCCTTTTATGCCTAACTAAGCTACTTCTAACAGTAATCATGAAATTAGGACATTTCTATAGATCAAAACAATCCAAGAATCCTAGAGTTCCAAAAGCCACAAAAGGAACTTTAGCTTCAAGAGGTCCTAGAACTGAGGAATAGAATGCAAACAACAACAATAATCACATACTTGTTGGAAATTAACATTTAACTGTAAATTTTGTCTTTAAAAGTTGTTAGGACAGCAAATAATAAAGAAAGGGATTGTTGAAATATTAAAAGCAGTGTCCAGCTCTCACTTCCTTCAGGAAAAGGAAGTGATATCAGACAAATCTTATGTAGACTTTAAGGAAAATATTGTTTTCATACTTGTAGTTAAAAGAATGCAATGCTCACTACCAAAAGAGCCAAACCAGCAGCATAAATGTATAGATTACAAAAAGATCTCTAAGGATGAGAACAAAAAAGTGCATGGAAAACAGATGAGGGAGGCGATTGCTAAGTACACCCAATCATCACAGAGAGTAAAAGTCCTAAGAGTAGCCCTGAATGAACAGAAGCCGTTATAGTGGAGGACATCATCACACAATGAATGAAACAGACTCTTGTCTAACTTCCCTCCTGGGGAGGTCTTGATATACAGAGATGACTTCTCTGTTAAATTGTGTCAGCTGAGAGAAAAGGCTGAGTGTTGTGGAATATTATTTTAAGATGTGTTACATTGTTTATGCTGTGGAATATTGGTTTAATGATGCAAAGATGTGTTGCATTCTTTTTTTTTGGTTTTTCGAGACAGGGTTTCTCTGTGTAGCTTTGAGCCTTTTCTGGAACTCACTTGGTAGTCCAGGCTGGCCTCGAACTCACAGAGATCCACCTGGCTCTTCCTCCCGAGTGCTGGGATTAAAGGTGTGTGCCACCACCGCCCAGTGTGTTGCATTCTTTTATGTTGCGTTTGTGTAACTCTGCGAAGCTGTGTTACTGTGCCTGTCTAAAACACCTGATTGGTCTAATAAAGAGCTGAATGGCCAATAGCAAGGCAGGAGAAAGGACAGGCATGGCTGGTAGCTAGAGAGAACAAAAATAAGGAAAAAAGAGAGATTAGAAAGTCAAAGAAGATCAAGGAGCAAGAGAGCAGGGGTCAGCTACCCAGGCACACAGCCAGATACAAAATAAGAAGGAAAGAAAAGATATACAGAAATAGAGAAAGGTAAAAGCCCAGAGGCAAAAGGTAGGCAGGATAATTTAAGAAAAACTGACAAGAAACAAGCCAACCTAAGGCTGGGAATTTATAAGTAACAATACTTCTCTGTGGGGATTTATTTGAGAGCTGGGTAGCGGCCCCCCAAAGAACCAAAAGAGTAAGAGAAAAAAACAACAACAGCCGACAACAGCTGAGTGCTGTAGACATCAGAGAGAGCAGAGTTTAAAAGTAACACGAACGCAGTGTTTGCTGTTAGGATTATTTAGAAAAACATTTATTTTTGAAGGGGTAAAAAAGCTAAACCTATTACCCAAACCTTATTATTCTCTTTCCAATTAGTGGCAGCCAAAATAACTCATTTTTAATTATTAAATTGAAATGTTGTTGAGTAGCAGTTGTTACACACATACATATACACACACACATGCTCACTTTTAAGAGTTGTGCTTGCTTGATTGTAAATAATTGTTTTTCTGAGCCCAGGTACTGTGTGTTCTTTTTAATCATCTACTCATTCTTCATCTTTCACATCTCCTGCTATTGAATCTGTGGGGTTTGCTGTGTCTTAATGTTTATACACAAATAAACATTAGCCTTCTTTGCCTATTAAATGCTATATTACTTAGAGATTTAAGGCATATATATTTTTATTTCAAGTACAGGGCTTTCTTCATAATGAATGCCTCTTTTCCATGCTAGGGGGGATAACAGCAACACCAACGCTGGATGTGGGGTATCCAATAGAAAGCCCAGAGCACTAAATGAACTTCTCTCTAAATGTGAGTAAGAACTACCATAAGGATGATTCCTTACCTTGGCTCTACATGGGATTGAACCCTGTGGGAATGAATATACATAAAAATCCTAAATAATGGGGGCAAATTTGCCTACAAATTATGCATGTGGGTTGTATAATGTTTCAGCATACCTTAAATTCATCATAATAGGTTTGGATAACTTTTCACAATAATTTACTTAGAAAAATACATTCAAATATTCACATCCTTGGGTAATGCAATTCATGTCAAGAGAAGGATTACTAATTCCCTTAATGATTCATTTTACACTCAACTCCACAAAATACGGGAGTCTAGAAGAGGGTATCATTTGGCAATAAATGTCAAAAACATGTTTTATCTAAATAGCTCAACATACAGTACTGACAAAATTTAGTTAGAGATAATTTATTCCCTTCAGTGGCCAAAGTAATCTATGGTTTTCCTCAAATTGCTTTTGTCTATAAAATAAACTCAATTTGCTTGAGCACATGAAGCACGAATTTAAAGCAGTATTTCATAAATCTCTGTCACTGAAGATTAAAGTAACCTTTAATTTACAAATGCTGCCACCAGCCTGTGAGCTTTAGGTTGCCAGGGTTTAAAAACTGAGTTAGACAACAAAAGCTGATTTCCAACTTTACCTGCTAGTAAAGACAAGATTTCTAATAAAATAAGAAGAGATAAGTCATTATTAAGTATCCCTAAAGAGCTCATATGTTCACTAAAATGGTTCTAAATTCTTGCTTGTGTGAGCAGGGCTGCTTTAATGGAACACTGGGGAGGAGGCATTTAAGCTGTGTCCACAGTTACCTGTCATAGTAACTTCACTTTGTAAATTCCACACTACATTCCCATCTGTGCATAAGGTCAAGAAGATGCACAAGGCTCCCCAGCCCTTGCTTGTAAAAACACACATAACCAGTGGAGCCTCTCATTTAGGGTGATCGTTTTAGTACTGTGCACCAGCCACAAGCCCAGTGAGAAAGCAATGAAATTGAATGTTATTCCATTGTGTCTATTAAACTCATAATAGGCTACCATGAAGCTATGTCAAAGCCTTCTTTCTTTCAAATAAATGCTAGTATGTGCCATATATAAAATCTTTCTCTTTAATTAGCAATATTTTTTAGACCAGTAATAAGTTGGAGGCCTTGTTCTATGCAGTTTACATGCATATTTAATTCTCACAACTATTTCAGAAGGTAAGTCTTTAATCTCCTGTTTAAAAAAGAAAACTGAGTTTGGGGCTGAAGAGATGATTCAGTAATTGAGAGCACTGGCTGTTCTTCTGAAGACCTGGGTTTTATTCCCAGCACCCGCATGGCAGCTCACAAATTCTAGCCCAGGAGATCTGATCTTGGGGGGTACCAGGCATACACATGGTGGCATATATTTTCACATGCAAGTGGGTAAAGAACTTATAAAAATATACTTAAATTTAAAAAGAAAACCAACGGTCTTATTAAATAAGAAACACAGAGCCGATTCAGAGAAGAAAGCCAAGAGGTCAGAGCTAAGAGCCTCACCCTTCCTGATTCAGGGATCCTCTTCAGCCAAGAGAGCTCTCCGAAAAAGGACCTACTTCCTGTGTGAATGTCTTTTTTAAGTCTTCCTGTTCTGCCTTCTCATTGGTTGTAAACCCAAACATGTGACTGCCTCGTCACTGCCTGAATGTACTGCCCTCCAGGTCCTTAAAGGCGTGCGCCACTGCCGCCATGCACTTGCTATGGCTCTAATAGCTCTGACCCCCAGACAACTTTATTTATTAACATACAATTAAAATCACATTTCAGTACAAGTAAAATACCACCACATTTCCCCTTTTCTATTTTAATAAAAAGGAAAAAAGAGAAAAAGGTTATAACTAACAAAAGAAAAACTATATACAAAAGTACAATGACTATATACAATATATACAAGTAATAAATGTCTAAACAATGTCTAGTCCATTTGTATTTGACAAATTCAGAGAAAATAATTTCATTATCTATCCTATTTTGTTAAGTCCAAAATGTATCTAATTCACTTTCTATCCTAATTAATCTTCAACTATAACTAACTAACCTTCAACTATAACTAACTAATCTTCAACACCCTCAGAGACCCAAGAAGGAAATAATATTAGCTAACAAAAATAAAAACAGAGTGCATGCAAGCAACTTCCAAAAAATTTGTGAGTTGACAGAAACAGCCAGCTGCCTGGACAGTCACCTGAGGTTTCTCTGCAATGCTGGGGCATCATCTTCAGCCTATAGGCTTAGCATATCTGACAGACTCATTTGTGAAGTAGGATGTACACAAGGTCAACAGTTCAACCTCACATTGGGTGAGAGCAGTCCATGTACCAGAAACACCTGAATTCCACTAGTGTCATGTCAGGATTCAGGATTTTAAATTCTGGAAATTGTTGATGGTTTTTTAATTCAACTGTCCATTCTTCTTGGCTGTGTATATATGGCTTCATCTCAGCATCCCGTTCTTCTCCACATCCCTCTATCAAATGCCAGTCTACTATTGAGAGGTGTGAGCTTAGTTACTCTTCAAGAATAACTGTTTCAGCTGCTGTTCCATTGCACATCAGAAGCCATCGGCCCACTGCCTGTTCAACTGCCTTCGAAGAAAAGGGCACTGTACCTTTTCCGAATTGTGAAGGCCACTTCAGGGATGGTGCCATACTGTCCTGGCCTCAGAAGATGCCTTTTGATAAAGCCATAACCACACTTGTTTTGGCAAGAATCAGTAGTCCTTTGTTTCATGTCCTGTCTGTCCATTTTGTCAGCAGTTGATTCAAGGATACTTTGTTGTCCAGTGGCTAACTTTTGCCACAATGAAAGTTAACTCCATATGCAGTTTCTTCAATGCCCATATTTTCTCTGAAGTAGATTGGTACTGCCAGGAGCCGACATGTCTCATAATCATAACAAAAAAGAAAAATTTTCTAAGTTATTAAAACATTTTAAATGCCATATTCTGTAGATCTCTGAAGGGTTTGAAGATGACCTGTCTAAAATATATCTGCTCAATTTTTAAAACATATCTAATATGACTACAAGTTCTATTGTAATGTCTAACTACTAACTTTCATTTCTTTATATCCTAATAGTTGGTAATAATAACATTCAAGGATCAGAAAATTGCATTGTTAAATGAATGGTATAAGTACAATTGGAAATATACATATAGCATTTTCTAACAATATCAATTTCAGTATATATATAATTTGTATACAATATAAAACAATCCAATCCAATGTAAAGTATTTAAAACTAGTAATTGTCTTTTTCTTCTTCTTTCCTTCTCTTTTTTTTTTTTAAGCAAGAACCTTAAATCTAATCTCCTTTGCTTAGCCTTTTGCTTTGAACTGCAGCCTTCTAAGCCTGAAACGGCGCTGGCGCTGCTGGCTCTGCCCACTTCAGCTTCCCAACATGGCGGTGATACGTTTTCTGCCAGCTCTGGGAGCCATCAACTCTCAGAAATAGTGGATCTATGCTTCTATCAAAGCAGCGTGTAGCCCAGAAACCTCTTTTTTTTTTTTGTTTTGTACTAGCAAAGGCTAAATCCACCACACAGCTTAATGTGCCACTTGCAGAGGCCTCATTCCCACCATACTGCAGGTCAAGCATGCACGCACCCTAGGAACCCACCAGTAGCTCAAACAGGCAGACTGCCGCTAACTTGAAAGAGACAACTAGGAACTGTTTTTAGCTCTGTTTTAGAATCTTTTTACTCAGTTTTTAGGTGGAAACTCTTGCCAACACGTTGGGCACCATTTGTAGCTAGAGTTTTCCTGCCTGGCCCACAGTCAGGACAAATCTCTGACACCCACCAGTCCCACAGCCATTCAAACCCGACCAAGTAAACACAGACACTTATATCGATTACAAACTGTATGGCCATGGCAGGCTTCTTGCTAACTGTTCTTACAGCTTAAATTAATCCATTTCTATTAATCTATACCTTGCCACGTGGCTTGTGGCTTACCAGTACTTTACATCTTCCTTGTCCTGATGGCAGGTGGCAGTGTCTCCCTCACCCAGCTTCCTGTTCTCTCCATTCTCCTCTTTGTTAGTCCCGCCTATACTTCCTGCCTGGCCACTGACCAATCAGTGATTTATTCATTGACCAATCAGCAACACATTTGACATACAGACCATCCCACAGCAAACTTTGTTCTCTAGTATCACAAAGAAAGGTAAACATGAGAAAACTGAGACATAAGAGACATAAGACATAAGACACAACTAATAAATGTTACAGAATATTTTCATTACCGTACTTCACTTTTCAAAACAATTTAAGGTTTACTGGTGGAAAGTGATCAGAAAGTACAAAGGATGCCCCCATTTCTCTATCATTTCTCATTAACAGGGTTCATTTGTCACAGGTGGTAATCAATTATTCTTGAGTGGCACCTGCATTTCTCATTAGGGCTCACCCTGTTTGGTACATTGGCTAATGCACAGTGTAGTGAACTCACCCCTGGAGCTCTGCACAGAGCAGCTTCACTGCCCTAAGACTCACCAGTTCCAGCTTCCATCACTCGTGCTGAGTCCCTGCAAACCGTGAACCCCTTCACTAGCTCCACAGTCTTGCCTCTATCAGAACATGATTTAGTTGGACCCACACAGCACAGAGCCTTTGCAAACTGGTTTCTTTCCCTTATTAACATGCATTTAAGCCATTCCTAAGTCTTTCTGTGGCTCTGTAGCTCCTTTGTTTTTAGCGGTGGATAATTTTGCATTGACCATTTATTTATCTATTTGCATATTGAAAAACCATCTAACTTAGTTTCAAATGTTGTCAGTTATAAATAAACCTGCTATAAACATCCACATACAATTAGTTCTGATTTTGGCCTCTTACCACTCCTCACCCCATGCCAATTTGTTAAAATCCCAACCTTATTTGTGTGAACATGAAGTTTCAATTTCTTTGAATAAATTTTCAGTATCTCTCTACTAGTTTCCTATGATTTCCCTAATGAAGTGTCCAAAATTGTATAGCTTAGTACAGTCAAAATTGATGGCCTCACTGTCCTGCAAGCTAGAAATCTGAAGTCAAGATGCCAGTAGAAAATACTGTTTCTCACAACTGTAAGGGAGAATCTCCTTGGCTTCCGGTGAAGTGCTAGTTGTCCTCAGGTTCTTTGATTTGTAGACACCCCTGTCCAGTCTCTCCTCCATCTTTGTTACTCTCTCTTATGTCATTTATTGTCTTTCCTCTGAGGATTTCAGTAATGGCACAAATTTTCTTTTATAAGGAATACATTCATATTGAATTAGGGCCAAGCCTAATGACCTCATTCTAACTTTTATATTTTGTATTTTTGTACTTTAGATTATGGGCCCTTTATTACATATGTGTTTCAGAGAGATTGTCCTCCAGCTTTGTGACTTGTCTTATTTTCATATTTTAAGATGCATTTGTTTTATGTATATGAGGGTTTGGTCTGCTTATATGTAGGTGCACCACATGTGTGCTGTACCTGCAGAGGCCAGGAGACAGCATAGGATTCCCTGGAACTGGGAAGGTTGTGACCTAACATGTGGGTGCCGGAGCTGAAGTTGGCCCTATGCAAGAACAGCGAGTGCTCTGAACTGCTGAACTATTTCTCCAGCCTGCGACTTTTACAGAGAAAAAGACTTTAATTTTAGTGAGGTCCAACTGGCCTTTTTATTTCCTTTCTTGGATAATATTTTTAGTTTATATCTAAAATTTTATCCCCAAGCCTTAGAGAAACATTGTTTTGTTACGCATTTAGAACTATGATGCATGTTCGGTTGATTTTTGTCAAAGATTAAAAAGGTCTAAATCCGGAGTTCTTCCAAATTCTTTCTTGAGAAACACAGCTGCCTGGCATCATCTTATGAGAGATTGTCATTTATCCATTCAATTGCTTCCCTGCTTAGTCTAATTCAGTTGTTTTTATTTGTGTCAGCTGGTATGTTTCTGAGTTCTCTGTTCTCTTGACCTATATATCTGCTCGTTCATCAGTATCACACCCTTTTGATTACTCCAGCTATGGAATGTAGGTGTAAGTTTCTGTCCTGCAAGCCACTCCCAAGTAACCACACAGAGGCTTAGTATTAATTATAAATGCTCTGTCAATAGCTCAGGTTTGTCACTAGCTAACTCTTACATTTTAAATTAACCCATGTATTTATCTACACTTTGCCACATGACTTGGTAACTTTTCTCAGTACATCTTTCTTCTCTCTGTATCTGCTTGCTACTCCTCTGACTCCACCCTTTTTCTTCCCAGCATTCTCTGTTTAACTCTCCCCCAGACTTATCCTGTCCAGCTATTGGTCAGTCAGCTTTCTTATTAAACCAATCACAGCTACATATATTCACACAATGTAAAGGAATATTCCACAATGGAATAAGCATTTAAGTAGAGAATTATCAATCTTTATACTTTATTTTTGTCAGTATTATTTTAGATATTCTGAGTCCTTTGTGTTCCCATATCAACTCTCAAATTGTTGTTATTATTCACAAAGTAATCAACATGAATTTTGCCCTAAGGTAGAGGCAATAGACATCTTAAAAATGTTGGCACTTTAGAATATTAGATACATGGACACTGACTATCGCTCCATTTGCTCAGACTGATTTTGATTCCTTCTGTTAGATGCCTATAGATTTTCTCAGCTCTTGCATGAGAACTATATTTTGCTAAATGTTTACATATTTCATTTTGAAAATGTTTTGTATTTTAATTTGTAAATAAATGTCTGTTACTTTATTTCAAAACAGCTATTGATAGTAGGTATCTAGGAATCAGTTAACTTTATTAACCTTGACTAGTCCCAGGAATCATTTTGTTGGTTCTTTGGCATTCTCTACATTAACAATCATGTCTATGAAATGAATACACTTTTTCCTGTCCAATCTACAGAATTGTCAGTTCTTTTTGTTATTGCTGACTTAACCAGGATTTAAACAGTGATGACCAGTAGAAGAGAACATCTCTACCTTGTTTCAGATTTTAAATAGAATGCTACTTGTTTCCCACTACTGGGGATGATCACCTGAATCCAGTAGCTTGGATCCCAGAACCCTGCCTGGGAGCATTAGGGAATGAATAAGGAACAGACACACAAATGCATGTGCAGAAAATCTGGGCTCAGGTGGTATGTGTACATTTTGATAGAGCAGCAATACCTACTATAAGACAGGAACCTCAGCATGTGTATTATTTATAGCAGAAAGGGAAGGGGCTAACTCGCCTTAGTAGAATCTGTAAGCTAGCAGTCTCGGACTATAAACATCCTAAAGAGGATGCTATAGTTGCTAGATTGTGCTCTCACTGCTAGCATTCACATTTGGACCATTGGAGGATTCTATCATCCCTTTGGACCTCACAATGTGCAGGTAGCTGGAATTCCCATGGGTCTGAGACACTGGTCCTTAACATGGCTGTGCCCATGTCAACAACACACATTTACTCAGGGCTTCAACCACTCTTTACATATTTGTTCAAGGATTCCTCTGCTCCCTACATATCATGGTAACATAATTGTCAAGTAAATATTCTTTTTCAAATTAAATAGTTTCTCTATATGCCTAGCAATTGTGGTTCTGTTTGTTTGTTTGTTTGCATGTGCATGTATGTGGTATGCATTCATGTGTGTAGACATGTTCCCAAGTATGCAGTTGCATATGCATATGTCTGCTGTGGATATAGCTCTGTATGCTGTGAATGTGTTGCTCTGATTGGTTAATAAGTAAAATGTTGATTGGCCAGTAGCCAGGCAGGAAGTATAGGTGGGACAAGCAGAGAAGAGAATTCTGGGAAAAGTCAGGAGTCACCAGCCAGACATGGATGAAGCAAGATGTGAAGGCAGAACTGAGAAAAGGTACCAAGCCACATGGCTAAACATAAATAGGAATTATGGGTTAATCCAAGTGTAAGAGCTAGTCAGTAATAAGTCTGAGCTAATGGCCAAGCAGTTTTAATTAATATAAGCCTCTGTGTGTTTACTTGGGTCCAAGTGGCTGCAGGACTGGCAAGTGAGAGAGATTTTTCCTGACCATGGGCCAGGTGGGACACAGAAAAACATTCAGCTACATGTGTCTGTGCAAGTGTGTGGAGGCCAGAACTTGACATTTTGTGTCTTTCATGAATGCTTTCCACTTTATTTACTGGGACAGATTCTCTTACTGAAACTTGATCTCATGGATTCAGCTTGTCCAGCTGGCTAGCTTGCCACATGAATGCCTTATCTCCACTTCCCACAGTATTAAGTTACAATCAGGCCAGCCCTACAACAGCCCAGCCTTTACATTGGTTCTGAGGATCCAAACTCCAGTCCCAGAGCTATCATGGCAAGCATTTTATCCACTCATTCATCTCCCTAGTCCTTGTAGTATTTTCATGATGATTTTCTAAGTCTTTTATGTGGTCATACCAGATTTTTTTCTCCCTTAGCATATATGAGTTATATAAATTGACTCTTGTTTGCTTAACTAGCCTTGCATATCTAAAATAATATATTTTGGACACATTATATAACCATTTTCATAAGTTAAAGATGTTGGCATTCTTAATATTAAATCTGTAGTTTTCCCTCTTGTAAAATTATTGCTTGGTTTGCTAACAGAATACAGTTTGAAACCATAGCCTGACTCCAGAACGTATTTTATTATCTTACATAGTATATTGTCAGAATACTATCAATGCTTAAGCTTCTACCATAAACTACTACTGTTTGATGTTGTCATACACATGGCTATTTATGTCCAGAGAAAGATAATTTAGGCAAAAAATAAGCAAATTTGCTTCATTTATATAATAAGTGCAGTAAGTGTCCCCCTTATATGATATGTGAGGAATAAACTATGCATGGATTATAAAGCACATAGTATGTTCTTGAGGTAACAGTCAAGTCACAATTGAGTTCACTTATACTCCAAACAATATCTATGATATATACTATTAACAGCAGACTAAACACACTTGCTAGTCAACAAATATTTTAATTGGATGTATTATACTTTGAACAATACTCTTACATTTTGATTTCCTTTTATTACAGCTAAAATCATGTTACACTTACAGATGGTAATGGCCAAAAGAGAACTAAAATCATTTTTTAGATTTTAATAATAGAAAAGTAATAAAAAGTAATCACACTTCCATGATGCAAGACATATACAAGAATTTCAATCATTCTTGTAAATATCAAATAAGCTATCTTTTTTCAAATGGATGTAAATGTCATTTAGGAGGTTTCACTCTGCCTCATTAGCTATCCAGGAGTCATATTTTTAGATTATTTCACTTAGATAGCTACAGAGCATTGAAACATTTTAAGTGTGTCTTAGTTAAGGTTTTTATTGCTGTGAAGACACACCATGACCACTAAAATTTTTATAAGGAAAACATTTAGTTGGGAAGCCTCGCTTACAGTTTCAGAAGTTTAGTCCATTATCATTGTAGCAGGAAGCAAGGCCACGTACAGGCAGACATGGTACTGGAGAAAGAGCTGAAGGTTCTTACATCTTGACCAGAAGGTAACAGGAAGTGGTCTGAGACTCTGGGTGTGACTTGAGCATATATGGGATCTCAAAGTCCGCTTCCACGGAGACATACTTTCTCCAACAAGACCACAGCTACTCCAACAAGGTCACACCTCCTAATAGTGCCACTTTCTTTGGGGGGCATTTTCTCCCAAACCACCACAAAGTGCCAAAGATAAAAGTACTAACACTTCCTGAGTGATCATACCATAATATATTTCCTCAGGTACCATCATTGTTGAAACCAATATATGGTCCTGTTCACTTGGGCATGGGAAAGCAGCTATAATGACCCATCCTATTGTTTTGTAGAGGCACAAAGCATCATATCCATGTTTTTGATAGAATTTCAACTTGAGTCTATGTTCCCATTTCATTATACAGGAAAATGTTTTACTCATGGACCTGATCTTGAACTCATACTCTGTGTACTGAGCAGAAGAAATGTTTGAACAATAGTTAGCCAACTGTGTTCACCCTGCAGCCTATTACAAGCCATGAATTAACAATGCTTCCTACATTTTAAAAGCTGTAAGGGAGAATATGAGTCACAAACTGTTCATAGCACATTATGCCTGGCCTGATGGAAAAAATCTGCCAACTCTTCTCTAAAGGAGCCTGGTAAAGCTTTCCATGATGATGAAAGTGCCCTGGACCTCTTCTGTCCAATAAAGTAGTCCCGAAGCAAATCCAAATACAGCATAGTTAAAATGTGGCATGTACAAATGAGGGAACATAATTCTTTAATTTTATGTATTTATGAGTATGAGTGATTTGCCTGCACCACATACATGCCTGGTGCCTGTAAAGGCCAAACAAGGTTGTTAGATCCCCTGGGACTTGGGTTACAAACAGTTGTAGGCCACCATGTGGGTACTAGGAATCAAACCCTCTGGAAGAGTAGCCAGTGGTTTTAACTGCTTATTCATCTCTCCAGTCCTGGAAATAAATTTTTTAAGGTGATAATAAATATTTCACTCTGGGGCCAAATGTGAGTGGTCATAGGCTTTAAACACAAATTCAGGTTTCTTCAAAGTATATGTTCTTCCAATATGGTACCAGTTTGGTGAACTTTTACAGTAAAAGATCAAAGAAAGTTGTAAATTGAAACACTCTTCAAACATAAAATGTGATGGTTGGCCAGCAAGGAGTACTGTGAATAAAGTTCCTGGAAAGAACTATACCTTATAAAAAAGAAAAAAAAAAAAACTTCTACAAGGTCTTGGGCTATCTTTAGCCCTCCTTAATTCCCACTTCTTACACACCCCCAAGTCTGACCTAATGTCCTTGTAACTAACAGGTAAAACCTTTTGGAATGTATTAACAGACAACTAGCTTCTACCAACAGAAAGGCTAGTATCATCAGATAGCATCTGAGATCTACAGCAGAGATTTCTCCACTTAGCCTTAACCCACATATGTAATGATTTTACCAACACATTATGACTTGCATAACTTTAATTATGTGAAACCAATGTAGCCACTTGTTTCCAGTAGGTATCTCATTGGACATAGCAGCTCTGTGGCATCATTACTCCAATCACAACAGCTCTGAACCATTACATGCCACACACAATGTTACCTGATTTTTCCTCATCTGGTTAGTTAACTCCTCCAAACCATTTTCCTTTCTTTCTACCTATTATTTCTTCTCATCCATCTCAATTATTGCCTTCCAATGTGTCTTCAACACCATGCTATCCTACATGTCTTATATTTTATCAGGAAAATAGACATAAGGACTCTCTATAGCATATTCCTAGGGAAAACCATACTTCAACAACATTAAGTTAAAATTGAATTATTTTCCTAAAAGAAGTATAGGAGATGGTAGTTAGTTTTATTTGTTCTTTGTTTTTTGATTTTTGTTTGGAGAAGGGTATTACTAGATTGAAGTATACAGACATCAGAAAATCTATAATACACTGTGATTTGACCATCACTTACATAGTTGTGAAAATCTGAGTTCCAAATACACATCTTTAAAATGTACCAGAAAGTCTTTGGTAAGTTGTATAGAACTTAATAACAAAGAAATACTTAATAGTCAAAATCTTTAGTATTAGGAAATCCCTTTTTATCTCCATATTAATTTGGAGGGAAGATACTTCATTAAGACTGTTACAAAGCAAAACAATAAAATATAACTTCAAAAGAAAAAATAAAAGGAGGAGGGGGAGGGAGGAGACAAGGGAGGAAGAAGAGAGGGAGGAGAAAGAGTTATTTCTATTATTTGGATCTTAGTAGAAACCAAAACTTACTTCCCTGTTACCAAGGACCTTAGCTCACATTGGCAAGAGAGGTTGACAGGCCAACCATGAAGACGCAGTTTAGCAGATAGACAGGAAAACTTTACCGGGAAGTAAATCAGAAGCAATAACTAAAACGTCAGTAACATAAATTAGCTATTCTGTTAATGTGACTCAAGTCTCTGTTGTTATGGCTTGGACCTATACTGCCTTGTGATTTGTACAGTACCAGAAATCAAATACAATTTTTCCTATCTTCTTCCTTCGGTAATAAAGAAGCATCCCCTCCCTAGGAGATCTTCCTTGAATTCCATAGGAAAAATTGGTCTTTCTCTTTCTAAATGGCACTCTGTGTGTTAATTCCACTACAGAGTGTCACATTCTATTGAAGTTGCCTGTTTCCTATTAGGAAGAGTTGTCACGTTTTCCTAATGTGTGAACTTTGATGACTTCCACATTTACAGGGTGTAGCTACTACTCTGTGATTGTTGGACACATGAAGCTTACCATAAGGAGAAATAAAAGCATTTTAATTAAATATGGTAAGAATTTATGAACTTTACCAATATTCAAATCATAATTTCAGTCAGATAATTTAAGAATTTGTACTTTCATTTTTAAAACTTGTCTAAGTAATATCAAAACACTAATGCTTCTGCTCCACGACACATTTTAAGTCATCTTTTTTACACATTTTAAAATACCAATTTGAAAACATAAAAGGAAGGATGGTCCTCTTAGTGAGCCAGCAGAATACATTAAATATAGTCTTCAAACTACAAATGTATAGTGTTTTTAAAAAATAAGTAATAGAAATATTTGTTCAGTAGTTTGGATCATGGAAAAATTCACCTGGGTTGCATGGTAACTTTTCCATAGTTTTGTAAGATACAAATACCCTGTGTGTATGAAACCAGTGAGTGCTTTATAACTTATTTATCGTGATAGTTGCCTCTTTCTGAGGCATTATGCTACCAGAATTAGTCATATTGTCCTCAGCCTGACAAGTGACAAAGTTTACTATAAAAAACAAAAAGAGGCCGGGCGGTGGTGGCGCACGCCTTTAATCCCAGCACTCGGGAGGCAGAGCCAGGCGGATTTCTGTGAGTTCGAGGCCAGCCTGGGCTACCAAGTGAGTTCCAGGAAAGGCGCAAAGCTGCACAGAGAAACCCTGTCTCGAAAACCCCCCCCCCAAAAAAAAAAACAAAAAAAACAAAAAGAGAAGACCACATTCAAAACATTTTCCAAAGCTGCCTTAATTTTAGTATTGCATTTTAGTTCACTAAGCACATGTTCTACATCAAGATTCTCTATGTAACACATACATATTATTTCTACAGACTTAAAATTGGAGCTTTTATATGTTGATTCCTAAGTCATTTAATTCAGGTAGTAAATATTAACTATTGTACCAACATGATTGTGGTTTAAATATATGGTGGCCTCCAAAAAGACTCCTATGTTAAAGACTCAGTTGCCAGGTGATAGGGGAGTAAGTGGATCCTGAAAGTTCTGATTTTGTCACTGTCTCATGACATTGTTTGGAGGTGGAGCCTATAGGAGAAGAAATTGGTGACGAAAGGGTATGCCCTGGAGGGATTTCCTTGGTCTTCAAACCTTCCTGTCTCTATTTCTTGACCAATATTAGATGAGTGACTAGGATGCATCATACCCTCCCATGATGCTCTCCCTCAACCCTGGCCCATAGAAATGAAGGCAGCCAACCATAGACAGATGCACCTGGGACCAAGCACCAAAACAAATTCTTCCTCATTTGAATTGCTACAGTTATTTAGCACTCTGGTGAAAACTAACCCAGTAATTGCTTCTGAACTAAATGTTAGTTTATTTTCAATGCATTTCTTCGCTAAGCAATAATATAAAACGGGTAATAGATAAATGTTGACAACACTATTCAATCATTTTTAAGCAGTTGTCAAATGTTCTCTTAAGAGAGCTTCTCTGGGGGTAAAGAAAACAAAGCATGTTAAAATATGCCAAATTGTTTTTATCTAGCAAAAATGACTTATAAAGGAAAAGTCCAATTTCATCTCTCAAAAGCAAAAGTGACACGCCTTCACAGTCTTTAAAATAAGTTTATTGGGGAACATGATTGGATGGGAAAATGGAGTTTTGATTCATGTAAATATTTAGAAACTCTAGTTCTTTCACTAGAAATGCTACTTATTTTATTGATGGAAATGTTGACTTGTAGGTGATATTTCCCTTTGTTTAAATTCAGATGACTCAGTAGTTGAGAGCACTTACTGCTGTTGTAGAGAAGCTAGGTTCAGTTCCCGGCACCCACATGGCAACTTACAATTGTCTTTAACTCCAGTTCCTAGAGATCGATGCCCTCTTCTGACCTTCTAGGCTATCAGGAAGACACATAGTGCACATACATACATGCAGACAAAGCACTCATGCAAATAAAATAAAACAATTAATTAAAATTTTAAATTCAGCCAAATTATCTAAAGAATTAACTTAAATTAACATATATTAAAAATTCAACAGAGGTGTCTGATAATATCCCTAGCAAATTATTTAAAACTTTCATCATAGAGCTATGCAATAATTTCAGTTTTGAAAGTTTACTTGAAGAAGTTTAGGGTCTTTGAGTTCCCTTAGGTTTTATATCACCCACTAATTATCTTATTATTCAACTGTATGTTAATTTAGGCAAATGAAGTGTTAGAAGGCGCTAGACTTGTTTGTGTGTTTAGGACAAACAATTTCCAGGGCATAATATTTTATTTATTATTCTTTCACAGATTTGGTTCCACAAAAATAAGTGATTCAAATGAATTCAAAGTGACACTCAGGGAATAATAATTGAATGGAAAAGCAATAATAACTGTGGCTGGACAGATGGCAAGTCTAAATACTTTGAGATTAAAAAAAATTAAAAGGCCTCAAAGATCAATTTAGTGTGGTTTTTTTCAGTCAGTACATTGAGTTTTTCAGTTATATGTCTATAGAGTTTCAGTTCTAATGGTTCAAATAACAGAGAGTTGTCTACATCCCAAGACTGTCAGCCCTAGTGGTGAACCATTTTAAATGTTAGAAAAGTCACTTTGGAAAAAAAGTCACCACTGCTACTGTTTCTGGGATTACCATTTCATAATTGGTTACTATAGCTAGCATAGTGGAGACCCTGGCAGCAAAAGTAGCTACCACAGTTAGTTAATCTTTCATTCTATTGGGCATGATAAATTTAATTCAACAGCTATATACATTTCGATTGGCTTTGAAAATTATAAATTTATAAACTCAACTTCCATTTGCTTTTGGGATACCATCTTACAAGGACTCCAATCTGCAGTAAAGCTCGTTAAGGAAGGGAATGGCTCAGTTGCCTTTAGCCTACTGGCTATGGGTGGGTTAGGACTTCTGTTGGTCTTTTCTGTGTTGAACACACAGATTGCAAGCCCAGCACCACTTTGAGATCTTTGGCAGCAGTTAACTCTGCAGCTCACACATGATTGAGCCTGTATGATAACGAGTATTCAGAGATGGGTAATGCCTGGGGGGCGTTCTCCAACCTATGACAGAGTACCTGTGTGGCCTGGGCAGGCATTTCCATAACGGGTAAGGTGACGTGCTGACTTCCCACGCAACCTAAGTCAGAAGCTCATTTTTTAGTAAAAGGGGGACCTGTAGGGTCCTGGCCCCCATTTTGGGTAACTGTTGCCTTGCTTGCTGACCTTGACCTTGATATCTTCTCTATGCTAATTCCCTGCCGGGTTTCACCATCCTGAATGCTTAGGGGAAGTTCCTTGTCTGTATATCCTGCATAATGGGCATTAACAGCTTAGATGCAAAATTGTAAAACATCCGTAGCGAACTTCTGCCCTCCAGGGTTCTCCCATTGTGCTGTAAGCCTGTATTTAAGACCTCCTCCCTCCTTCAATAAAAGGCATTTGGCATTAAAAAATAAATAAATAAAAATTTAAAAAAAAAGAAAAGTCACTTTGATAAAGATATATGTTACCCACATTCTCACTTTCATTCTGATTTTGCTATATTAAGCACCAATGTCAGCACACTGAATGTATATGAAACTTTAAAGTAAGTGTTATTTAAATCCTTTGTAAATAAGACTTCCATGTGAAATGATGAACCAGAAGTATGCCAATATGGTCCACTTATGTAGTAGATTAACACAATAAGGATTATGAAAGCACAGAACGCAATTTAAAAAAAAAAAAACATGTTTTTCCCACTTATTTCCCTGTGTTTTCCTTAGTTTATGGGTCAAGGGTAGAAATCAATGAGGGGCTAACCCACATTGTCTGTACAACTAAATACTTTTACCTTCTCAATAGATGTGGTGATTTCTTAAATGAATCTAATAGGTCAGATACCATAATCATAACAAACTCTGGGAAGATGAGTCTGTAATAAGTTCCTATTAAATTTTGAAATGTACCCCAACTATTTGTGATTAGTAAAAGGTTCTTTATTTTTCTTTTTGTTTTTTATTAAGAATTTTTTTATTAATTTTACATGCCAATCACAGATCCCCCTCTTCCCTCCTCCCACCCTTCCAGCCTTCCCCCTCAACCCACCCACCATTCCCTCCTACAAGAAAGTACAAGAAGGAAGTCAGGCTCTGCTGACTTCCATGGGGAGTCAGCAGAGCCTCGTACAGTCAGTAGAGGCAAATCCAAGCCCACCCTCTGCCTCAAGATTGTGTGAGGTCCCACCATAGGGAGTATGCTCCAAAAAGTCAGCTCATGTACCAGGGATGGATCCTGATCCTACTTCCAGGGGACCCCTTAAGCAGATCAAACTACACAACTGTCTCTCTTATGCAGAGGGCCTAGTCCAGTCCCGTGGAGGCTCCACAGCTGTTGGCCTAAAGTTCATGAGTTCCCACTACATTATGGTCATTGCACTTTTGCTATGACTTAGAATAAAGTCACCCTTACCTGCTTAACTCAGTCCAGTGAAACTGTTGCTTGACTAATGAGCCTGTTCAGCAAAGAAGAAAAACTAGTTTTCCTAAGTTTTTCTCATAAGAAGGCAAATTTGTAACATTCAATAAGGATATAAGCAAGCTTTTCTTGGAGAAAGATTGACGTTAGTGATATACATATATACAATGGGAAATAACTTGAATTTCTTCACTCAAATCATACCTATAAATGGGAGTTATTAAGATAAAAACCTGGGTTCTAATAACCCCCAACAATCTAGGCTTGGCCCATCCATACAGTACACCAATTAGAGAGACAAGTAACTCTGAAAAGCAGAGAAAAAGAATTATTTATTCATTGTGACCACATTGAAAGGATGGACAAATAAAGGGGTAGGTGTCCCCCAAATCTGTCTTGAGCAATCTCATAAAGTTCAAACTGAGGAAGGGGTGGGTTACCATATGCATAATTAAGTAGTCCTGGTCAAGGTGTACTCTAGTTGATCTTGTCCCACTTCCGTTTCTGCAAGCTGTCCAGTAGGAGTCCCTACCACTGCCATTGCTTGAGATCAATCTGGTTCTTAGGAGATGACAGAGCACAGCCTGCCCATCATGGATAATTGTCTTCATCTTGCAGTGGAGGGATCCAGTACTTCGAAGTTCTCTTGTTCCTGGAGTCCAAGATTTAGGACAATGACCAACTGGTGTTGTGTCCACCTGAAGGAGGAATAGCATACCTTAGACACTCCTTGAGTGATGAACATGCTTATGCACAGAGGTGAGCAGGTCACCCAATATAATGAAGAGACAAAATGAAGGCAAAGACACCAGACTTTTATAATGTGGTGAGCCATCTCATGAGCGCAAGAGAGGGGTATATGGTTTTAGCCAGAGCAGTATCTTCGTGCCCATTTCTAAAGTAATTAATTGGTCATGGCAAGGCAAGTTGTGATGGAGAATTAGACTTGCTCTGTAATTTGGTAGTCTTTCCCAGAATACCAAAACTCATTCATCTCACAGCTAACAACTGAACTATAGTCAATGTGAAAGTATATTAGTTGCAGTTCTAGTCTCTCATAAGAAAGAGAAAGCTGATATTTTTATTATTTCAATGGGATTATACATATCTTGTTAGAGTAAAATGAACATATCCAAATAGAAACAAATTCTACCTTTTCATTTTAAGAAATTTAGTACGGGCCGGGCGGTGGTGGCGCACGCCTTTAATCCCAGCACTCGGGAGGCAGAGCCAGGCGGATCTCTGTGAGTTCGAGGCCAGCCTGGTCTCCAAAGCGAGTTCCAGGAAAGGTGCAAAGCTACACAGAGAAACCCTGTCTCGAAAAACCAAAAAAAAAGAAATTTAGTACGAATGAGTTGTTACTGTACTCTCACCACTATCGATCTCTGTATTTAATAAACAGTATTCTTACCTAACTTGCTACTTCAAACATGGCCTATCATGTGCACCGTGTATGCAGTTGCATGATATAGCTGCAAGTAGTTGTAAACCATGCTTTCTTTCCATTACTCTAATTTACATGATCCTGCAAATGAATGTGCACATGCATTAAATGCCTGATGGATCTTAGGCAAGCTTAAATGTGAATCTCAAGTCATTTTAAAATTGTGTATTAAAGCATACTGACTTTTCCAAAGAGTACTATTACACTACACTACCTCATTACTACATCTCGGCAGTTTGGCCATTTGAAAGCCATTTAACTTTTCTTCTTTATGTCATGACTAACTGGCGGAAAGAGTCATAATTTGCAGTTAAAGACTGTGTGTGATTAATAGACATCATTACAAGAAGTCACTGAAATACAATCAAATAACCTTGTTATTTCCAATAGACATCTCTTATGCCTTAATTGCTGATTTAGCAGTTAATTGAGAAAATCCTTGTTAATGATCTGATATAGCTAAGGAATGATGAGCAAATGAGACATTCTTCTTGGGTAAACAAAACCAATTTTCCCAACTGCATACGGCTGACCCAGAGGCAACAGAGCAGAACCCAGCAGCTCAATGATTTCTCAAAGCCAAACCATTATGAGTAACATAAGCAGTGGGGGAAAGTGCATTAAGATCATTGACCTTAATGACAGGACTCATTAAAAATACAAGATGAATCAGAGGATAATGGTCTTCTCTATAACCTGATTTGACATATTTATTACAGGTGATCTTTCAGTCACTGTCTCCAAATCAGCCTGGGTTTCACTTGATTTTATTGCTCTCTTCTCCTCCACTAACTGCTCACTTGTTCCTGAGATTACTGTTCCCAGGAAGGAGACTGTTAATGGTTCTTATGGCATAAATTCTCCAAAATTATACACCAATATCAGCCATATTAGCCTCCTTTTTGCTAATTTTAGATTCACTGCCTTTCATGATCCCCACAGAATGACTTCTCATTTTTAAATATGTGTTTTTGGAAGAGAAGCATACCAGGTTTAACAAAATATCTCTCTACAGAGTAAAGCAAAAGTAAAAGAATATTTAATAAAGTGCTAAGTTCCCATTTATTGTCCTAGATGTTGTGAATACAGCGTTGACTCTAATTCTCACAATCACCCTAAGAATTGTACATTCTTATTTCAACTCAGTAAATGAAGAAACTAAGGCTCGTGGGTGCTAGGACCTCTCACAGCAATAAATTGCTAACAAGGACTGTAAACACACCCTAAAGGAAATGCCCAAGAACATTATATATCTATAGGATAGTCAATTTGAAATAAAATTTTTAAGAAAAATGTTAAAAATGAAAAGTGAAATGGCTTCAGGCCAAAACTCCTCACGTTTCCCTAATTGTTCAAATGCCTCCTGTATTGTCATAGCAACTTTGCTTATGATAGAATGTCTTAAATTGTAGGGTAAAGTCAACACATTTTAGATACTAGGTGGAGTTAGTTCAGCTTCAATAAAAAGACTATACTACATTCCTTTTAATGGAATATCATTGCACAACTGTGTGCTCAGTGATGATTGTGATAAAAAAAAAAGCTAATGTTAGGCAAAATACCAATGTACAACAGACAAAAGTTGGGGTCAAATGTTATCCACTCTGTCTTGAATATCTTAGTTGTGCAGTATTCAACAAATGCGTGCATAGCATTAGTAAGTAATGTGCTTACCGAAAAGATAAGAGAGATACTCTTTTCCAAATTATATATATTATTTCCTTCAATGTATGCCCAGTAAGACATGTTATTTATTGAGCTATTTGGACTTGACTGAATAGTAAAAGAAACTTTAAAGCGTTCCTTCTGGTCTTGGCACATTCTGAAAACAAAACCGTGTAAGAATCCAACACAAGGAGAAACACTGAGAACTCTGTGAACAGCAGCTGCCTATCCTTCCTCTGCAGTGAAGTCCCTGTGAACAGCAGCTGCCTATTCTTCCTCTGCAGTGAAGTCCCTGGGAATTGTGCATGAAACTGAAGCAGAGAATGCCATAGGAGAAAAGGGAGCTCTATAATCTAGTTTCATCTACTATATTTTAGAATTTAGCTCAAAGTAATCTCAGGGCTATTATTTCAAGGAAATATTTGTTTTAAAACATTCATAAAGTTAAATATAAGACCAATAGTTCTGGGGTGCAACACTACCTCCTGAGCTCCATACTGTCCCCAGTACTGTAGACAGCAAAAGAAAGAGAAACCCTGGATTCTAAATTCTGTTCTGCTTTGGTTTGGGAAACCTCAAATCCAGTGAGAAATCCTGTTTCGCCTAACTGTATGGTGATTAGAAACCATACAGACCAAACAGAGGGTTAGGGAGAGCAGGAGACAGGGATTGGAATGGGAGTTTGGGGCAGAGGACATTGAAAGTGAACAGTTAACTCCTACCGCAACCCCATTGGCTAAAAGCTGTCGGCAGTTTTGGCCTTGCCAGAGGCCAGAGATGCCAGAGACATTTAAGCCAGAATGTCTCTGGTTGGGCCAGAATGCCTAAAAGAGGTCTGCATTTCCCTTGTGCCAATTCCCCTAAATGAGATGTGGGTCCTGGAGACTCTACACGGAGTTCTGGCACCCGGACACCTTGAGAACTGGATTGTCCTGGGCAGTTCATTTGCTCTCCATGCCGCCATCCCACAAAACCTTATTAACACAAAGGCAATTACCTTCTATTGTGAGCACACAATGCCAAACTACAGCCAAACCACAGCAGTGTCTTGGTACAGTTTTAGAATTCAATAGAATTATTAAATAAATAAGCAATAACATAGAACTCCCATGGTGTGATTGTGTCAATGGTAGCAGTTAGTCAGATAATTCTCCTATCTACCATCCTGACTATCTGGCAGAGGCCACACGGGATGTACGATTTTTTTTTTTTTTTTTTTTTTTTGGTTTTTTGAGACAGGGTTTCTCTGTGTAGCTTTGCGCCTTTCCTGGGACTCACTCTGTAGCCCAGGCTGGCCTCGAACTCACAGAGATCCGCCTGGCTCTGCCTCCCGAGTGCTGGGATTATAGGCGTGCGCCACCACCGCCCGGCCGGGATGTAGGATTTTTTACACTTGAGTCTTAATTATTAATATTAACTCTCAATCACACAACACTTAGTAAATATATTTATAAATACACATATATGTGGTTTACAAAATGAATATAAGTTTAAAAGATTACAGAGGAGTTTCAAAGGCTTTCAAAGTGTGCTGATAGACATGTAAGCAGAGACTTATTCATAAAATGGTTAACCCAAGACCAGCTTCAAGGAGAGACTGCTGCTCAGACCATGGGAGAGTCATGATTGAGAGAAAAGTTACTGAGTCCAAGAAGAAACTGGTAGATCAGGAAAAGAAGCTGGATGTAGGTACAAATGGGCAAACAGATTAGCAGACAGATGGCAGTTGAATAGGCCAAGTCAACAGAAGCAAGGGCTGAGCCAAGCTGAAGCCTCGGGAACAGTCAGGAGTCCTCTGCCTGTCACTTCTCGACACATTCACTGAGTATCAGATGATAGGTCAGTGTGGGACCATTGCCATACCAGTGCTAGCTGTCTACCACTTTATGTGATCCAGGTGAGTATTGTAGGAATATTAGTTTAAGATGTGGAATAACTAATAAATTAGTTATGGTGTGGAATATTTTTTAATGATGCAAAGATGTGTTGCATTCTTTTATGTTGCATTTGTTTAACTCTGTGAAGCTGTATTACTTTGCCTGTCTAAAACACCTGATGGTCTAATAAGGAGCTGAACAGCCAATAGCAAGGCAGAAGAAGATAGGTGGGGCTGGCAGGCAGAGAGAATAAATAGGAGGAGAAATCTAGGATTGAGAGAAGAGCAAAGAGAGGAATGAGAAAAGGAGAAAGAGAAGAGGACACAAGGGACCAGCCACCCCGCCACACGGCCAACCACAGAGTAAGAAGGAAAGAAAGATATTTAGAATAAAGAAAGGTTAAAAAGCACAGAGGCAAAACATAATTAAAGAGGAATGGGTTAATTTAAGTTAGAAAATCTGGTTAGAAACAAGCCAAGCTAAGGCCAGGCATTCATAAGTAAGAATAAGTCTGTATTTATTTGGGAGCTGGTGGCAGGCCCCCAATGTTTAAAAAAAAAAAAACTACAAGTAAGTCTTATACCTTTTCCAGATCTGGCATATCTAATAGGTTTATGAGCCAGGTTTCCTGATATACTTTTAATATACTCTTATGTCCCTATAGTCTCATTTTATCCTAATGAATTTATGAGATGGCATACTTTCTAGCACCACAAATAATTCATTCATCAGTCTGGGATGCATGAATGGTGACAGGTAGATAGATGATAGTGTTTACTTCTCCAATCAAGAGCATAGTCACTCTCTACTGTAGTGGGTAGCTGTTCCAGCTTTGACCTGGAAGTACTACTCCCACTGCGGCTTCCAGTAACTGTCACGCCTACCTATGATCTGCCCCTCAGGTAGGGCTGAGACAGGATCCCTTAAGACCAGAGATCTGGATGTGCTTGCTCTCTTTGTGTCTGGTGATCCTGGATGTTGGAAGTAAGACCAAGCAGAGTTCTCTGGAGAACACCGCTGGACTGCACTTCACCTCTCCTGGACCCTGTAACCTATCCCTTTACTTGTTGTAAGTAAAATCCCCTAAGAAACCTCCCTTTTAACTACGTGGAGCTGCCTTAATACTTCACCAATATCTGGAATGCAATGTGGAAGTCAACTGTGGTTTGTAAAGTGGTGTCTCTCAGGCACAGCCTGAGAATGTATTGTTTTACATGATGTGGAGTAACTCCGAGTAGATTATAGCCTCATCTCAATACCCTCAGTGGTATCCTTTTTCTGAGGACCTGCTCCTGCCATGAGGAGCTCTGCCATCTTTCTCTTATGCTCCCAGCTATGAATCTCTCATAAACTTCTTTCAAAAATTTACTCTCTGTAGTCCATTAATCTCACTCTCAGAATTCACAAGATGAAAACTCAGAGGCTCCTGACTATGGAAGTTTAATGTGGTTATGAGCATCCAACACCCTAGCTCCTTAGTTAAAGCAAACATAAGAACCAAGAATGGTTTCATAACTTGCAAAGATACTTCAGAAGTTCCTCTATCAGTAATAGGCCCCCAAAATGCATGTTTTGTAACCATAACTAAACATTAACAAATGGCAAGATTTATTACTCTGCCTAATTCACTCTCCCTTAGCAGACCAATAATCAATTTGTCTCATAGTCAATGTAGTTAGAATTTTCTTTGGGCCACCAACCAGCTCCCACATAAAGACACAGAGGCTTATTATTAATTATGAAAGCTCAGCCTTAGCTTAGGCATGCCCCACTAGCTTTTATTACTTAAATTTACTTGTTTCTATTCATCTACATTTGCCTTGGGGCTTTTTACCTTTATTTCATTCTGTGTGTCCTACTTTCTTGCTTCCTCCATGTCTGGCTGGCTGGCCCCTGGTGTCTCCCTGGTATCTCTTTTTCTTTTTTCTCCCAAGCCTAAACTCCTCCTCCTACTTGCTCTCCCAGCCCAGAAGTCCGACCTATACCTCCTCTATTGCTATTGACTGTTCAGCTTTTCATTAGGCCTCTCAGGTGCCTTAGGCAGGCAAAGTAAAACACCAACACATCTTTAAATAATTAAACAAATGCAACACATCTTTGCATAGTTAAACAAATATTCCACAACAGTTAAAGAATCCTAATGTTTAGTTACAGTTTATATTGCTGTGATAAAAAAAAATACTATAAAAATAAGAAGCAAACAAAAATTCCAGAATAAAGGAGGGGAAGTGAGCACAAATCCCACTTTTACCCAAGAAGTTATTTACAACTGATAGCTGCTAGGAGATAGAAAATAAGTTTTCTCCAAAGGAGTGACACTGGTTATATCCACCACACTCCTGTGTAGGGCTCACACTCAAAAGTAATTGTTCACAATTGCTTTGTTCTGTTTAAATAAGACCTCTATGTGTATCCCAGTATTGTCTTAAATTGCATTATTCCTAGCCTTACTAGTGCTAGAACTACAATCTTGGGGCATCCTGCCTTACTAATAAGCATCATTTCTTAAGCTTTCCTTTTTCAAAAAGGGGAGATTTTAGGTCTCTTTGTGACACTGAAGTTTTAAAACATTGTTTTTCTGCAAATCATATAGAAATGTAATACAAGTCAATTTTATTTTTAGAGCATATAATTAATTTGCCATAGCAGAGTATGTTACACATTAGTTCTAAACCCCTAGAACTAGTCTCCTAGTCCCCTCCCATCATGTAGTTATATGCTTTTTTCAATTCTACTTATGATCAATACAATGTAAGCTCACAAAAGCAAAGATGTTATATTGTTCCAATCAGTTTCTAAAATGAAAAGCAAGAAAGGGAAATAGAGAAAGAAGAAGAATATGAAGGCAGGATAAATGATGAATTATTGGTCAAATGTGGTATAATCATAAATCTTTGTTGTAGGCATAATTTTCTATCCTAACAGCCAGCTCCCAAGTAACCACACAGAAACTTATTTTAATTATAAATGCTCAGCTGATAGCTTAGACTTGTTACTAACTAGCTCTTTTAACTTAAATCCACCCATATTTCTACCACTTGGCTCTGTACCTTTTCTCAGCATGGCATGTTCATCTTGCTTCTCTCTGCCACTGCTGGCGACTCAACCATTCTTCATCCCTACACTCTCTTCCTGTCCACAAGCCCTCCCTGACCTCTTCCTATCTAGCTATTGACCATTTAGCTCTTCCTTAAGAAACCCAATGAGAGAAACACATCCTTACAGTATACAAAAATATTATTCCACAGCATTTTGGAGCTATTAAGTACCCAATGTTACATTCTCCAGAAGCTTTACTTGGAGATTTTTTTTTTTTAAAAAAAGTGGCATTCTGGGGAAATCAGAATATTTATTTATGGATAGAATCTGAATTTGCAATATCAGAACAGGTCATTTGTCATAAATCCTCATCTTCAGAGCAATATTTCAATAATAGTTATCATGAAATGTGTTAGTTCAAAAGAGATCTAACAGAAGTGGTTCTGCCCACAGTTTTTTTATTTTATTTTTTAATTATTTTCTTTGTTTTTAAACATAAGTCCTCCAGAAAAATGATTATAGAGCAGATATTGAGAAAACAATTCTAAAATCACACAGGAAGATAAAATTCTCTAGTTATTCTTCTATAGGGAAAATTTCTAGCCTTACTCTTTTGTTTTAAATTCAACAAACAGTAGTTGGTAACTTGAGTACAATCCTCTTTGTTTGAACTGTGATTTCTCTCTCGCTCTCTCTTCTCTTTCTCTCTTCATATATATACATACACAAATATACATATATGCATATATATGTGTGTGTGTGTGATTGTGTGATATACACATATGTATAGATGTATGAATTTATATCTTCTATATATAATATATATCATATAAAGATATTACAATTATATGTTTGTATAATATGAAATATATTAATGTTATAATAATATAAAGATATATTAGAGAGAGAGGATATTGACTCTACCTTCTAGGGACTCATAACCTAGTTAGAAAAGCAGATATTTCTCTAAGTAACCTTACAAGATGGGAGATCACTTTTTAAAAAGTTTATAAAATTTGGATAAAGAATAAGAGATTTCCATGAGATATGAAAGTCTACATATAAATCAGGATAGGATAAAAAATAGATTTTTTCTTTTTTAAATTTCTTTTACTTTGTGTGATTAATATAATTGCATCATTTCACCTTTCCCTTTCCTCCATGCAAATAATCCTATATATCCCCCTTGCTCTTTTTCAAGTTCATGACCTCTTTTTTTATTAATTGTTGTTACATACATATGTATGTAAATAGATAGATAGATAGACAGACAGACAGATAGATAAATATTTCTAGATACATAAATATAACCTGTAAGTACCACAATTGTATAAACAAATTTTATTTGGAATTGGAATAGATAAATTTGACAAAATAGCTTGAATTCTTCCTCCCCTCTTCTTATTCCTGACTTTGTGAGCAACTCTTAGCTTGACAAGGTTTACAAGGAAGCTTCTCTTGTGCAAAGGACTGCTTCCATCTGGCCCATAGCATACTCTGAGGACAGACTATTCCAAACTGTGTTACTTGGCGATTTCACAGTGTCAGCAACCATTCATAGAAGGAAATGGCTTATTTACATATCTATGTAAATATATATATTTACACATCTATGTAAATATATATATAATTAAAAAATGAATTTCTGTCCACTGTGTTCTTTCTCTGAGGTGGTCAAGCAGCAAACACCAATATGCCTATCTTCATGAAGACTCTGACAAGCATGACCATCACTCTTGAGGTCAAGCCCAGAGACACTATTGAGAATGTCAAGACTAAGATCCAAGACAAGGAAGGCATCCCACCTCACCAACAGAGACTGATACTTGTGAGGAAACAGCTGAAAGATGGCTATGTCCTATCTGACTACAACATCCAGAAAGAGTCCATCTTGCACCTGCTGTGGTGCCTACACGGTGGCATCATCAAGCAGTCTCTTTGCCAGCTTGAAGTTCAACTACAACAAAATGATCTGCTGCACTCTCATACAAGAAGTGTGGCCACACACTAACAATTTGTACCCCAAGAAGAAGGTTTAAAGCTGGATCCCTACTTCTGTCTACCAGAGCATGGAGCAGAAAACACAAACACACACACACACACACACACACACACACACACACACACACACACACACACAGAGAGAGAGAGAGAGAGAGAGAGAGAGAGAGAGAGAGAGAGAGAGAAGAAAAATTTTCTTCTTCTTCATTTCTCCCATATCTAGCTTTCTATTAATAGCCACAAAAGAAAAAGAATCTCTCATTCTGTTCAGCAATACCATTCTTGGGATGCTAATAGCCCAGTAAAAATCCATGAGACATTGTTCCTACATTTTTACCTTTCAGTATAGAAATCTTGCTTTATCAAAAGGCTAAATTAAATTTTAAAAATCTAGGTCATTTTTATTGAATATCAGGAAAGATCCAACTCCCTTGTCTCATCTGATCATCAATGAACCATATTAACACAACAGAGCAGAACATCCAATTAGGCTTCTTTGCAACTTCAGGCTGCTTCTGTTCTGGACCCCATAGATGAAGCATTCACTTGCACGACTGAAGATTGCTGGTTTTTTCACTAGAGAAAACAAGTATTCCAATCAAATTTCTTCATTTTTAAAACAAGTAGACAATTAGGAAAAGACTGATACATATTATTTGTAGCTCTTCATTAAATCCTTTTTATAATCTTAGATGAAAAGATATGCAAACATTCTAAAAAAGAAACAGGTAAAGATGATAGTTGAATGTGACTGCCTATGGATAGTTAAGTTGTAACACACAAAGTAGAAAAATTAGAAAGGAGTTGAGTAAGTTGGATAATGATTCAGTCATGTTTCTGTGATCCTGGTCATCTAGTTTACCATTCAGGGAATGAGGCTGAAAATGGGAAGGAAATTACCAGACAAAATAGAGTAGGTAAGTTGCAAATCTAATACTCACATAACCTAATTAAATGTTAACTAGGTTTTTTTTAAAAAAAGGATAAGATGCTAACAGAATATGGATTTTGTGGGCTGGCAGAATCGTTCAAGTGTTAGCACAAGACACAGCTTTCTACTCATCATTGAAGATAAAAATACATCAGATTGTTGAAGCAGGAGGAAGAGTGGGATCTTTACAGCTTACTAAAAGAAAAAGGGGCCAGGTGGTGGTGACACATGCCTTTAATCCCAGCACTTGGGAAGCAGAGCAAGGTGGATCTCTATGAGTTTGAGGCCAGCCTGGTCTACAGAGTGAGATCCAGGCCAGGCACCAAAACTACACAGAGAAACCCTGTCTCAAAAAAAAAGAAAGAAAGAGAGAGAGAAAGAAAGAAAGAAAGAAAGAAAGAAAGAAAGAAAAGAAAGAAAGAAAGAAAGAAAGAAAAAGAAAGAAAGAAAGAAAGAAAAGAAAAAGAAAAAAAGATAGCATGGATGTGGAACCAAATCATCTCACTTTGCTCCAAAATAAAATACCTAGTTACTTAACCAGGAAACAAAATAAAATAATAGTGACTAATAAATTCTCAGTATATGCTTGTGACCATTTTAAATATTTTACAAGCATTAATTCATTCAATGTTTGCAAAATCTGTGGACACTAGTATGTTTGTTACCCTTTTACAGATCCTGGAATTAAGACATAGAGATGTCACAATAATTGTTAAAAATCACATAGCTACTAAGTAGAGCAAAAATGCCAAGGACCACTCAACAAAACCAGAGGCAGAATTTGAGAGTCTTCATCAAGCCAGGTGGAGACTGCCTGGAGAGAAATCATTCTCACAGAGTAGTCTGGACTGCTTTCTGCAGGAAGCTTTAAAAGCAAAACCCCTATCATGGTTGACAGTTTCAGGGTGAAGTAGAGCAAGCAAGGAGTTTAACAGAAACAAAATGCAGCAGTTAGCTAGAGCATCTTGACCTCAAGTCCCTGGGACAAAGTTGGGTGATTTTTTAAAGGATTTCCTCAAGGAAGTGGATGTAAGCATGGGGGTGGAGATAGTCAGAGGGATCCAGCTCTGAGTCAGATCATAGATGGCTGCATTAGGGACAAGATGGAGGAAACTTGGCCCCACCACACTAACTAGTACAGAAATTATTCAAACAGACACACTTAATAATTAGAAACTACTGTTTAAATTTTAAATATTTTTAAGTAGACTAAAAAAACTCTGTTAAATAACCTTGCAGATTGAACAAGCTTTGCAAACTCATTCTACTTTTACCTCAGGTTTATCCTTTTCTTGGTGGAGATTAGTGAAATATGTATACGCTTATACATACAACACATGGGCACACCCTCCCTACCCCCCTGCACACATCTTTTACAATAACTATTCAAAGGCAGAGCAAGTCAGATAGAAGCCTATAAAATTTGTTAATCAAGAGTCATTGTTCTATTCAAAATCACTAGCTATAATAAAGTAGCCTAAGTATATTGTAGTGTGTCAATATGATAAAATAGTGAGTAATTTCATGACTCATTTATCTAACAGCTGAACAAATTATTGAAAACCCATATAAACTATAGATAGCATATGTTATGAAAACATTAACAAATGTTTCGCTGAGAAAAATGTTTTAAATTATGCACATTGAGTTGTATCATATGCTTGTTGAAATTCATAGCAATGTGTTTACAGTGTTGTTTGTCTATAAATGTTGCAATTTTCAATTACACATCACATCCACTATCTTGTTTTTGCTTGTGAAATGCTATTTTGTCATTTTCAATACAACAAACTAAGCAGATCAATATAAAGCAGGTCAATGAAACAACTCATCTGGATAAAACTATATTCACAGAAGCATTGTTACCTTAATCACTTCTGGACAAGAATTTCAAATAGCAGTCTGCTCTCATGGCCTTCAAGTTTTATTTGTAATGAGAATAAAATTTGTATGTTTGTTCAGTATATATTTTTATGTCTGACAAAGTGAAGTTACCTAGAAATATCAGTTATTTGGGGGTAAAAAATGGGTTCTCTCTTTCTTTAATTATTGAACTATAAACAGAATTTCAGCATCTCCTAACAGCCTTTGGCATGAAATTTAGAATTTGTACCTGTTACAACCCGTCCACCATGCCTCCCACCACACACCTGCTAGGATCTGATCATTTTACCACATCCCTAAGGTCCTGTTTGGATACACCCTAGAGTAACATCATATCTATTTTGACACAGTATTTCCAACAGCGTTTCATAAGTGCATGAACTCAAGGGTTGTTACATGTCATCATTTCATTCTGGAAAAGCTCTTCTTTTTGAATCCATCTCAAACATGCCCATCGCCTCCTGGGCCTCCTCATTCTAGGCTTTCCTTATCAATTCATAATTCTCTGTGTCATTCTAAATGGCTTATAAACTGTTGTGCTTCTACAGTGTTACACATAGCACTTTGATTACTTTTCTCTTCTGAAGAACTAAGAGTTAAGCATGGGAGCAAGGTAGATGGCTAAACTCCTACAGCCCACATGGTAGAAGAGAACTGACTCTTGTAAATTGTCTTCTGACCTCTGACCTCCACAGTGCTCTGTCTTGTGTGTGTACTTGTGCACACAAATAAATAAATGACAGGTCTTATATGACTTTGCTCTGTAGAACACTCAGCTGTTTCAGAATTAATAATTGGTTAACTTTAGTAATTCAATATCTTGTTTAATTCTTCACAGTCAATCTACAGGGTTCAAGTTACTTGAGCATACATTCTTTAAGTGTACAGTTACTTGGCATGTATGTAAGAAAGAAAGAGGGGAATTGTATCACATTGAGTTCCAGTCTTTGTTCAAGTAATAGTTTGCTTTGACTTTTATCACTGGTCCAATGTTAGAAAATGCTACATCAGAATTCTCTCTATGGGAAAGGGGAGACTTAGAGTGGGTAGACTGTCTGTTGTTAGCATATGATGTAAAGAGGATCCTCT